>NC_041399.2:149083676-149683676 GCF_900747795.2 Erpetoichthys calabaricus | reverse complement strand
AGTATCACACAATATGTATATTTGCTGGATAAGAAACTGCAGCTGAGTAATGAAATTTGATTCATTTGAACCTAACTGTGTTATCAATCATTACTCAATAAATTAAGTAGGTTTTTGTTATGGTGGAGGGTCAGAAACAGAATACACTTGTCAGCCTACACACTGACTACAGAAATGTTTATTCTGAACATAAATACAAATGATGAAGTAGAATTTGGAATAATCTGTGCTTAGCAATCAAATTTCTGCAAACAAAAATCAGCCGCACCTCTGGAACACACGGTGAGGTCTTATCTGAAACACATTTCAAGTCCAAGCAACTGCAAAGCTTGCACAGTTGCTATAAGCAGCTAATTCCTGTCTGTAACTAAACTCTTTATTTAATCAGATAGCTAAGGACAACTGGGGACAACAGACATTCAGTGAAGACATGGACATAAATGTTGGTTGCTTATAAACTTACTTGTTATGATACCTGTTTTTTGTGCCTGAAGATTCGGTTTCAACAATTTTTATGCTAATTCATTTCAGATTTATGCAGTAGTTTATTTTTATTTAGACAGTGCGGTTTAGTATTCTGTTTTTCACATGACTTGCCACCATTTTGTAACACTGTCTATAGTTTACAGTTGCTACAGCTGTTTTCAGTGAAATGACATGGAGGTCACATTATGTTTTATGACATCAGGTCTTCTTATAAAACATGGCAGCACAGAAGGATCATTATCCTAGCGTTGGGATAATTTTCAAAAAATTTTCAAGCTTCTAAAACAACTGTTTGGTTAGAGCAATCTCTTTTCTAGTTAAGAGTTTAGACTTTTATCAACATTTTCCTGACTATCCTATTTGGTTTTATTTTGACTCGGATGCTGGTCATTTTTGTCTTGTTGGTTAGTGGTCCTGTCTGTTGTTTGACTGCAGTTTAGCCTCCTCCTTTGTGTTTTTCATCTAGTCATTTTTGTTTCTTTCCACTTTGTGGACATGTTTTGTCTTGGGTGCTTCACTATATTACTCTCCTCTTTCTCTAAAATACACAGCTTGTAAGGTAAATACCAAATAGTACCTATTTTGGTTTTTGTTTACAGTCCAGAATAAATGCTGATGGTAAGGAATATCAGAAAATAAATACCAAATTAATAGCCTAAAAAAGATATCTTGCTGCTTGTAAACTAAAAAATGATATACTGTATTTAAACAAACATACTGTGTGTTACTATACTATATACTATAACTATACTATACTAATAATAATTAAGTCTTGCATTCTGTATGCTATTTTGTTTTTCTCCTGTAGTGACAAATCTTGCAGGGCACCCTGGATATCATTGAGAGGAGTCATAGCACACAAATTGATGGCAGCTCTGGTCTGTACAGGGAACTGAGAAGGATGGCTGCAAGGGCTCTGAGGGCAGATAAGGAGGTGTTGGTTAAAGGAATCTGTGAGCAAGTGACACATCATCTATGGTCTAGTGACCCATGTCCTGCTTACAGAGGAATCAAAGCATTACACACATCTCCGAGAGTTGCAGTCAGGATGACTGATGGAACAGTCCTTATGGATGACGCTGCAAGTCTGACCTACTGGGCTAGCTACTTTGAGCAGCTGTTTATCCTTCAGTTAACTGTGAACGACCCAATCTCACTGAGATTGCGTAGGTGGTGAACCAGCTGAGGGTAAGGAAGATTGCAGGGATCTGTGGTATCCAGGGTGAATTTCTCCAGGCTGGTGGTAAGGATGTCTTCCTGGCATTGTAAGCAATCTTTGCTTCCATCTGGGAGCCAGGCGTCATCTCAACCAACCACAAAATGGAACTTGTCGTTCCTTACTGGAAAGGGAAGGGTGATTGTCTGGACTGCAGTAACTAGAGGGAGATAACACTGCTTTCAGTGCCGGGTAAGAGTCCTGGAAAAAAAACAAGATCCAGGCCATTAATGACTTCTTGGGCACAACCATCAGCAGTGTGTCTATCTACAGAGGGAGTATTGACCATGTCGAGAGGTTTACTTACCTTGGCAGTGCCACTCATGTCTCTGGTGACTCTTCCTATGAAGTCAGTAGATGGATTGGGAGAGCATGCAGGTGTCATGAGGTCACTGGAAAGGGATGTGTGGCGCTCCCGATATCATTGCAAAAGGACGAAGGTGCAAGTCTATAGAGTCCTGGTGCTTCTTATTTTGCTACATGGTTGTGAGACATAGATGCTATCCAGTGACTGGCTCTGTGTCTCTTTGGAGAATCGTACGGTACTGCTGGTTTAACTTTGTGTCATGCAGTCCTGAATGAGGCACATTACCTGCATTGTGGGGGAGTGTCAGTTATGGCACTACGGCCATGTGGCGTAATTCCCCGAGGGTGATCCGGCTCTCAGGATGCTCACTGTTGAGGACCCGAGCGGCTGGACAAGGTCATGGAGACACCCACATAATACCTGGCCCTGGCAGATAGATGGATGGGTTGCCAACTGGGATCCCAAGCTGTTTTGTCATTTATTGGTTACGGCAATGCGCTGTACCATTGCAAGCTCCCCTAACATGTTCTGACCTGACCATGTGTAACATGGAAGTACACATAGGATTAGAGAACTGCATAGAAAACTGATGACATACTAATGACATACTAATGGCACTGCAGTGCTAATTGTGCAGAAGCAAGTTGGACATGTGGTCTAAATAGAACAACGCAAAAGCAGAAATGGTGATGTTTCTCATCTCTTTAGGGACACTGTAATGTAATCAGTTGAAATACATCTTATATATATGTTATATTTTTTAGAACAATATGGTATAATTTTATAGTAATAAACAGTTTTTGTGTTTTGATGTCACATAGTATTGATACTTACTTTTCTTTAAATACTTTTTAAATTAAACCTAAATAAGAGCAATATAAAAAAAGGATACAATCAGGTCTCAAACTCCAAAGTTTGAGGGATGAGCTATCATCTACAATATTCTATAACTGCTGTGGACCAGCATTAAGATGTCCCTTTTCCAACTATTAAACATGAAACATCACCTCACCTTTCTTTGTTATTTTCACAATTGAATTAAGTTTTTGGTGATGCTGGAGTTTTGTTGGTCTTGGGGCAATGAGATACATGAGTGAAAAAATGTTTTTCCTAGGATGTCTACAAATAGTCAAGAATTTCTTATCTGTCACTGAGTCTGTCGAGGACTTATAGCTTCATATAATATATATACAGTGGAATGCACAGGGAGAGACTGAACTCAGTCGGCGCACTCAAACCGAAAGGGAAACTGGCTTGTTTGTATACCGAGTGTGTGGTCGTGAACAGATGCAAAAGTTTGGCGAACTTTTTGGTCGTAAACTGATTTGTACGTGTTCCACTGTATGTATATACAGTGATCCCTCGCTATATCGCGCTTCGCCTTTCGCGGCTTCACTCCATCGCGGATTTTATATGTAAGCATATTTAAATATATATCGCGGATTTTTCGCTGCTTCGCGGGTTTCTGCGGACAATGGGTCTTTTAATTTCTGGTACATGCTTCCTCAGTTGGTTTGCCCAGTTGATTTCATACAAGGGACGCTATTGGCAGATGGCTGAGAAGCTATCCAGCTTACTTTCTCTCTCTCTCTCTCTTGCGCTGACGTAGGGGGGTGTGAGCAGGGGGGCTGTGTGCAGCTGCTTCCTGAAGGACATGCTGCACGGAGCTTCGCATACTTAAAAGCTCAAAGGGCACGTATTGATTTTTTATCTCTCTCTCTCTCTATCTCTCTCTCTCTCTCTCTCTCTCTGCTCCTGACAGAGGGGGTGTGAGCTGCCGCCTTCAACAGCTTTGTACCGGCGGTGCTTCGCATACTTAAAAGCCAAAAAGCCCTATTGATTTTTTTTTGACTGCTTGCTTTGCACTCCTTTGAAAAGGAAGATATGTTTGCATTCTTTTAATTGTGAGACAGAACTGTCATCTCTGTCTTGTCATGGAGCACAGTTTAAACTTTTGAAAAAGAGACAAATGTTTGTTTGCAGTGTTTGAATAACGTTCCTGTCTCTCTACAACCTCATGTGTTTCTGCGCAAATCTGTGACCCAAGCATGACATTCTAAAAATAACCATATAAACATATGGTTTCTACTTCGCGGATTTTCCTATTTCGCGGGTGGCTCTGGAACGCAACCCCCGCGATGGAGGAGGGATTACTGTATATATATATAAAATATATAAATATATATATATATATATATATATATATATATATATATATATATAAAATATATATATATATATATATATATATATATATATATATATATATATATATATATATATATATATATATAAATAAATATATAAATATATATCTGCGGTGGGTTGGCACCCTGCCCGGGATTGGTTCCTGCCTTGTGCTCTGTGTTGGCTGGGATTGGCTCCAGCAGACCCCCGTGACCCTGTGTTCGGATTCAGCGGGTTGGAAAATGGATGGATGGATAAATATATATAATAAATAATATATATATAAATATATTTAGATACTTATTAGTATATAAACATTTATAGAATATAAACACCAGTAGTATGCAATATTAAAAAAATAATATGATTTTAAATAAGAGTAAATTGTATACTGTATAAACAACAAGGCACTCTGAAGTAAGAAAAAAGTGTTCATATTTCTAATATTATAAATTTTATTTAAATTTCTCTCTCCTTTAAAAGGCAATTTTTTGGGTAATTCAAGCCACATAAAAATAAATAAAATGCCACACATAACAATTTGCATGCATTCACTAAAATACAATGGAATAAATAAAAAAAAAAAACTGAATGTGATGACTTTGATGATGAAAAGGGCATCCACTTCCCCGACTCACCACTGCATTTTCTGCTGGTTCAGCAGATGTGACCTCTTGTTCTGGTTCAGTAACATCTTCTGGAGACTGTGATTCCACAGGTGGAGGAACTTCTGCATTAGGCTTTTTAAAAAAGTATACAGTATGTAGTTCATAGATGGATAGATAAGTAGATAAATTCAGTGGAAGTAAAACACTGGAGCCCATAGCTTCATATCTTTTACTTACATTACAATTTAGGAGCTCTAAACCATGTCATTTTCTAACCTGGTTAAACCTGACCAGGATTGCGTAGGGATGGCAAAGGGGAAGGGTTCGGGGAGGCTAGCATTGGGTGCAAAACGGGAACAAACCCTGGACATGGGACCAGTCCATCGCAGCACCAACACATGCACACACACATATACCTAATGCAGATTTGGGCCATGTTAGTGGCACCAATTCACCTAACCTGCTTGTCTTTGGATGTGGGAGAAAACCAGAGCACCGAGAGGTAACCCATACAGACACAGGGAGAACATATAAATACCACACGGGGAGGACCTGGACATTCCTTACAGCAAGGCAGTAGTGCTACCACTATATCACCATGCCGTCCTATATGCAATTAATGATAATAATACATTTTACCAATACTTTGTAATAAAGTAAAAAGGTTACATTTCACACACCCCATTATTTACTTTTCAGATTAAATAACAGAAATTTAGCACTTGGTATAAGAGAAGCAGAATCATTATTAATCCTCACAAATGAAGATGACAAGGCCACAAGCAGTTATATATATTGTAAACGTAGTGTAAATTAATTAATAAAGAGGCATTCATATAACTCAATAAAAAATAATGTTTAACTCTAAGTCCATTATAATCAACATTAATATTTGAAATTCAGAAAAAATATAATGGTATGTAGTACTACTGTTCCCCATCTCCTATGTAGTTTTTCAAGTTGATACCCTCTTGTGCGATCCACAGCACACCCTTCAACTTGCCATTCAAACACAGAGGCTTAACCTTCTGAGTGAAAATAAATATTACTTTTATCTACTTTTTGAGACTTCCATCTATGTTACACTCTAAACTCTGCTATACTGTTCCTCTCACAGAAACCATTGTCCATCTGCTACTGAAAACACTATCATGAATTTCCAATGATAACTATCACCGGCTACCCATTTTCTAAGCACATTCTTCACTTCTGGGGCCATGGGACCCTGATGCAAAATCAACATCTGCAGCAGTTATAACCCCTACAAGCCATACCATTAAGAAATGTTTCTCTGAGATGTGCCCTCCATTTTTGATAAAATCTTGATCCTTTGCTTATACATGAAGAAAGATGACCAAAGAGTTTGCGACAAGGCAAAGAAAAATATCCAAAAAGAATTTATACGGTTCACTTGCTTGTGGAGGCAAGAGCAGATGTAAAAAGAAAGTTAAAGTAACTCAAGACAATTTTAACACTTTGAAAGCTGATGTCTTTCTAAATTGGTTATGTAAAGAAAAGCACTGCAGCAGTACTCACACATGTCATGCACATTACATGGCAGAGAAAATGGCTTACAATGATTACCAATGTATCATTTAGACTGCTACAAAATAAACAAGCAAGGCAACAGACAACTGACTTCTCTTTCAAGATCTTTTATAGCTGATTGGCAAACTGTCATACTGTCACTGAAGCATCATTAATCTCCATTGAGGTTATCTCCAAATGGGACAAATTCTAAAACTGGGGAGTTTTAATGTGAGACTCTAAGTAGTTTTGCAGTAGTATTACCCAACAAAAACAGTCATTGTACTTAATAATAGTCAATATGGATAAGGATTTTTTTTAAAAAAGAGAACACTAGGAGAAAATACTAATACATGTGCATGAAAGTCATTATTTATCTCTCAGTGAACAAAGGGCAGAATAGGTCTGGAGAAAGCTTCATATATGTCTCCTTAAATTAAATGGTAAATGTTCATCCAGCAATCAATGACATAACCAGCTGAACCTAGTTTAGGGTTCTCTTCCAGGAGCATTGGGCTCAAGTCAAGAAGCATCTCTAGATGGGATGCCAGTCTATTACAGGGCACACCCTGCCACACATTCACCCAAGATATCATAATCTAAAGTCACACATTAACCTAATCATCACTGCTTTGGTATGTAAGAGAAAAGCCAGAGTGACTCTGAAATTGAAGACAGAAATCTTGACAAAGAATGAGGGAAAAAGGCAGATGTTCAATTACAAAACCTCAATTAATTGTGAATTGCATTTCCTGTTTACAATGTTTGCTGATTTTTCTGAAAGCATTTATTTAAAACTATTTTATCAAAAAATACATGTGCTTTATATGTTGTAGGAAAACAACTGGATAACTGATATGTGACATGAGTAACATGAGATTTTTTTTTCCAAGGACTTTTTCATATCATTTGCCATTTTATAGATCTGGTCATTGTAGCCTTGTACTATATCTCAAACTTTCTTTTTTAATCTTCATTCTCCATGAAAACAGGATATTAAAAATTTTTCCCGGTCATTATTATAAAATGCATGGATTATGTAACATTTAAAAATATAATTTTTGGGTGTTTTTTTTATTTAATGCAATAACTAAAATAGATCTCTTTAAAGAGGTCTAAATTAATTAAAAGTTTAAAATATGTTATTGACCGCATACTGGACTCATCTTTGGAGACTTACATTATGATATTGTATATAAGGACACTACTCTTCTACTATTATATATCTGTTTTATAAGATCATATAGGATTTATGATCTATGAAAATGTTTGTTTTTTCTTTGTTATTTATTCATTAATATTCTTGCCTAATCTCATTTGTTTTTTCATTTCTTGTAACGTTCTCCGTGACATCTTGTATAGCACTTTGAGCTACAGTCTTTGTATGAAATGTGCTCTATAAACAAATGTTGTTGTAGCAGATGCACTTTTGGTAGCCATGACAGCCTTGAGTCAGCTTGCACAGGCCTCTATCAGGTATACTGGGACTATTTGGAAGGTATTGGCCCAAGTGATCCAGAAACAGAAAATGTATTATACAATGTTGGGAACTGCTGTATATTATTTTTAACATTAACCTCCTTGTGGACTACATTATAAGTGGACACATTTGAAGATGCTCCTATTTACAGTTAAAAATGAGTCACAAAGGAAGAGTATGACAAATGCTTGAATTTTGTGACACTGAGACCAGTCTTGAGACCTAATTAACGACATTGAAGACCAAAGATTTTAGAAGCAACATCTAAATTATCTAACAACCAAGAATAAAATGTATTTAATCACATTAGGGAAAATATGGAAATCTACAGCTTATACTTTCAACAGTATAACTTATTTTAGCATCCTGCTTTTATTTCAAATTTTTGAAGTTTGTAAAACAACTGGAACATGTTGTAACAAAATGTAATTTTTGGAAAAAAAAATCAAACTGCTTCTGCAAATTACTCACCATTGTATCAAAACCATCCTGGTTCACTTCAGATGTGGTAGGTACAGACGATCCACCATCCAGCTTAAATGAAAAGAAAATGAAAATAATATATTTCAAACAGTAAAACATTATTAAAACAACAAAAGCCATAGTGCAACTCTGGTAAATAGCTGTTACCCATGAATGCTCATATGCCAGTGTAGTTTAAGACAGTTTCATTAGTACACCTTATTTAGTGTAATAGTGTTATATTTTAACATTGTATTTTACCCTCAGAGTTTGAATAAAAAAAGCAAAGTACTATTTATAATTCATGGCAAAAAATGTATATTTTTTACATGAATCTTGAAGCTCACAATGTTACTATTTTACTGAAGCAGACCAAAATATTTACAAAGCGGAATTATTATACTGTATTTTATATGTTTTTAGATTTATATAATATAAGTGCAGGAACAGTAAATTAATTTACTGTATTTTATATCACTCTTGTACTTTTTCTCATATTATTAGAAGATGTACCTTATAAAAAAAGTAAAGAATACTTTGCTCAGTTGGAAGCACACTATCTGAAAAGTAATAAAGCTGTAAATGTTGCAATGAAAGAAAAATTCCCATGATATTTAAAATGTACTATGCCTTTTAAAACAAGTGTAATGCATGGCTTCTACTTGAATATTTCTCTAAGATACAGGAGATGCCAATGAATGCATGTGACTGAATAAACCTATCAGCACTTGACACATTTAGAAGCTGATGTGCACATTCATCAATATGTGGAAATTCCCCCAGAAAATGTATTTAATTCATTGTCTTTCAGTCTCCTGCTCTTATTTAGCTTAATAGTTTTGTCTTTGAAAATTGTACTTTACGTTTTTTCCAAACATTTCTATCTTGGTTACTACCTGTACTAGATGTTCTGTATTAACATCTGCTTGGAAACCACGGATGTTTGGGTGCATCTTATTAATACGATATCTTCAGACTGCTTAGAACTCTCTGCTCCTTGTCCAGGATTTCTGTGGCTGTACCAACATAAATAACACCCAAGGAGGGTTTTGATGATGTTTGAGTTTTATTCATGAGGACTAAGTATAGTTTTGATTTTCTAGTAATGCACATTGAATTTAGTTATCTTTTTACTGGTAATTACTGTACGTTTTTATCATGTATACTGAGAAGTGGATGAAAAAGTATCCCTCAAATCATGAAGTACACCACCTTCATTATATACTTGTCTGTTGTGAAAACAGTGTCACTAGCTTACGAAGACATCTTTCAATACGGTCAACATCCTCTGGATTAAGGACAGAAGGGTTTATTGGTTTCGGTGCAATGCACACAGAAGCAGCTGCACACTATTTTTTCACCAGTTGTTGAATTATGCATTTCAAAGGAGCACTGGCAATGCAATATTGTTACAATTCTCTTATGTGTCCACTTTGAAGCTGTCAATATGAACATACAACTCCACAAGGAAATGCAGTGTTCTAATGACTATTGCACATCTTCTCTCCAGTAAGCAAAAAGATACCAAAATTAAACAAAATTATCATGGGGACTTCTTGGTAGCTTCACCTGGCTAAATCTGATATTGCTAAAAAAAAAGTGCAGGGCCCCTTACTGTGTGTGAGAATTCTTTTTTGCATGCCATCATCTATTTTATAGGCAATGGTTTGCTCTGTAAGTCACAAGGTGACTATTAATAATAATAATAATAATAAAAGTAATAATAACAGCAACTTGCTAAGAAGCCACAAGAAAACCACATCATTAGAGAGTGAAAGATTTTGTAGATAAACAATAAGAAAATGTTTTTTGTTAGAAATTGAAAAAGGAACAGAACTTTCCAGCTATGTATACAGGGGGAACAACATATAAAAAAATCTGCATTTTGACATTTCAGAATACAGCGAAATGACTAACTTACAGGTCCTAGTGTTAATCTTCTTCATTTGTTTTTTTTCTCTATGCTGTTTTGTCAAATGATTTTGCTTTTTTTACATTTTGCATTACATAACCAAAAAGTATAATGTATAAATACTGTAGAAATAGAAAAAAAGATTCTAAACTTCACTTTCAGTAACTAGGAATTTACATGCTGTGACCGCATAACCTGCAGAATACTGCATGTAAGGTGGTGATGTACTCCTTGTGTCCAAGATTTTGGATTAACAAAAAACTAAAAAAGTGTTAGAAGCTGGTGTTTGAGATTTCCTGCATGTTCTTCTTGATTTGGACATTGGAGCTCATTTTGGGTTTTGTCTTCTTTTCCTAGTATTGTGAACTTTGTTATTTTTACTTGACCACGATTTTTCTGTCTCCATACCATCAAAAAACAAACAAACAAATTGTTGTTAAAGTCACCCTGAAGTGCTTGTTCCAGGATCGAAGAAACATAACACAAATATTGTTATGTCATTCCTAACCCATCTACTCCAGACAAGTGGTGTGGCAAGGCATGAACAAACCCTGGACAGGTTGCTGGTCCATTGCAGGGCAAACGCACACACACACCCACATCCAAACCCCAAACACATACTAGGGCCAATTTAGCATCATCAGTTCACCTAACCTGCATGTCTTTGGACAGTGGAAGGAAACTGGAGCAGACACGGGGAGAAACTCCATGCAGTGAGGACCCTGGATGTGAACCCTGGTGTCCTTACCACTTCACCACCATGCTGCCCACCCAATTATTGTGCTCAAAAAATTACATTTTAAATTGTTGTATTTTCTTATGCTGGTCTGAAAAAGCATTTAGCAGACGACACTTTCCAAGCAATCATTAGGTAAAAGATAACATGAATAACTGTTTTACAATTTGGCAGAAATATTCTATAAAGGAGGGGACAAAAAACCTACACTAAATTTAATACACATATGCTTATCAATGGATAAATAACAAATAAAAACAAAATTAATCAAATTAAGGCCTTAATTAATAAATTCTGGACAGATTTTTGTGCTTCCTGTTTAACACTTAATGTTTGTTAAGCTTTACATTCTTACTCAAAGATACTATTTATCAGAAAAAAATAGACACATATGTTTTAAAAAAAACTTGTAACAATTAAACTTCAAACTGCACACATATTTAATAGTGATTTGAATAATAGATCATATGTGTATTTTACAATGTCATTTATTCATTAAACAATTGGACTCTGCCTAGATCACATACATGAGGAAAAAACATAACAGGCACATAATTTGTTACACAATTTGTTTCTGCTGAAGCATATATCAGATTTCAAGAAAATACTGGTCATTTTGCTAAACTGAAATTTAAATTTTTAAAGCCATATTTAAATGTAAATGTTCAAGTGGTGATAATTTTAAGGCTGTGCACTGAGGAACTGAAACATTGCTTTGAGCAATTCCCTGAAAATGGTCTTAAAATCATATTGTTAGTAAGGAAAAACAAAACTGATTTATGCAGGGAAAGGAAACAGCATGTGGGTCTTTGTTAGTGTGAGAATTTGTTAGTTTACCACAACAGTTCACAAGCTTCAACAAACGACATTAAACACTGTATAAGACCATGTGGCAAGCCTTAGCCAGGACTGATATTGCTGAATCAGCATTTTACACTTCAGAATGAAATTTAAGTGTAATGATTTTCTTTTTTAATTGTAAATTGGAGTTGTAATTTAAAAGTAACAGTGCATATAAACAGTGTAAATTGTGTATATAAAGAAGGTGTTCATTTAAATTCTTGACCGGTTGACAAACTTCTTAAGGCTATGTTTTATATATTTAAAATGAGTTGTTCTACCCAGCTTCACCCATAAGTATGATAAAGGGTATGTTTCATGCGTAATATTGATAAAAAGCAGATATGACATGCATTTTTTGGTATTATTTAACATCTAGTACTTTTGATCTTATTAAGCCCTTGTGAAATTTTCCTTTAAAAATTATGTTTAAACTTTAGAGAAATAAAAGTAATTTTGCAGCAAAGAAAAATTTGTGGAATAGTAATAATAATTATCTCAATAGATTAGTAATAATATTGAAATGTTATAGAGTATGGAGAACCACAGTCATAAAGTACAACTCAATCACTGAGAGACAAATGGATTTCAAGCAGCACACGCACCCTCCTCGTCCCTGAGCAACGCTCCTGGGGGATCCCTACAAGTTGTCCATGCCCACTCACTCCTGCCATCTCAAACACAGATCTCATCACAAATATGCGAAGTTCTCACTTACTATTTGCCCTAGACAAACATTAAATATGGCCCTTTTGTTCATCATAAAATGAGCATTCAGAAAAGAGGGAATGGATTTTTAATGTGATCAATCATTAAAGATTTGTTGAACAGCAAGCATAAAAATCTTGTTCTTTTTCAACATGCTTAAATATTTAAAAATTCCTCATAATAATGCGGTCAACATAACCATCTGAAATTGGTGTTGTTTTGCTAGAAATCATTTATAATTCTTTTAAAGTAAAAATCAAGTCAATATCATGTGTTTTGAAGATACTGCTATCAAAAAGGCACAAAGATCCAATGAAAATGGCAACATTTAGCGAGGTTGTCTGTTTTTACTTTTGTCTAGATATTTATACATCAAAAAAATAAAATTTTATTAGCCTATATACAAAGTAAAACTAAACTGGAACTAACTGTAAAGTTTTGTAGAAATAACTGAGGTGGTTTGCATGTGATACTCGAACAGACAGATGTTTATACATATAGATAGATAATGGTGTTTTTGCTCTATCCAGTCCAATAAACTGAATGCTCAAAGTAAATTGTAAAAGTCATCAAACATACACTCAACGGCCACTTTATTAGGTTCAACTGTTCAAATGCTTAGTAAGACAAATATCTAATCTGCCAATCACATGGCAACAACTCAATGCATTTAGACATGTAGACATTGTGAAGATGACCTGCTGAAGTTCAAACCGAGCATCACAATGGGGAACAAAGTGACTTTGAACGTGGCATGGTTGCTGGTGTCAGACAGGCTGGTGTGAGTATTTCAGAAACTCCTGATCTACTGGTATTTACATGCACAACTATTTCTAGGGTTTACAGAGAATGGTCAGAAAAAGGGAAAATACCCAGTGAGTGGCAGTTCTCTGGGAGAAAATACTTTGTTGATGCCAGAGGTCAGAGGAGAATGGCCAGACTGGTTCAAGCTAATACAAATGCATCAGTAACTCAAACCCACTCCTTACAACCGAGGTACACAGAAGAGCATCTCTGAATGTACAACACGGTACTCAAATGACCTCCACAGCCACCAGATCTCAATATAATAGAGCACCTTTGGGATGTGGTGGAATGGGAGGCACACATCATGGATGTTCAGCCAACAATATGGACCAAAATCCCAAAGGAATGTTTTCAATACCTTGCTTAATCTGTGCCACAAATAATGATTACAGTTCTGAAGGCAAAAGAGGGTCCAACCCGGTACTTGCAAGGTGTACTAAATAAAGTGGCCGGTAAGTGTATATCACATATATTATCTGAATTATTATCCAAGATGTCAATTATTTTATTGCAATCTAAAACCCTTCCTTATTTTAACCTCTCATTTTTTGTTCTTAACATCTAGTGTAAAACAAAGCAAGTGCTTTCTATTGCGTTCAAAACTTTTATTTGACTGTCTTTATTTTTGCAATCATTTATATTCAGTAACATTTTATTTGCTGAGTATACTTTTAACAAGAAACTTAGTATAAAGATAAAGATTCTATATAGTTCATCTTTTAATAATACTGAAATCAACTGTTTATCTTAAGGGATGCCAGTGTCTGGAGACACTGGAAACGAAAATTACTGCAAACCTCTAATTTTTGCCCAGAGTCATGGTATTACAATACCTAGTCTATAAATATTAAATTCATACATTCTATTAAATATAAAATATTCAACCTGTTTAATTTTTTATATATTAGATTGAAATTTGATTTTAGAATATAATCCAGGAAGTTTCTTCTTATGATCTGATAAAATCCTACATTTCTAAAATATTAATTACCAAACAAATGAAAGAAATACATATTCTTCTGAAGCTCTTTATTAGCCTTTCCTACTGCTGCAACATTAACATAAATTCTTCCAAACTGATTTTTGCCTAATGTATAAACAGAATAGTATGATGTTGATCATAATATACACAATACAAAGTACTGATTTATAAAGCTAACACATGATCATTTTAATGTTTTTGTCAAACCTACTATTTTTAAAATACTTAAGGTTTTCAATTATTGATCATCTATTTTTTAAAACCACTCTTTGCACAATCAAACCTAAATGAACCGAGTTGAAACAGGAACTAAAATACGATGAAACAGCAATCCATCACATGGAACACTTTCACACATCCCAGTCAGACAAAGTTAAAGATATCACATAACATCTTGGATCTCTTGAAATGTGAGTTATCTGGAGAAGACCAACATGGACATGGGGAGAACCCCACACAGACAGTGATCAAGTTAGAATTAAACTCACCTCCTTGTAACTGTGAGACATTAGTGCAAAATTCTGAATCTGTGTACCAACTCAACTAATATGCTTTTAAAAGATATAACTTCATTTAATTGGCCATTTAAATATATGTATATACTGTATATATAGAATAATTTCTGGACAGAATTTCTAGAGAAACAGAATTTTTCATTATTGAAGTAATGTGTGCATTAAGGACACCACTGCAATTCCAACCGGCTGACCTCAGTTAGTGTCATTAAATTTTTTTCAGCTCAATTAACCTTCTTGTCTTTAGACTAAAAATACCAGCAATTAATATATTTAAAAATGAAAGATTTTGTATGAGAGATTACCTGAGAAAATCCATTAAAAGCATTGTTGGATACCTATATCAGATTAGAAAGAAACAAAATATTAAGCTTCCACAGCTTTACTGTATTGTGTAATACATCAGCATTGTGTAACAATCATGTGTTAGTGAAGGAAATGGAAAGGATTCAGGGTACTGCAGGGAATGGGCTCAATGCAAAACACTAGGTTACTTTCAACAGCTTAGGGAACAGGGGGCTCTTCTCTTAACTTTTCTATGCTACACACCAGGATAAGGTAAAGTACCTCTTCCTTCTCAGCATCTATTTCCCGGTATAACAATCCATATCTCCGGTTTGCAATCTCATCTTCTGATAAGTCAGAGCTGTTGGTTTCATTATCTTTGGGGCTGGACGAATTCTCGATGCTAGCATTCCTTGAGTTTTGCATTTGAAAATGACCCTGTGTCTTGGACAGGTCTTTGCTTGCCTGTACCAAAGTGTTACCATCCATCTCCCATGCTGATTTTTTCTTTGACAACCTTTCATCTTTGTGGCTATCACCTGGTAAATTGCTATCTCCCCATCCAGTTCCAAAATCTCCCAAACCTTCGGTGGACCAGAAACCGCTGCTATCACTGACTTCTTGCCAGGTGTTGCTGCTTCCACTTTCTTGATCACCAGGTTCCTCTGGAAAGGCTGACCACTGATCAAAGCTATTGGACTGAACATCAGGTAGGCTAGAAAAACCCCAGTCATCTTTGCTTACCGTCGGTTCCCAGTTTTCTGGCCATATTGGGTTTTTGTCAGAAGCCCATGGATCAGAAAACCAACCAGTTGGGTTGCCATCTTTGCTTACGTCTATCTCTTCATTATTCTTTGAATTGGATGACCATTCTGCTTGAAAATCATCATCAACTGCACAGCTGTAGTCCTCCATCTGATCAATTGTTTTGTTGGAAACTTCAACTGGCCCCTTAATCTGAAGTGGGCTAACTATTATTTGACTGTGACTATTCTCCTCTAAAATAGCATCTTCAGGCATGACAGTGCTCAAGTCAGAAACCAGCATGTCTTCTGCCCCATCTCCTGCTGCAGACTTGGATACTAACACCACATTACCTGTTGTTTCAGTTTCCAAACCCTTGGCTATATTTTGATCACTGACAAAGTGGCCTCTGTTGTTTTGCTGGTCAACGCTCTTTAAAACAATATCTTGTGCAGGATGGTTTTGCAGAATAACCTCTGTGATGGTGTTCCAGATGCTATCCTCACTTTTTTCCAAAGCTGTATTTTCATTAACATCCATCACTTCCCTAACACTCTCTTTAGTGTCACTGACTTCTTTCTCACTGATTTTTCTTTCTTTTGCTTCAAATGATTTAACACTCTCTTCACTTTCCTCTGTATGACCATCATAATCCTCAGAATTCATAATATCATAATCTGGTGATAGTTCCTTACCTATGTGCTCCCTAACATCTTCAGTGTATTTCATTATCGACAAATTAGAATGATCACTGATATTTGCATCTGCTAGTACCACCTCACTTTCTTCACTATTCTGATTCACTAAGCCATATGAAATAGAAATTTCTTCCTCCTTTTCACCTACTATATGAAGGGGATCATCATTAACGGTTTGTTCTTGAAACTGACGAGTTTTACACGTCCTAACCTCTGTCACTGCAGTATCTGCCTGCTCCTCCTGAGGTGCTTCCTGCAAGTTCTCATCTCGGGGCCACTCCTGCCCCTCTACTGGTTCCTGAAGATCAGAACACAACTGGTTAACTTCCTTTGTAGTGTCTTGTTGGCAACGTGGCTGCTCAGAGTCTCCATTTGCTGCAATCTCCTGACTGACACTAGAAGTGCTAAAGTCTAAGCCCCAGTCTGTCGCAAAGCCACTGCTTGAACCCTGGTCAGAATGTGACCGTGTAATGTCTTCTGCATTGTGACCTTTTGTATTGTCGTCCACAGCCAGGTTACAGAGTGAGAGACTTTTTGAAGAGTCGGGCTTTGGGATAGACAGATAAGTAAAAAAAGAACAAAAATGATTTCAATGAAAAATTCATCAAAAGTCAGAAAATGAAAAAAGAAAACATTGCATGATCATCTCACTGTCTTGTCTGAAGAAGGAGATAGTGAAGTAAGATTATGATGGATGTTTCAATTAATTGAAATCTAAGCAAATAAAAATGTTTCAGTCTGAATTAATTTTATAAAAGTAAAGCTTAAATAATAACCTGAAAATACAGCCATATACAATATAGATATTTATAGAATAACTGCAATAATTATATTTCTTAGACTAAATTTAATTGAAAACATGCTTTATACTTACAGGCTGTGATGCTTCAGCACTTGCCTAAAGTAAAAGAAACAAAAAAAGTTATTTTTATTATTAACATTCCTAATCACACATTTCAGTACCACACCTTGACCATATGGATGTCTCCCAGTAAAACAGGCCTTCCTCAAATGCTGCAAACGCACTACATTCAGTTTGTAAATTGTATTTCCAATGGTTTCTCCCATAAGTGAGCTCCAGTCCAATTGCTTTTTATGAAAAAGTCTTGATTTCAAAGCTGATGTAAAGGTAAGAATGACTATACCTAAACCACTACTTTGCAATTTTCTGTAAAATCTATGATTTCTCACTGAAGGTGGCTTGATGCTCTTCATTCTAAGAGTCATTATTTTGACAAGGTCTAGAGGCCATTCTGGTCACCCAAGAGAGACTCCATACAGACAAAAAGACATATCTTCTTTTTCTTCTGCATGGTCAAGCAGTGCTCACCAGTTTCCACCACCAACTCTGGGCTTGGCTATAGAGGTCAGATCCCATTATCTGCCCTGTGTGATGTTAAGTTAAATTTTATGTGAAAAATTGTGGAAAGCACTTAATGAAACATCCTTTACCTGGGTCTTCAAGGTAAACAAATCTGCCAAGGTTAAGACAATCAGGAGCACAGTTTCCCAACAATCTAGCACTAGGTGCACTGTAGCATATGAGTCTGTCCACCTTAAAATGTCTAAAAGCTTTGTTTGTGTGTCAAAGTGTAGTCAGTCCTAAAAGTGTTATTCTGGGCCATAAGCTAAGGTGACATAAACTGAGTGGATATACTGTATTGTACTTGTTTTAAAAAATGTAAGATTAGTATAAGAAGCATTTTGCCTCCTGAGAGGGTAAAGAACTTTATTTTTCATTTTTGCCTTGTGTTTAAATTTCCCTCATCTGCTACTTTTGAGCAAAAAAGACATTTTGTTTGTGCTGGAAAAATGTTTTATTTCTTTCATGAAACGTACAAATTAAGGAAGATTAGGGTTCATACTTGTTAGTTAGTTGACCAGCAAAAAGTGCTCCACTGAACGTCACAGAAAATCCTTCCTCCCCACAGCCATCAAACTTTATAACTCCTCTTCTGGCCAATCGTCCACACAATGAGCTGTTCTCTCTATCCTTAATGGATCTCCCAGAACATTTTTTCAAGCACCTAGATGTGCAGTAACTTGTTTGTTGCTTCTCATGTGAATAACTTCCAACATTTTATTTCTCAAAATGTGCAATATTTCACCTATATGTGCAATATTATTATGTGACTTTAGTCAGCTAGGATTTTTCTAAGAGACTCAGTTGTATACTATTATATTTACTTCACCGCATACCTGTAGAGCAGAGAAAATGAGGATTTATTGTAGTTTACCTTGATATTTTATATTCTAATTTACTTTGTATGCTTATTTTTTATATGTGTCCTTCATGTTACTTGTGCCTTTGGCTATCCATACAACTGGAACATAGGTAATTTCCTTTGGGATTAATAAACTATTCTGATTTAAAGGTGTCTCATTTAAGCATCCTCATATTGTTTGCTTTGCCTTCATAAGCTAGACAATGAAGCAGAAATCTAGGAGTAAACTGTGAAGCTTTTTAGCCATTGCACTCCTGATATTAAGGTTTAAATAACAGTGGTAGTCAAGGAAACCAAAAAATACATTTTCAGTTTTAATGGTTACATTTGACCTTGGTTATCAATCAGAACTTGTTTTTATATTTTATTATTTATAACAATAAACATTCATATAAGAGCCAATCTTACCGTCCATAAATCCCAAGGCAAAGTCTGAAAAAAAAAAACAGTAAATAAACTGATAAGTTACATTAAATCTGTACGACATAAAAATAATGCTTCTTATAAAACCTTACCAGGTCAAAGTCCACCTATCTTTGGAGTTCTTTCCTAATCTAGTTCACACTAACTGCATGAAAGGAGACCCAAAAATTCCTTCATTTAGTGAATAACACAGAACTAGGATGCAGTTATTGAATATGCCACCTGGTGCACATAAGTGTGGTTAATCAGTTTGTCGAGTGGCATCATGCTAAGTTAATCGAGTGTGTATTTTGGCCATTCATTCTACAATTGCACAGGTGATTTCAGTATTTTTTTTCTCCAAGTTGCTATAGCAGATTATCAAGAGACAATGATGACTGACTTTTTCAATATTAACGGACTTATTCATATTGAATTTGTTTCTTATGAAAAGACTATTGGGACAGTGAAATTACACTGAAGTGCTAAGGCAGCTATAGGAAAGCATCAGGAAAAAAGAAAATGCAGTGGCACACACAAAACTGCATTTTGCACCATGACAGTGCACCTGCATACACCGCATTATCAGTCAAAGAATTTTTGATCAAAATCAATGTGGTGGCTACTTTCCACCTCAGTATTCACCAGACCTTGCTCCTTGACTTCTATTTGTTCCCAGAAATTAAAACTGACACTAAAGGCAAGAAGATTTGCTACTATGTAAGAAATTCAGGAAGAAACACTAGAGGCTATAGATGCAGTAACAAAAGATGAGTACAGTAAATGCTGACAGGAATGGAAGTGCTAATGGAAGTCTAATGCATCTCAAGGAGAGTGCTTTTGATGGTGACTAAAATGGAGTTTTTGAGATTTATAATTAGATTTTTGTTAACAATTATGGAAATGTTTGGTTCCCCCCATATATAGTTTGAAGTTACTTGTACAACCCCATGGATGCAAAAACATATCATGAATTATTATGAATATACTTGAAACCATACCCTGTAAGTGATCTGAAAAAATATCTACATATTTAACTATACATTACATGTACCTTTTTCAATATATAATGGCTAAGCAGAAATTTTGAAAATTACTTCTTTTTTAATAAATTAACATACTAAAACTCATACCTGAGAGATGGGAGATTGAGATTTCCCTATTGGTGTTGTGGAGTCTGGTTTAAAAGGGTCAAAGTCTAGATCTAATAAAGATTCTCCTTTCATTGCTGTAGGTCCTTCATTCTGTAAGGATGGCAAAAATAATTGTCTGTTATCATCAGGGCTGCATGTACAGAGACAGGAAATGTTAAAGCTTCCCAACCTGTGAAAGCCTTCTAAAGTACTCAGCTAAATAAAGTCATCCTCAGCCAAAGTCTGTAATAACTTTTATAGTTATGAAATATTGTGTAAACACAATTGAACTCAAATATTATGAGGTAACTATAAATTTTCTTATGTCAGCAAAGTTCAGTAGATACACCTTTAAAGATCAATGCAAATATGTATTTAGAGCATCAAGACACCAAGTTGATAGAGACAAGGCACAAAAGGACTTCAGAATAGTAAACTGCATTATTCTTTTGTCAATGTAACACAGAAAAGACACTAATCCATGACCAGCCTGTCACCGCTGTCTCTCCTTAAGACCGCAAGAAGAATTCTGCAATTTACTAAACTAAGAATGTGCACTACTGCATTAAAAATAACAGAACTAATATTCTGTCCAGTTAAAGACTCTCAAAACCTACCCCAGTAAAACCTTTCATTATTTACATTCTTTTGATTTAGACTGATGATAAATGAGAGAAACTGAGAATACCACACGTAAGAGACCAATGCAAGCACATTGACAGTTAGGGGCAAAAACTAGCATATGCAATATCAAACACTTGGTTGTCCGAAATTATAGTCTCTTAGCTCTATACTTCATCATATAGTGAAATGAACATTGACTTAAAGGAAAACTCCATCCAAAAATATTTGTTTTATGTGTTACTTACCCCATGTATTTTGTAGTGATCTTACACTTTCTTTGAGAACAGAGATAAAAATGTTTATGACAGAATAGGCATCTATGGTGAGCAATGTTGTACAATGGCAAACAAAATGTCTATGGGAAAAGAATATCTCACATCTCTTGTGTCAAATTATCTTCAAGTCAGTTATCCAGTTGTATACTTACAACAAGCAAAAAGCATATATTTTTTGGTAAATTATTGCTAAACAAACTTTAAAAATATATGAATAAAATATTTTCTTGGTCATCACTACAAGACTCATATGGTAAGCAACACTTAAAAAATGATTTTTGGTAAGTGATTTTTAAACACTTCAATCCAAAGAATTTTACTGTGAAGTGGGAAAAGTAAAACATTGAAGTAGGCAGATCTATAATGTTGAGGACGAACTTATTGTGCCATGAGGTCACATAATTATGATTCTTGTCTGGGTCATGTACAGTATTTACCGTCTTTGTCAAATATTTCCTGTTTACCTAAGCTTTGGGGGTTTCTGTAAAAAATGACAACATGTTTTCAAGGTGATTGTGGCTCCCTAAATGTATTTGACTCCATCTGCAATTCATAGACATCCTCAGTTTGGGTCCTGCCAAGGTCTATGCTAGACAAGAAAGATGAGATCTACATGCAAATTAAGAACATTTTACATGTATGTAACCTGGTTTACCCAACAGTCATCATTATTCGAGTCAGATAACCATCCCACAACCCTAATCTTAACCATAATGTGACCGGGTGCATCACCTTTACAGTTGCTGTCATTACCAGTGTGCAGACTGGGGCATGATGCCTGTGAATTAGGGTTGGAGTTAAAATCAATCCATGTTTAGCCAAGCCCCATTCCACAAGCTTTGGAGTTGCCACAGTAATGTAAAGCAGAGTTGATAGAAGAGTCACCTGGCCAGGACTGGAGGCAAGTTCAAAATGAATAGAAGGATAGTCAGTATTTCTTGGCAAATGGAAAAAAACTGGATGATCACCAGATTAAAGGTGTTATCAGGATGGGAAGTGACCAAAATGATAATAGTCTTTGAAGTAATGTGGTCATTTTTCTTTACCAATAAGACACCAGTGGTGATTAACTTGGATAATATGCTAACAGTGGACCTTCGTTGGAACCTGGGTGAGATTTTCCAGTTTTCTGTATTTTGGAGATTCATTGAGTGACTGTATCATCCATTAACTTTAACTGCAGTTCAATAATCGGGCAAAAGTTTTTGCCATCACACTTGCATTGTGTTACAGGACTAGGGTTTGGGATGGGATAATATATTAAACGTATGATATGTCAAGAAACATAGAAAATTGGGAATATGGTGAATTGTCTTGGGTGAGAATAATAAGACTGTGTGTTTATTTTTGAGTGGAGCGATTTTCACCTGTTTGGATGTGTTATGGGGAGCTCTTTACTATTACTGTTTAACCTGTGACGGGTTTTAAAATAATTACCTTCTTATTATTTTACATTTCTTTATATAGATTTTGTTCAAGTTGGGGGGGTGGGCAAGATACAATGATTGTTGTTGGCATCCTTTCTGAAACATCATCCTGCACAACTTAAGCAATGAAGTGTAGCCAGTTAGCCCAGTTTAGAGTCTGACTGTTGCAAATGTAACAAATGAGACTGAACATTGTTGAGTATAATCAATGTTTAGTTGAAAATGACTTTATAAAAAAACTTTCAAGAACCTGTAAGATTTTCTAAAATGTTTTCTGAGCAATTATATTCAAGAAATCACTCACATTGTTACATTATTCCTTGTTTTTTGTGTATATCGAACACTGTACACTTTTTCTTTTAACATAAATAATGATCTTCTCTCTGGACTAAAAACCTAAAAGCCTAACATAAAATAATTAAAGTCAATTCTTTATTGATACTCATCATTCATTTTTATTGAGATAATAGAAACATTTATTGTACTCAGGCAGACAAGTCTGTTTGCATACAAAAAACATTGTTCTAGATCAGGGGTCTCCAAACTACGGCCCGCGGGCCGCATCTGGCCCTCTCATCCGGCCAGTGGAGACTTTTTTATCTACGGAAAAAAATTACGGAAATTACGTGTATCCTGCCAAGATCAGCCCCCGCTTACGTGGACGTTACGTTTTTACCGAATTAAAATAGAGGCGCGCAGTAGTGTGTTATGTTTTTCAACCAATCACTACATTGCAAAACCTTATTCGCTGCTTACTTTTTCTACTTCTGTTCACAGTCAATGAGATGATATACCGCCATCTAGTGGCACAGTTTTTAAATGGTTTGGTGCTTGTTCAAGACTTGATTATTTTGATCACAGTTTGCCAGTTGCGGTTGACTGCTGCGATGAGGAGGTGTTGGTGTCAGTTAGCGTCTAATTGCGAAACATGTTGCACTCTATTTTATTTAGTGATAATTTCCTTTGCATAATTACTTACCAGTGTGTATAAAGTATTGGGAATGTCGTTAGTTTAACAAGAATTTTCTGAATATTCTGAAGAGGAAACATTAAAAGCAACAATCTCTCTACCATAAGTGGATATATTTGCAGACTATATTCAGGTAAGTTTAACTTAAGAAATCATAAGAATTTTTAAAAATTGTTTCGGGTCATTTGCAGCTATAATTGCGACGAAATTAGTTCGCATAATCAGGTTTTTTGAGCGATATTGTGTGCAAGATACTTTCAGTTTCACTATTTATTTATGTTGAAGTCACTTTATTTTAGTGCCCAACGATGGCCGAGAAGAGGAAAAGAAAAATAGACGATGAGTGTCAGCAATTTCAAGAAGAATGGAGTTTGAAATACTTCATCAAATCCGGCGAGAAAGCATTGTGTGTGATTTGCAACGAAACTGTGGCTGTGATGAAAGAATACAACCTGCGTTCATCGAAGCAAACATCAGGAGAAATATGCACAGTTGGAGGGTAAAGTTCGTGACGAAAAATTTTCTAAATTACAAAATCAACTCACATCTCAGAGGGCATTGTTCAGTAAATCCTCAAATGAAAATGAATCCTTAACTAAGGCCAGTTATAAAGTTGCCTACGTCCTGGCTAAAAGTGGCAAACCGTTTACAGATGGTGAAGTAGTGAAGGAATGTTTGTTGGAGGAGGCTGAGGAAATTTGCCCAGAAAAGTCGAAACAATTTAAAAATGTAGCTTTGGGTGCAAATACCATTGCCCGCCGTGTTGCAGACATGGGTGAAAACATTGTGACTCAAATAGCGAAAAATGCAAGGAAGTTTCGCCATTTTTCAATTGCAATGGATGAATCGCTGGACAGCTGTTCCACCTCTCAACTGCTTGTGTTCATTAGAGGTGTGGATGAAGACATGAACATAACACTAGAGCTGGCTTCCCTACATAGCATGTATGGCACGGTTACCGGAGAGGATATATTCAATGAATTGAAAAAAACATTTGCTGATTATAACTTGGACTGGACTAACCTCAGTTGCCTGACTGTTGATGGAGGAAAGAACATGAGTGGCATAAAGAAAGGCTTGGTTGGACAAGTGAAGCAGATGTGTAATGAGAAAAACTTTCCACAACCAATGTTCCTGCACTGTATTATTCACCAGCAAGCTTTGTGTGCTAAATATGTGGACGTTAGCAGTGTACTGAATCCTGTGGTGAAGATGGTGAATTTAATAAGGTCACATGGGCTCAACCATAGACAGTTCAGAGACATGTTGAAAGATACTGACACAGAATCGCAAGATTTACCATATTACAAAGCAGTAAGATGGCTAAGTTGTGAGAAAGTTATGAGCAGAGTATTTGAATTAAGAAAGGAAATAGGTGACTTCCTGGAAAGTAAAGGCAAGCCACAGCCATTACTATCTGATGAAGAGTGGGTATGGAAATTGGCCTTTGCTGCAGACATAACTAGTCATTTAAATTTTCTGAACCTAAAACTACAAGGAGAGAAAAATCTAGTTTCTGATCTATACACCCACCTAAAGGCCTTCAGATCTAAACTTGTCTTGTTTTTGGAACAAGTACAGGCCAACAACTTGACGCACTTTCAGCAGTGCAAGGTCTTCATGGCTGAAGCGACAGCTGAGTTCCCCACATCATTTGCATGCGAGATCATCAAAGACCTCCAGCTGCAGTTTCAGGAGCAGTTTTCTGACTTGGATTCAAAGGCAGAAGAAGTGAGACTGTTTCAAAACCCATTTGAAGCAGATGTGGCCAGTTGCCCAGATGATCTGCAGCTGGAGGTCATTGAGTTGCAAGCAAATGACTTCCTTAGGGACAAGTTCAAAGAAGGACTGGTGGGTTTTTACCAGTTTTTGCCCAAGGAAGACTTTCCTAATGTCAAAACTTTTGCATCAAGGTACCTTTCAATCTTTGGAACAACATACTTGTGTGAACAAACATTTTCAAGAATGAAATACGTGAAGAACAATTTGAGAACAAACTTGTCTGATGATAATCTCAGGTCACTGTTGATGTTAGGAACATCAAATCTAAAGCCAGAAATGTCTGCTATTTTGGCATCCAGGAAACAATTTCACCATTCCCACTAATACAGGTGTTCATGTGTAGTGTATCAATGTGTTATTAAATAATAACTGAATAAAATAATATTAAATAAATAATTAAAAACAACATCTATGTTTTGATTCTTTTTTATTTGGACCTCGAGTGTGTAGTCGGCCCCCAAACTGCTGTTTGATAGTTAATGCGACCCTCGGGCTGAAAAGTTTGGAGACCCCTGTTCTAGATGAAAAGTAATAAGAGAGAATGTAAAAGAGCTGTTTAATTTCCTACAAGTGCACTTGCTTTACTGTATAGTAAAACACTGGTTAAATACACAAGATTTACAGATTGACAAAGATGTAGATAGAAAAGAGAAACTGAATAAGCAACTTTAAAATAATAATAAGTTCTTGGTGTTGGTATTTCTTTTTACAAGACTTCTAAAGGATTGGCCATCAAGAAAGGTTGGAGCAGGACAGGCATCAAGTTAAAGCAAACAGGAGGTTATAAAACCTACCATTGTATTAGATATCCCTGAAGACCTTCAGGGAGGGACACAAGTATAGAACAAAAAGGAAAATGTCATCTATACCACCAGGACACTAAGAGGCAGGTGACCAAACAAGTTCCAAGAATTGAAGGCAAGGACTGGGATTGATGAACATTTTTCTTAAGGTTTTAGTTTTCTTTCTTTGCTGTTTCTGAGTCTTATACCTTTTGACACTTGCCTTTTTCTCAACTTATTTTCTTAACTATCATAAATACTTTATCTCTTGATTTGTGGTAATTTTCTCTTAGACACTTTCTCTTGTCATAATAGAAGAAGACATGCCAGTACAGAGAAGTGTGGGTTGGCTAGAAAGAGAGTGATGGTAGGTGAGAGAAAGGAGTAATGTTTTATATAATGTAAGATGGGGAAGTAGAGGAGCATCCTTAGAAACAAGACCTTTACAAATAGATTAACAACAGCAGCATGATTTTTGTTTTGTATTTTTTTCTCCAGACAATTCCATTTTCTGTCTGTTACTGATTGTTCAGGGACAAACATTAAATAATTCATGACCAGAAGATGAAATGTTATAGAAAGCCAAGCCTTGATTCTTTAACTAAAAATATATCCTATATTATACCAAAACTGAACGCTATAAACAACAATTAAGATCAGGGAACAAAGCAAGGATTCCAATAAACTAGAAAAGCCAACAACAAAGGGCATACCAACACAGAAAACTATGTTATGAAATCTCAAACACCAAGAAGTGCATGGAGCTGACCTTTAAACCCTTGACCCCCAGTGACAAGCACAGCGTGACCCTGGATGTCACCCATACCAATGCCATAGCAACTAGGGAATCCATTCCCGGGCTCCCGATTACCAGGAGCCTGGGATTCCCGGACGTTTCCCATTCCTGCATTCTTGGGAATGAAACTGCTGGCATTCCCAGCTGAACGGGAATGGCCAAGCTCGCATATATATAGCGTGTAAAAGTGTAAAAATCGATCAAGAAATAACAGAGATATAGTTGAAAATAATTAAGGTGGCGCCATTGCTGCAGCTTGCACTTCATCAGACAACAGCTTTGAACAGCAACTTGAAATTGCAATGCGTCAGTCTGTTGCATCCGCAATATCTGTGCCAAGAAACTTGCCATCACAGAATGATGACAAGAAACTGGATGCATCAGTAAAAGCTGAAACGACGGTGTTTCAGAGCAACGGCAAGCACGGGCGTTGTTTAGAACAAGTGTATCAGTATCTCATGACTGTGCCGCCCACTTCAGTGGAGGCAGAGCGTGCTTTCTCAGCGGCTGGCGTACTCTGCACAAAGGTGCGCTCCCATCTGGACGACCACACGCTCGACACGTTGTGCTTTCTACACTGTTATTACCGCAACTAACTAGATACATGTACTTATATGACAGCATGAACTGCTTGTAGTTAAGGTTAGTCTTTTATTGGTGTCAACATATTGCAGTAGCATATAATAAGTAAATTAAATAAGTATCGCTCGCTTTAAAACCGTTCACATGTGAGATGCCGGATTCCCGGGAATGACATGCGGGATTTCTGAATTCCCGGGAATGGATAAACCCGTCTGGTAATGGATTCCCTAATAGCAACTACTACAACAAAACAGTGGCATCCGTTAAAACAAAAATGGCCTCACGGGTAAAAATAGAATATTTTTAGGACCCTTAAATCAACAGACTCACAAAAACCTAACAGCAGAAAAGAACCCAGTAGATAACAACATTTTTAATGGTAAATGAAAGATGGAAAATTAGTCAAAATAAGGGCAGAAAAAAATAATTTCAAAGTCAGATCATGCTGGTGTTATAAATACCATTCCTTTTCTGTGTATTTTCAATAAACGTAAATTTTTTGCAGATTTTGAACATCTTAGAGTTATTTTAGATACAGATTGTCACTACTACAGAATGTCTGATGTACATAGCCATGACAGACACTCGACAGAATAAAACATTTTAAGAAAGGAAACAAAGATGTCAGCAAAATGCATCATTTACAGAAATTACTTTGACTCATTTGTTCTTGTATACTATAAAGTGTTGAATGTATTTGAAAGATTATCCAAAGCAAATTAAAAGCCTAATATGATATTTAAATGCATTTTCTTAATATTTTGTCCTTTTCAGGACAATGACTTATCTCACAGACTCAACTACTTTTACATATACACTCCATGAATGATATTTTAATGTAATAAAAATCAAGCGGGCTGCATAATTCAAAGTTCATTTAAATTTGTAGAAAATATTTTATCTGTACTATAAGAAGTATTATAATTATTTATGAACCTGGATTTTTGATATATAATAATCTATATACAGTATATAAAAGCCAAATACCACTGACTCACTCATCATGAAATCTCCCGAACCATGTGGACTTGGGATTTGAAATTTGGAATGTAGGTTACCCTTGGCCCATAGGTGCTCGCTAAGAAACGGTTTTAAAAATTTCATGGTCCAAGCGTGAAATTTCTAATAGTTTTTTTAGAATCGTTTGTATGTCTGTCCGCTTTTCACAAGAGAACTACTTAACAGATTTAAATCGGGTT
This sequence comes from Erpetoichthys calabaricus, assembly GCF_900747795.2. NCBI lineage: Eukaryota > Metazoa > Chordata > Cladistia > Polypteriformes > Polypteridae > Erpetoichthys > Erpetoichthys calabaricus. The sequence continues at coordinate 149,654,979 of NC_041399.2, read as the reverse complement.
TTTTTTCTATAATTTGCTTGAACATTCTGTTGATTTTGCGACTTTGTCATCATGCTAAGTACCATAGTTTGCTTGCGGTACCGATTTTTTAGCGCAAATCCGAGAGAGACTCATTGGGCTGTGGGGAGGGGGGTGGGGCCCTCCTCACTCATGTGCCTGCCTTGGGGCATAACCTTAACTCCACTTAGTTAGCGAACGAGAGAAGTATTTAACGGATTTAGATCTTTTTTTTATATAATTTGCTTGAACATTTCGGTAGATTTTCCGAGTTCTCTCATTGCGCTAAGAATCATAGTTTGCTTGCAGGAGCGATATATTTGCGCTAATCTGAGACAGAGGCTGCAGGCCGAGGGGAGTAGAGAGCTGGACAGGGCCCTCCTCACTGTCCTGTTTCACTAATACGCGGGCGAAGCCGTGGGTGATGGCTAGTAAAAAATAACTTTAACTAGACAAATATTAATAACGTCCTGCGGTGGGTTGGCACCCTGCCCAGGATTGGTTCCTGCCTTGTGCCCTGTGTTGGCTGGGATTGGCTCCAGCAGACCCCCGTGACCCTGTGTTCGGATTCAGCGGGATGGAAAATGGATGGATGGATGAGTAAAATGTATTATTATTATAATTATTTTACTATACAATACTATAGCTTACATGCAGTGTAAAAAAATATTTTTGAACTAATACCAAAGACAACAGAGGCACTGATTTTAAAAGATTTTTTATTGCAAAATGTACCCTTAAGTACAATATTTATACAAAAGCTGTAGTGGGAATACACAAAAGATATAAAAATACCTCAGACAACCACCCAAAGCCTAAGTCTGCCATCAATCAAAGGTTCTCCTCCTGTCTACAATAAAATACACCTTTTCACTATCTTATCTGTGATCTGTTTTCTCTCTGTCCATGTTTTATGACAACACTGCTTTGAAGGACTTTTCTTGCAGTAATCAGGGGCCACCTTTCAACGCTATTGTCTCAAAAGCTTGACAGAGCAATACCTAAAGATAAGCACATACTACATACACTAAGAGTCTGCACTGTAATAGCAAAAAAGGGTCAGATCACTTTACCAAGTTAAATCAATTACAATATGTTAAACTTTACAAATTCAAAATGTCTATACAATTTAATCTGCATTACACAAAAGGTCCCATTGGTGGCACTGCGCTCTTGTTAATCTGTGAATGATATTAGACAAATAATTTTAGTTGAAATTTATTGGAGATGTTTACAGTGCACTGGAGTTTTCTTCCTCTCTGAACAATGTGACACTGTCAGAAAAAAACACATTATTATTTTTGAGACCTTTTGCATTATCATAATCGGAGTGCCAGAATCTTGTGGCTGCTGTGTATTGTTGGCCTAATTCCACTCTAAATGTATGCACTGTGAAGCGACCAAGCTTAGACCACATTAAGAGATGACTTAGTGAGAGACCCTGCATTCAAGCTAACAAAAGAAGCTAATTTCTTTCAGAATTATATTACTGGCTTTGAATATGATTTCTTTTTTGACAAAATCATCAAGAAAATAATCAAATGTATTAATAATGTAAATATCAAATTGAAACTTCAATAATGAATGAATAGCATTTTATTTTGACTTTTGAGTCCAGGGTTTTTCTAGGTAAAATGGCAAAATATGAATTATGCATCGAGTGAACATTTCCTATTAAGCATGTCAGACATTAACTTAATGTTACATGTAAAATATAAGACACATACCTGTAAAGGTGTGGTGACATTGATTTCCGGAACAAAGTTGTCATCGAAAAAGTTTATTATCTGTTCCTGATGGAGTTCTTTTGTTGGGGTGAGCTTTGGTGGAGGTGGAACAGGAGGACCCTTTCGTAACTATAAAGGAAAATGCAATAATTATTAAAATCTTACCACGCATTTTTGAAAATACCATATTTTCAGATGAACCCCATCTCTATATATATTATACTTAATTACTTGGAATGAATGCAGACTAAAGGACTTGCAATTTCCTTCATCACAAAAAATGCACTACCTGTCACTTTTGTAACCCAGACTGCAGTCATTCAGCCTCTATTTCGTGCATGTGTTTTGCAGTAAATATCAACAAAAACATCCGTTCAGGTATATACTGTACACTTTGAAAAAGGACAATTAGTACTTACAATAATATAGAAAAAATTCTACAATGACAGTTAGGCATCTAAACACACCTCTTTAACTTATAGCTTCTGAATGAAAAACAAACAAAGTATAAAAGATTGGGACATACAGTATTCTAAAGGTTACTGAAAGGTGTTACAAACATATCAAAGTGGGAATGGAATAATATGTATATTTGGTAGATGCAATTATGACCAAACTGTAACAGTTTTGGCAGTTTTGAAAAATTTTACTGTCCATTAAAATTCAAACAGTACAATCCACTCTGCCACTGCAGAATGAAAATGGGACGAATATATTCACATACAAGTTCAACACAATTTGTTACTTTTCTTGCTTAATATAAGCAAGGAGTACGTCTTTCTTCTCTCTGAAACAAAATTTGGTTTGGCCAAGGAGCATAGTTAAACTTCTTTCCAAATCTACCTAAAACCAATGAAAACCTTAACCTGTGACTTCAATTTTTTCTAACTGTGACGTATTGAGCTGTTCTGATTGTTCTTTACTCATCTCTAACGGCAGTGGCCAGCAGGGTGGCTGTGCAGTGCATGTGTACGGGTGCTGTTCTCATCCCTACTACCTTCACCGTCACTTCCCCTACTTCTTCATATCTTAAATCATTCTTGAGGCAGACTGAAGACAAGTGCCAGCTTAAGTGAAAAATTAAGGAAAACGTAAAAAGTAATTGCAACACAAACACTGACTTAATTAGTTGTAACTCAAAAAGATGCTGCCGAAAGAAAAGAAGAAGCGGGCCATTAGGGTGGAGCTGCTCAGGAAGCAGTAAGCTTTATCAACCTCTGAGCAAACGAATGCTAAACATACAGAGAAAGAATATGAAAACTATAAATGCTTAAGTCAAGTGTATTCGTGCAGTGCACCATTACTGGTATTCAATAATACTGAAACTGTCACTGTAGCATTTATGAAATCATAGCTAAATAATGTAATAGAAAGGCAGAAATGTACAAACATTAAATTAAATGCAGGTAACAACTGTAAAGAAAACCTGCATTTGAAAGAATGACATGTAATATATGAGTAACATGTACTGTGCCAGTAATCCTTTAAATTTTGATGAAGACTTGCTGTTGTGCAGTTCACTGGTGGACACAAAGGTGACTCTGCAGTCCCAGTCTGGAAGCACACAGCCAAGCACAATGGGTGCATAGGAAGTTCATTGTTATAGTAGCTGTGGGTGTTATTCTATGACGTCCATCAGTTTTTGGCCGAGCCTGTCTTCAAAGCTGATAGAGGTTTCGAAGCATAAGTCTTGCCAACGAGTTCTATCAGTAGTTACATCTTCTAAATTCCTTGGCCGGATGTCACAGTTGCATAGGGTTGCCTTCATTGCATCTTTATAGCGCTTGCATGGATGACCTTGAGGTCTCTTCTCAAACTCCAGTTCACCAAAGAGCAACTGGTGAGGTATATCTTGGTCACCCCTTCTGATGATATATTCCACCCACCGCAGGGTTCTGATAATCAGTGACTGAATGCTGGTGGACTACATACAATCCACGTTGGAAACACCGTCTTTCCAGTGAATACCAAGGATGGAGTGGAGTGACATGTGTGGAATTTCTCCTGCTGTTTGATGTGTCATCGTTATAGTGTCCAGGACTCACATCCACATAGGACAGAACAGATAACCACAGCTCTGTACAATTTCAACTTTGTGGAAATGTGAATATCGTATTAGTGGAGCACTCTGGAGCGTAACCGTCGAAGAGCTTGGCTGGCTTCCTGATCCTGGAATCAATTTCTTTTTCCAAAGACTCACTATTCCAACAGATGTTTTCCAGGTATTTAAAGCTGTTTACATTTGTTAGCTGGGTGCCATCAACAGTCATTTATGGTTCTATGGGGATGGTATTTGGCACGGATTGGTCGAGTACTTCAGATTTATTCAGCCTGATAGTCAAGCCAAACAGCGTAACAGTGTTTGAAAATTTGTTCAGCATCAGCTATAGATCATGGTCTTTGTATGCCAGGAGTGCACAGTCATCAGCAAAGAGGATTTCCTGGATTACTGTATAGAGGCATTTGGTTCATACATTCAATTAGTGAAGGTCAAAGAGAGAGACATCCAATTGGTACTTAGTATATACTCCCTTCATCAAACCTTGCGCAGCACCTGACAAAATGCAAGTGGAAAACATTAAATAAGACTGAGGCTAGTACAGAGCCCTGCTTCAATCCACTGGAAATGGCAAATGTAGCTGATGAATTACCACTGTGAAAGACCTGTTCTGTTATTCCATCATGGAGCAGTAGTTTCAACTTCGCAGATTTCCTTAGTATCCATAGTGTCTCAGGATGATCCAAAGAGCCTCTCTGTTTACAATGTCAAATGCTTTTGTCAGGTCAATAAAGGTAGAGTAAAAGGGTATGTTCTGCTTGATACACTTCTCTTAAACTTGTCTCATGACAAATTTCATGTCTGCTGTACTTCAGTTTGTCTGAAATCCACACTGCATCTCTTGCAGGTTACTTTCTGGGATAGCGACAAGTTTGTTCAAAAGAATGCAGGCGAAGTTCTTTCCAGTGGTGAACAGCAGTGAGATACCTGTATAATCCAATTTGCTCCTCTTGTTTTTGTAGTGAGCCATGGCATCCTGAAAGTTATCAGATATTTTCTCTGTGAGCCAGATGTCTTTCAGAAGGTCTTGAAACATCTGTAAGGTGTTTAGATCTAAAGCTATATAGACTGTGGCAGGAACACCATCTTGCCATTTGAGTTCATCTGTGAGATCACTTTTTTGATTTCATTATCCAAGACTTGCTGCTAAGGGATCTGTTGTATGGCTTCAGGATCAACAATAGATGGTCTTTCAAGAAAATTGGAAAAATGTACGGCCTAGCTGTATTTCCAGTCTTTCCTGATCTTTGATCAGGCCCAGCCCATCAGACAATAATAGTGGGAGCATCCTGATTTATTAGGGATATAGACCCATTTTATGGCACTGAAGAACACTCTGGTGACATGTATATTTGTGTAATGTTCTACCTGCTCAGCTTTTTTCTGCTACCACTTGTCCTGCATTTCTCTCTTGTACTTTGGACTGCAGGATTTAAACTTTTTTTTTCTTTGAGACAGATGATGGATTGTTTTGCTACTCTCCAGAGGTATTGTTCTTGGCCTGAAGGGCTGTTGAGATGATTTCATGGTTTTCAACAAACCAGTCTTGATGCACCTGGGTTTTTAGCCCGAGTGCAGGTATTGCAGTGTGTGTGATGACATCTTTGAACTGGAAGCATTTTTCAGAGCAGGTTCCTATAAGTGGTACTGTAAATTACTGGAGAGCTTCTCAATAAATATATCCTGAAAACTCTGGATTTGACTTACAGTCTTCCAGTACTGAATGATATTCTGAGTCTTTTGTTGTTTACAATACAGGGGGTGTGTGCATGTTGAGGACCAACCGAACCAGCCTGTGATCTGTCCAGTACTCATCACCTCACATTACCTGGATCATGGTGACATCTTTAAGTTCATGCTGGCGTACTACGACATAGTGGAGTAAATGCCAATGTTTGGATCTGGGATGCATTCAGGCTGTTTTGTACTTTTTTGCAATTTGGAACATCATATTAATGATATTCAGCACACTTAATCAACAGCAGCAGGCTGTTACTATTTAGTTTACCTACCCCATGTCTCCCAAGAACCCTGTACCAGTTATCTCTGTCTTTCCCCACCTTAGCATAGAAATCACCCAAAATGATGAGTGTATTGTTGGCAGGGGTTGTCCAAATAAGCTGGTCCACATCTTCATAAAAGCCTTCCTTGTCTTCATTTGGACCCACAACAGTTGGTGCATACAGTGGACACTGACAATGGTGATATACTGGGACTTGCTGAGAGGTAAGGGAAGAACATCGTGATACATTAATTTATTTCAGTGTGCAGGGTGGAGATGTTCTTCAGCAGAGCAGTTTTGATTGAAAACCTACTCCTTGGGTAAGGTCATTCGTCTGACATGTACAGGTAAATATACAGGAACCACTTCCAAAATGCAATAGAACAGATAACATACTAAGATAACAAATGCATCTATAATCTCAATGTCTCAATGTAAATGGGTATTTACTGTCTATAAACATTGAGATAACAGAAAAGTCTTGTCCTGGAAAGGCTGACTGTGAACACATTATGACAGCGCATACAGTATGTATCCCAGAGGCAAGATGAAAGCTTAGGTTTTATAAGCAGAATGCAGATCCAACAAAACTGAACCCATTAAGTTCTTCCTTTGTTTCTTTGTTTGAATCATATAGCAGGTCAAAATCACACAAGCAAGTCTATCGAACTGGTTGAAGAAAACAATAATTTTGCATTTTGGAGTTTCCTAGTCAAAGTCCAAATGACAAAATATATATATCTTTTGAACTACAATAATTTGAATATGATATTTCAACAAATGCAAGTTGAGACTTTAACAAAAGAAACATGGGTAACATGTCCAACCTTACCTTATTAATTATTTTAGAAACTACACTTTCTAGCTATGATGTAGATATAGTTAGTTTTTCCAAACTATACTTTAAAGGACACTTAGATAATTTCAATCAGTGTTGGCAATGAGAGCTGTCAATTATATTTTCAGATCATGAATGGAAGACACCTCTTCATAAAATATACTTTTCCTCAATTTGTTTAAAATATGGTTTAGCCAGCTCAAAATCTTTTGAAAGCTTTGATGCAGCATGTTAATGGTCTGTTATGGTGCAGCATTATAAATAAAAACAGTGTTGCTCTGGCTTGGTGAGTGTAGATATGTGCTCGTGAGAAGCTGTGCAAGCAAGTGTGATAGAAAGGAGGCATAGCAATTGGGTGGTCCCTCAGGAAGCAAGAGGAACGGCTCTCCTGGGGTGGTTCGCGTCAAAAGAGCATTGTAGGAAGCAGGAATGGCTGATGGCCTTAAGGTTCATTCCACATATGCCAAATGATTGTGGTGGGATGACAGAACCAGGTTTTAGGTGTCCCAGATGTAACAGACTGAGGTGGTTGGGTCAAAAGCTGGAAAATGGATTACTGTGCATGTTGGCATCTCTGCACTGCTGAATAGACCCAAGGAAATAAGCTTACTAGACAGGAGAGAGAGAGATGCACTAAGCTCAGAGAGAGAGAGATAGATACAGTAAGATGACACTGACTATGTTTTATTCTTGGGTTTAGTTTATTTAGTGATTGATTTTACCATTAAATGCAGTTGTTTTAAAGATTTATTGAAGATTTATTTGCACCACACTAGGGACAGTGCTCTGAAGAATAAGCTGCACAATGCACTTGCACCAATCTTGTTGCTTGTTTAATTGCGCTAGTCCATCTCAGTTTCATGACTACTGATATCCCAGGAAAAGGTGATGACAAGGCTGCAAGCACCATAGAGAATCACAAAAAAATCCAAAGGGCACCTGAGTCAACAATCTAATTCTCAGCAGCACTGCCAGGAACCTGGCTCATTTCACCTAATCAGACATTATTATAATAAAATATTTTGCTTATTTACTGGATAGTTTCTGATTCACAATAATCCCTTAACTTCAAACAGCACTGCTTGGGTAATACACAATGTGATATAATTGCTAAATCCACAGCTAGTGTGTCATCGTTTTGGGATTACTATAATCCGTAATCCATTTGCAACATGGTTTGGGGAACATAGAATTACTTCTTAATGAATACACTACTGCAATACCTTTGCTCATATACTGTACAAGACTTCTAATCTACTTAACAAAACACAATGGGAAAAAAAGGTCTTACTTGACTTAATATTAACTTTAATCTCATAGTTTATTTCGTAATTAAAGTCGAAATTTGGACTTTAATCTCAGAATTTCAACTTTAATTTAGAAGTTTATTTTGTCAAAATAAAATGTGATTATATGATCTGTGACTGCGGAAAAAGAAAGAAACATCCTGCACATACAAATGTGATAACACATGCAAGTCTGTACAGGGATGCATTTAAACAGCTAAAGATGGATTTGTGTTTGTAATACTTCACTTTAAACTGTTAAAACATGGATTTGCATATGTAATATATTGAATCAATCCATCCTACAATCCTAATCTGTGTTTTTTGAAGGCATCTTGACACTTAGAATGTTGTAGATTCCATCTTAAGATCAATGTTCAGTTTAAGAGTGTTTCTTAAAACTCACCGTAACTAAAGTAGTATGTTAAATGCTTCATATTCTTTGTGCTTCCTGGCCTACATTACCTGTCTTTGTTTTCAAAAAGTACTGTTTTACATTTTATAATAAACAGTGTTTTTTACATCACCATCATATTAAACATCAGTCTGTTTCTGTTACCTGTGATGGAGATTTTGGACGTCCAGGAGCTGGAGAAGATGGTGCCAGCCTGTGATTGGGGCTGGCTTCAGGACTGCAAGGTGGTGAATCTTCCTCTGGTGGTGATGGGGTCTTGGCAAGCCTAAGTGGACCTGTATCACTGTGAAAATGGTAGGGATTTACATCAAGCTACTTTTAGGAAGTGACACAAGTATCTGTTAAAATTGTGCAATTCAGGCAGAAACATCAACAAATCATAATGCAACTTCTTTAAATGACTGCCCGAACAAATCTGCCAAAGGGTCTATCTGAACTTACTCATAAAGCAATGCTGTCCTTACATAGTAGACCTAAATAAATCAGCAGCAGAGTAGGTCTGCTATCCATCTTCATGCTTTAAGTAATGTTTTTATGTACCTGTTATTCTGAATGAAAAGACATTTGTCTGTCCACATACCTTTATCTTTTTCCACAAAGTAGGCCTAGCAGGTGCCAACAACATGGATCTAAAGTTCACTGGAACACTCTTACTCAGTCCCACAGTAAAACTATGGAGGACTTTGAGAATGCTATGACTGTGAATCTTGTTATACCTTGTGGACAATGACCCTGTAGTATAGGCTGGCAGGACAACTACTTTGTGTTTTTGGTGATTCAATGAAATTTAATTCAAAATTCCCAGCAATTGATTGATAAACTTTGAGGGGGCTATGCCTTGTCATCAATTAATTTAATGATTTTCATAGATGGAATGTTAAGACATGGTCAAGTCTGTGAGGGTGTTGAATTTGAGATCATTAATTTGGTACATCCACTCTTTGTAGATAATGCTAGCCTTTAGATGTCACACAATCGTAATCCTGATTGGGATAACAATTATAAAATCGGAGGTTATTGTTCTCTACTGAGAAAGAGCCAATCAGTCTAATCAGGTGAGCAGGGAACAGTTTCCCTTAGTCATATGTTAAGCATATGTGTTGAAGGCCTTTGGTTGATAGCTCGATCTATGTAGGAATAAATGGGAGATGTGAGATTTCAGGAAAGCTTGTTGGTTTTACCCCTTTGTGAAAGAGTGAGTTGACTGTTCTTCCAATAGGACCATTTATCTAACATGATTAGGAAGTGCCATTTGAGATGATGGAGGCATCCATCTCTTTTTGTGGCTGCCACTGAAGAAGGCATATAAGACAATGAGCTTGATGAAGATGATTATGCTTCTGGACTATCCTGGACATCCCACAAAGGGAGATGGAATCTGTTAAGTGGGCTAAGGCAAACTTCCTCTACCCTGCCTGATTAGCTTTTACTAAGTTTAAAAACACTGATGTACAAGAAAGAGGTGTGTTTTCCACTAGCATTTTTACTTAGAAAATAACGGCTGCAGTGGCATATGTGACTGTGATTCACACTAGAAAATTCAGATGGATGTTAGCATTTCAGATTTTTTTTGCATTCTATTAGAGCTTACTGTCTTGTGTGTGTTAAAATAAATTAAAATATAAACTGACAGTAAAGTCTATTTTAGGCAGACATTCTTAATTGTATAATTTTAAAATTAGACCCAGTTTCTAAAATGTGAACATTTAATGTATTATAAGTAAAGCCTCTAGTCTGGTGTCTGTTAATAATAATAGAAAGTATGCCACCCTTAAAATGTGACACTGAACTACAGTACAGTTTTTAGAGACAATTTACATTCTTTTTTACTCTGCAATTGCCATTTGTTACTTTGCACTTTCCACAAATACACTCTCTGCATTAGATCTAAAGAATAAATTATATACGCCAATAAAGCACTTACACTATATACATGAAGTACAGCTATAAATGTGAAGTAATCCTTTTTTATAATTTTTACCAAATATGTTATAACTTACAACAACATTTATTTATACAGTATAGCACATTTTCATACAAAAAGTAGCTCAAAGTGCTTTACATAATGAAGAAAAGAAAAATAAAAGACAAAATAAGAAATTAAAATAAGACAACATTAGTTACATAGAAAAGGAGTAAGGTCCGATGGCCAGGGTAGACAGAAAAAAACAAAAAAACTCCAGAAAGCTGGAGAAAAAAATAAAATCTGTAGGGGTTCCAGGCCACGAGACCGCCCAGTCCCCTCTGTACTTATAGTAAAAACATCTTTACTCAACAAGAATTGAAATTACACACATTACTCATCAAAACAATTAACATGTAAATGAGAAGGGGTCAAGCATAAAAACAGTAATACTCAAAATAAAAACATGGCTCCTATATGGTGCGGTCTTCAGGATTTCAATAAAGCTTCATTTAAGAGTACCTCCACAATGCTATTTTTGTACACAAAGCAAAATCAAGCACTGAATATGGAGCACAAATACACATTGGTTAAAGTGGTGGTACTGTGGAGAAGGTGGGGGCTGAGTGTGAGAGAGAAAGCTCAGCTGACATCACTGGGAAGCCCTCTGCTTGCAGTGCTTACAGGCAGCTCATGCACACCCGAGGAAATGCCTTCTCTAACTTCTCATGGTGTAGAAACCGTCCTGAGTTCGCAGCTGCCCACTGGCAGTTAACATAGTTCATAATGTGCAACCTGTGCACAAAACTTGTGTAAAACAAATGCATGTCATATGAAAAATGGGAGGAAAAGACATAATGAGAACTGTGCTGCAAAAGTGCTAAGATCATGGAGGACTGGCAGCGAATCAAAATACTGTATCTTCTGACCAACTGAGGAGAGAAGCTAATCTGTGACCAAGTTGTCATTTTAAAAGTATGGTCCATTAAGGCAGGGCAGTGAGTTCTTTACTACAGCAAACAATCCCAGTGTGTAAGGGATACAACCATGCTGCCCTTTCAAATAAGGCAGCTGAAAGTTTGGCTACATAGCCCACTCTTTAAGGAGTGTTGTGGTATAAGACACTGTGGGTCAGTGTCCCCAAGACTGTATAGAATCTATATAGATCTATACTATAGATCTTTCCCAATGCAGATTGTATTAAGACCGCCAGGGAGCCAGTGAGCCTAAATTTAGAAGGTTTTCAGCAAAAGCTCACAGTCAAAGGGTTTTATTTTACACTTGATGAAAGATTGGACTTACATTTGTTAACAAACCTTGGCTTAAGTTTAATCTTTTGGTCCTCACTCATTTAAAAACTGACTCTCAATCCTGAGTCAGTACACTGGGGGGCATGCCTCTAATATGTATGCTAGTTGCTCTGAATAGGCAGAGGAAAGAGCACAGATGTGAGAAACATGTGACCTGGGCAGAAGCAAACCAGTTTTGCCTAGGATGCTAGGGGCAGGCAACCCTGTAAGTGACAGAGGTGCTTTAACTGGTGAAAAAAAGGGAGTGAGAAAGAGAAAGGGCAAAACAAGGGAGGGAAGGCAGGTTGCAATGCCTGCTTGCCAGCAAGTGGCAGCATGTGCCCCCTAGTTTAGGACATTCATTCAAGGGTGACCTTGGAAAGGAACTGACAGGACACTGAAAGTACTATTCTGAGCAACTGCTAGGGAGCAATTTTTGGAAGAAAGATACTGTGTCCCTGCTGTTAGTGCATGGAGGGGTGAGAAGATCCCTAAGAACCTCAGTCCTTTAAGGGTAAATTAAAGCAGAGGAAAACAAGGCCATCTTGTCTAGTATTCCAAGAGTAATGGTACAGCAGCTACTGACATTGAAAGCAGTTTTGAACCTATACAGTATAACAAGGATGAAAAAAATATATTGTATTATTGTAGTTTGATGAGACATTGTGCAATATGTGATGTCATGGTGTGCATTGTATTTAAGATGGCAGCATATGGATAACCAAGTGACTACCATGGCAAATTCTTTGAGGGAAAGGTTAGGGAGTTTCTTAAATAGGGAAAGGAAATTTAGTTTTGTTAGTTATAGGATATTTAGTATTTATTAAAATCTCTGCTTCGTTTATTTTGCTCCTGACTCACAGTTTTCAGTATGGTTTGATGCTAGTACTATTAGACTTCTTGTTTTACGACCCTGTTTAGTGGTTCTCTTGTTGGATTTCCCCAAAAGGCTGTGTTCATCTGCTAGTCTTCTTAATTGCACATGTTTGACAAATCTATAATCCTTGCAGGATACCACAGAGCCCTCAATTAACTTTACAACAATTATTTTAATATACAAGAGAAGAAAATAAGAAAACATGCTGACAATATCCCTTTTTCTTTAATAACATCCTGTTTTGATTCTAACTTTCACATGAACACTGTGATGGAAGGCAGGGCTGAGCTGACATTCCAGCCAAAATAAACCCTGTACCATTAACTGGCAGGGAGGCCACTGTAGTAGATGGACAGAGAGGAACTGCCTCCCGAGAGTACATGCTGTCCCCCAACACACTGGAGGGCAACATTCCTGGGCCAGTAATCCCATTAATTTGCCTACAGAGCATGCTGGGATTTTCAGTCCCATGGAGTAGCCCTACTGGGCTCAGTGGGCGGCAACTGAGGGAGCTGCTGAGGAAAGTTGCCCTTTCTTTCAGAGGCTTCTGCCTGACCCAGTAGTGCTTCCTCCATGATACCAGAAGGATTACTGGTTCTGGCAAAAAAGTGGCCACTTTCATTTACTCAGTGGTAAGAGTTAAAACTAACATGTTTTATAGCTGCATACTGGAGGAGAAAATAAACCCGTGTAAGGTATTATAAAATAAAATTAATTATTTTCACCAAAACCATGTTTGAAAGTAAGGTTGTGTCAAGGGTTTGGAAGCCATGAGATGCCCCCTACAGGCCACAGCACAAAAAGTGTAGATAAAGATGTCAAAGCTGCATAATTTCTTTTTGCATTACTTTTGAAATTGTAATTGTTTTCACAATGCAATATTCTTAAACCCATTTAATCTAACTGAGGGTAACAGAGTGTCAGCATCTATCCAGGAAGTATTAGCACAAGGCAAAAAGCAACCTTTGACACAAAGGTTCCATGCGCACAGGCACCAGCATCCACACACTTACTGCACCAGGCTAATCTAAAGTCACCAATTAACCTAAAATAAATGTTTTTGGGATGTGGGAGGAAAACCCACACAGACATGGGGAGAATGTGAAAAAATCTGTCACTGATATCCATCAAGCATAAGATTCAATCCCAGGACACTAGATCTATGAGGCTGCAGTGCTAACCGGTATTCCACCATGCCATTCACGGGTTGCCTAGGGATTCCTAACTATAAATCACAAAAAGCTAATAATAAGTAACTACATTTTAAACATTTTCAAACATTTGTTAGAGTGACCAGAGCCAAGTCATTATATTTTCTAAAAGTTTTTCTTCAATGAAATGTCACTGTTTATTTTATGCATACAGAGTAAACTAGAAAATATTCAACTCTAGAAACTGCCAATGTGAAGAAAATGAAAAAAGTTCAAGAAAAGAACCTATGTAGAATTGTTAAGTATTTTTTCAATCTCATTTTATAATATCTTAATTTTTTTTCTAGACAGTGTTCTTTGATTATAACTCAGAAAATACCTTAAGCCAGTTATACTTTAGAAATTATGAAGTATATTTTGAAAGACATTTCTGAACTTATTAATTCATTCAACGATTTTCTAACTGGCTTATCCAGTTCATGGCTGGAGTAGGAGCACACACAGAAAGCTAAGAATCACAATTTAATCTAATATACAGATCTTGAAAACAAAACCCATGCAGACATGGGGAGCGGATAGAGAAGCAACATAAACAGTGAGAGAGCCAAGAACTGAACTCTGAATTCTGGAGCTGTGATGCCACTCTACTGTCCTTAGAGCCATTAAATATTGCTGAAATAACAAAAGCATAACATATCTGGGACCAAATTACACACGTTTAACACCTATATTCTACATAGTAAACTGTTAGTGTAGCCATGTGTGCATTATATCTGGTGATTTCAGCACTTTTGTTATCAGAAGATGGAATCATCTACTACATCTCACTTCTGATTTCAAGAAACTTAAGAAAATGACTGAACTCCCTGATCTTGGTAAGTCCACAAATGATAAACTTTTGGATGAATAAGTTACATACTGGTAATTAATATTCATTAGATTTTGTAAGCAAAGATCTGACCACACCAAGAGCACATTTTGCTTGTATTAAACAAGGTAAGAAAATAAATATATTGCATTTTTAACAGGTAAATTTGGCAGAAGCCTTCATTCAAGGCAACTTACAAAATGAAAACACAACTGTATATAATATATATACAGTATATATAATGTGAAATATACAGTTTTGGTGACAGTGGTCAGGATCATATAATGAGTTAAAGACAAGGACATGATCGGATTTTGAAGTTTAAACTGTAATGCTATAGGCACTATGCCACACTGCCTCCAAGTGCACTGTACCTGTCAGTAACATTTTTTACTAATTATTTTCAAACTAGTGACATTATGAAGCCTTCATGAAGTTCTATATAGTGTGTTGATCTATTCCCACTGTAAATGTCATTTGGGGTGTGCTTTGTTATCTGGTCACCCTAACACTAACACTATTTACAATAGGAAGGAGAAAAAAAAGTACACTTATATCAAACCACACATCTCACATGATTTAGCTCTTTGTTCTAAATCATGAATCCATCAGAAAATCAAGGATGATACGCATCTAATTCCAGGTTTACTACTTACCTAGATTTTCTGTCACAATTGTAAAGAAAACAGCATTATTACAAGAAAGTATAGCTGATCTATCTGAATGAATGTCACAATGAAAATATACATTAAAATTGCACTAAGCAGTTAATATTCCCAGCTCTTCTACAAGACGAAGCACAAGAAACATCATTAATAATGCAATATGAAGGCCACATAATAGTGAGTCAGTGCCTACGTCACGCTGCAATTAGTTTAATGTGTGAATGGACTGTGGAAGTTCAACTGCATGCCAGCCCTTCCCTCTCTAATGTTTACATGCAAAATAGCATAACAAACGTTTAAAGAGTGTCATTGATTAAAACACTACGGAAAGATTTTACTTGGTAATTACTTGATTTAAATAAGGTTAAATGAAGTCAGTCTGTCCATTATAATAAAAATAATACATCATTTTAATTTCTTCTTGATATACAGAGTCTAAAGGGCGCATCTAACATATACAGTATCTTATATAGAAGACCTTCATTACTAAAAATGTAAAATGTTAATGACAATAAAAGGTGATCCACACAGATACTAAACAGTCACTGAACTTGTTTAAAATTAGATGGTGAATATAAATCACGTCCTAGAGCCACGTGTACTTTTTTTATTTTTGAGGTTCATTATAAGAAACTTTTATTTAATATTAACTATAGAAAATAGATATAGTATACCACAATGTACCCAAACAATTTTGTGACTAGTTATAATCATTCTAACATGAATAGCTAACATTTAGCATGAAAGGCAGGTATCACAAAAACAATTTTCCTGTACATGATTTTCCTACATTTACATAC
This sequence comes from Erpetoichthys calabaricus, assembly GCF_900747795.2. Lineage (NCBI taxonomy): Eukaryota > Metazoa > Chordata > Cladistia > Polypteriformes > Polypteridae > Erpetoichthys > Erpetoichthys calabaricus. The sequence goes on along the minus strand of NC_041399.2, from coordinate 149,639,102 downwards.
AGATAAAAAAAAAACATTAAAAAAAGGTAATACAAGTATTGTCTCTTTTTATTCTTGCCCCACCAGGACGCCTAGAGAAGGGAAGGACCGGGAGAGGGGCAATATCTTCCCCGGGGTGCAAGAGGGCAGCTCCCCTGGATTACATGAGGGTCACAGGTTGAGAGCTTGGAAGCTCAACCCTGTTGAGGTCCGTGGTCACTGCCAGGGGGCACCTGGACCATCTCAGAGCCCTCGACAGCAGCATTTCCGCCACACCAGGAAGTGCTGCAAGAAGATCATCAGGGAGCACCTGGAGTACATCCGGGTGTGCCATAAAAGGAGCCACCTCACTCCATTTGGGGAGCCGAAGTCGGGAGGAAGAAGACAGAGCTTGGGTGTGGAGGAGTGAAGGCGGCAGAAGAGAAGAAAAGAGTGGAAAAGGACAGTGAGCATTGTGGGTGGTTAAGGAACCATAAGAGGAAGTGAGAACTGTGAATAAAAGCGTGTCTTGTGGATATCTGGTGTCGTGTCTGTCTGTGTCCAGGCTGATGTTTCCACACTGTGCCAGGAGTTACAGATAGTAAGTATTAATCTAATAGAGATTTATATAATAATGCTAATTTGATCATTCATTTTAATCACCCCAAAGTATAACAAATAGTGACATCAAAACTTTGTGAAATAAAAACGGCCTTGTGAATGGCAACTAAGAATCACTTAATCCATCACCAAAAAATTATATTCTCTGAAGTCATCTCAGCACTAACTTGCACCTCATCGGTTTCAAACCTTCAGCGAAAATGTCTAACCGTTTCATCACACTGTCTTCAAGTGATTTACTGTTGTGTTCAATGTAAGCTGTCTTGTCTTTAATGTACAAAACAATCGTATCAATTAATTTCTCTGAGGCTTGCTTGGTTTTGTTCAAGATTTTGTTTAAAATAGGTGGGGATCCATCATTTTAACTTAAGATATAATTGCATACAGACTAATTTTTGACTTCCAAATAATCAGGTCTGTGCATATACCATATGTGATCTTGCAAACATGGCCATGGCATACCTTGGTGCTCCTTGGATAGTAAAGGCCTTGTCAGCGTGCTGCTCTCCTAACTTGGTCATCACCTCATATAGTTTGTGGCACAGCTGTAACAAAGATAGGACATAAATATTCAACTGTGAGATTAAAAAAATAGAATGTTAGCATTGACAAAACCTGAAGATTGACTTCTTTGAGTAGCACCACAGTGCACTCAGCAGCATGGCTCTTAAGGGTAAGGGCTAGTCATGGAGAAGGAATAGCAATGTCATTATCAGTGCAGGAAGCCTTAAGCTTGCAGAGCACTGCATCCAGTAGGGGGAACATGCTCTCTAGGTTCTCTCTCATGCCCTCTTGGTGTTCTTTTGAAATTGTAGATATACTCAAGACAATATATCCCTCCACGTAATCATGGTGGAGTTATTAAAATAAGGAGATTATGAAAAAACATTAGTGAAGAATTTGTTAAATGTAAAATTCTGGCATTTGACATTCATAATACAGTATACTGCTGAACACAGCAGCATTACTTGAACAATTTATTGAACTGTGAGTTACCTTACCAGGGAAAACAGGGTAAAACTACTAGGACCGCAGAATAAAATACGAAATGAAAGTAAGGTGTCAAGAGTGCTTATTTGAACTTCTAAAATTGGCTGAAGAATAATAGATAGGCCTTATACAGCATGGATGCTAGAGTTATGGAAGAAGTACATAGCAAAAATCAAATTAGGGAAGGAAAAAAGAGGAAAGAAAATAAAGTTTATTAAGCATAGGAAAGCCTTTCCTATGAATGGATGGAAGACATCCCCTTGCGGTTACCTGATGCAATAACTCCAACTCCTCCGAAAATGGACATACAATCATCTAAGACCCCACTGAAACATTTTAAAACAATTGTACTATCCTATAGGCTTCCTTAGTTGTTTTATTTATTGGGGTAGATGTAGTATTTAAAAGCAAATTAGGCATGTCCTTCCTTTTGTAACATAATTTCCTTTGTCGTAATATCTCAACTGTAGTTACTGGAAGGGATATACTGTCTTGAGTTTAACTACAATTTAAAAGAACACATTCCCAGGGGGCATGTACTCCATGCTGGATACAGACACCCAAGAGTTTCCTATGCTGTCAGGATTAATGAGAAGCATCCAACTATAGAACTACAGAGTCATACGTCAGTAACTAAAATGAGCAGTAGTTTCGCGGTGGAAGTGACATTACCTCACGTCTGTACTACATGCTAACCACACAAACCCCTAACCTTAACAAAACTAACCCCTACTCTTAAGTTATCTCTGTGTATACTACACCCTAACCATTATAACTTCCACCAGCAACTGCGGTGACATATGGCCCTGCGAGTCTGCATTTGGATATTATTGGGATTACTGGTCAATAATCATTTCCATTTTCAAGAAAAAACTTCAAGATGTACCCTCTCTACTTCCAAAACTAGGCCAATTTACTGTTTAGCAGTTTTTTAACCTTTGTGTGCTTTTTGAATTTACCTCACATGAACATTATGCCCATTCCCTTGGTTGCTTCCCAAATTATGCTCACTAAGTTTCACCTCATCCTAGGTGTAAAAGGTGTCCTATTTAGCATGTGGTACCAATCCTGCTCAAAATCAATGGAGTGAAGAACAGATACAGGTGCTAATAAAAAAGAATTCCACTAGAGAGGACCTCTAATTCAGTGTCATTTGTAGTTGTGCAAATGCTCATCATTAAAGGAATAAATCAAACATCATATAGAAAACATAAACTACAAACATACAGAAGAATCAAAAGTAGAAATTATCTCATGCACAAAACAAACCACATTGTAAAACTCTATTAAAAAGAAACCAAAAACACACTTCATCAGCTAATGCAGGATAAGACAAGAAAATCTGTTAATTAAAGAGGAAGCTTTTTGAGTATCACTAAACAACCTGGCAGAGGAATATTGGCCTTAAACATACATTTTTTTCAATTAAAATTTTAAATGGCACATGAACACAGCAGAGAAAATGATACAAAAAAGCTTTTATATTTTTGCAGGTGAAGTAATTTTTATAATAATTTTCTACAGTACAAAATGTTCCATTTAAAATCTTTCACTCTAATGAAAAGATTAAAAAGGGACAGAAAGGTAAATTGTTCCCACAGGCATTAGGTTCCATTTATATGAAATGAGTAACTTAAAGCAATATTGAGACTCTAATATTGCAGACAGATCTGGCGACACAAATTGAAAATAATTTATAATGGTTCCAAGGAGAAAAAGATACTTACCATTGCAATTTCCCGGTGAAACTTGGACTCAAGGTTTGTGACATTTTTGAACGTGTTCACATAGAAACCAACCCGGCTATAATCAAACATATATGAAAGGATAGAAACAAAAGGATACATTAATATCATGTTTGTTGCCCATTACAATTAATTACAAAGAGGCTGACAAATTTACTTAGCAAATATATCAACAGTTTGACCATAAGTTAGTACTTGACTAGACATACAGTATGTGACAATACAGCCTACTGTATCTAAGCAACAACCTATCCAAGATTGGCATGAGTACAATGCCAACTCTACCCATCAGACACCCATGTGGGGCCAATTTTGGATCTAGAGTTCACCTAACACACTTATCCTAGGGATGTGTGAAGAAAACTAGAATGCCCGGAGAAAGGTCAATGCAGAATTAGGGAAAACATGCAAACAAAACACAGTCAATGCTCTGGCATGACACTCAAACACCGGATGCTAGACCCCCATAAGGAAGCCATAATAACTGTTATAACAGCACATATGAAAACAATTTATTTAAATTGGGAAAGGAAGCTGCAGCACTGTCAATGCTTAAATGGATCACATCAATGGTTTTAGATTCTGCATGTTTAGCATGGCACTCTTTCCACCATTGTGCAAGATTTAAAAGAAAAAATAAGATTAATATTCTTGTTCCAAAATAATATGCACTGCATTCATACACAATACAAGGAAGACAGACGTTTACAGAAAAAAATTGAAATTCATGAAACAGAGCCAAAGGTCTAATTGTTCTTTCGTTTATAAATGGAGCCATCCATACAAGGAGAAACTGGCAAGGCAGGAACCAACCTTGTAAATAACAACAGTCCATACTATTGCTAGCATAAACAGTGGGCCAGCTTTCAGATAATCATTAACCTCACTTACACCTTTTTGAGATATGAGAGGAAACAGGAACAGTCAGAGAAAAACAAGCTTAGCACAAAACAACTGCATAGAGAATTAAATGGTCAAGCATCAAACCCAAGTGGCTTTGAAACAGGAGTACTCTAACCTGCACTGTCAGGACGACAATTAATCAAACCTATGACAGCAGGAGGGGTGAGCAGAGCAAGGTTGAAAGCCTTTTGTTTCATAAGAGGTACCCTTGCAGACATAAGCTAGCTTGGCCATGGAAGGAGGAGGAGGAGGAATTCTCTTTTAGCTCTGTTTGCTGAAATCGCAATTTTATAACCCAATTATTTTCACAAGCTACCCAAAAATCTGTCCCGGAAATGTATTTTGTGGACGCTTCTACCAGCGGCTGCTGAAAGCTTGTGCAAAGTGCTTGTGCGCTGATGCAAAATCCTTAACAGTAACATTAAGGGTTTACATGACCACATAATCGATTTACTCATGGAGAAATCTACCTCAAGTTTCTCAGAGGCCAATAACCTGATTTCTCTAATCAGAATAAGGGTATACACGGTGTTGTAGAAATCAGCTTTCTGTGATTAATCAGGTTATTAAAGCATATGCAATTGTGCAAAATCTAGTGTGTCGTCTTATGCTACATTGCAAGCATGTCACCTTATCTTACTTGAATATAAGAAACCTACTGCAACTTCCTGCATAAAATGGGAACAAAAATGCCCCATTTTATTTAAAATTTAAACCAGCAAATGTATGTTATTATGAACTGTCCAAAATATATTAAAAATGTAGCATTTATTAATAATGCCCAAAATTAATTAAGCATGCCTAACCTATGTTGACTTTTATGAAGTCAAGAGTTTTGAATGATGCCATTATTATAAATCTGATTTGCTGCTTTTTTAATTTGAATAGGATATAGCATTTAATGTCTGGTCAACTTGTAATTTGTTTATCACAATATAATATATACGTCAAAAAGAAAGTAATAAAAGGATTTGTGTCTGTGTGTCTGTCTATGTACCTTTTAGGTTGTTGTCTTTGTAATTCCAGCAGATGGCACTTCAGAAACATTTTTAGTAATAAAATGCATTTCATTTGTCACTTCAACAGATGGTACGTCACAAACATTACCACTGCTTTTTGGCATCCTATTCCAAATGGCATATAACAGAGACATATACATTCCATGATGCACTACAAACGTTAACACTGAAGTTTATGTTGGTTACTTAGACTTTAACCCATCTTAGATAGCAAAACATATCTCTATATATACAGTATATAAAATCCAACATCTGTCTGTCTGTATGTTTGTCCTCTTTTCACAAGAGAACTACTTAATAGATTTAGATCTTTTTTTTCTATAATTTGACTTTTCTCATTGCACTATGAATCATAGTTTGCTTGTTGTACCGATTTATTTGCGCAAATCCAAGAGTCACGCAGCAGGCCGAGGGGAGGGGGCAGAGCCCTCCTCAATCACGTGCCAGCCTCGGGGCATGTACCTTACCTCCGCTTAGCTAGAGAATGAGAGAACTACTGAACAGATTTAAATCAGGTTTTTTTCTATAATTTGCTTGAACATTATGGTTGATTTTGTGACTTCTGTCATCGTGCTAAGAATCATAGTTCGCTTGCAGGAACGATAGATTTGCGCTAATCCGAGACAGAGGCTGCGAGCCGAGGGGAGGGGGAAGCGTGACATCAGGAGTGGGGAGCAAAGGCAGGACCCTCCTCAATGTTCTGTTATACTACTACGTGGGCGGAGCCGCGGGACACAGCTAGTAAAAGTATGAGAGGCTTTCCAGTACCATGATACTAACATAGAAGTTTGACAATATGAAGTGTGTAAAATGTACAGTAAATGAAAATAGAAGTAAATGTATATTATTTCCTCAAGAAATTTTATTCAATATGGGGACACAAGGAGCAACATCAGAAACAAAGCTAAAACTAATCTTGAATGGGACACCTGTCCACCACTGTGCACAAAACATAAAATATAATCATTCATCCGAGGTCAATTTAGATTTGCCAGTCTACATATGAAGATGATGGCCAAAAATTGACATACCAGAAGGAAGCTTTTATGAACATGGGAACAATGTACAAATGCCATAAGTACAAGAGTTGAAAAACACTTACTGCAGCACACCAAGCCACACTACATTGTTTTGAGATGGTAAAGCCTATTTTTGGACACTGGCTGTTAGTTCTGAGAAACACTGCTATACACAACCTTCCTTTAAGATTTCAACCAACCATTTTATATTTTTATTTTGCCCTATAATTTTATTCTAAGGAAACAGAATGTTCAGGAAATAAATATTTTTTCAACACTGTATTTGTTTTGGTCAGGTGTAACAACTTGATATTAAGCATTATGATTTCCTAAAAGAAGAAAACATTCTTTAAGAAATAGCTGATAGGAATATAACAAAAATGTACCTGTCCCACAAAGATGGCAGTTCTTGTTGCAGATCTATGTTTAATTCTTCAAAAACTTTCTGTGCTTTGTTGAATTCTTCTTCTGCCTACAAAAGTATACATTAAAACTGATATGTTTATAAAAACATACGAATAATGAACATCATAATCTAACAGTTTTCTTAGAATATGAATTTATCCATACACACAATGCCAAATGACAACCGAAATGAACAGATATATCCATTAAGTCAGAGTCACCCAGGTGTCCAATGATTAACTTTCACTGTTTCCAATGGTTTTGTGATAGATAGATAGATAGATAGATAGATAGATAGATAGATAGATAGATAGATAGATAGATAGATAGATAGATAGATAGATAGATAGATAGATAGATAGATAGATAGATAGATAGATAGATAGATAGATAGAAATTACATTTTATAACAAATTCTCTGCACTATTTTTCCTGTTCTCCTGTTCATAACGACTCTCATGGATGGAGACTTCAAGTAAATAAGGACGTAAAGTAGTACAAAACCACACACATGTCTGAAGCTATTTAGTGACACTGCTTTCTACCAAAATACTTCCAAAACAAGCATAAAAAAATCAAAAATAAGTGTTTGCAGTTTCTATCTATGGCCTTATGTTAACTACAATGCCCTGAAGTTTTGGTTTGTAGCTCATAGGTCTGAAGTGAACAATACATGTTGGAGAATGTCAGAAAGCTGATCTACAAATTTATGTTTCTCATTTTTACGAAGGAAAACTACTTGGCAGACTAAGAGTACAAGAAAGTGTCCCTGAATGCCTGCTTCTGAAGCTTACTGAATTCCAAATGTTATCTAGGTGAGGGACTGCACTGTAGCCAAAATTAAAGTAAGGGTAAAAATTGAGCTGCATAGTATTAGCAAAGTAAATGTTGCTCACTAGCAAACTGTATAGATGAGTATAAACTTTGTAACGCATGCATACTTGGGAATCTGCCAAAGGGCTCAGGTAAGCCAAGCACTGCTACCACCGAGCAGGTGGGGGTGCTGTCTCTTATCATATCTCTTATTTCTTCCACAGGATGGAGCCATTGGCTGGAGACGACACCTAGCCCTGCCTCCACCAGGTGCCAGAGGCACCACCACTTCTAGGAGCAGGAGGTTGCCTTTTGAATGACTTGTGACTGCTGAGATGGAGCTCTCTAAGCCAAATTGACTTGTAAAGATGTGCAAAATGCACTATATATTATTTCTCTTACTTGTGTCCCATGGGACATTATTATAATGTTACGCCTTTATTACATGGAGCTTGGATGGGACAGCACCTGAAAGATTTAAGAAGCTTCTCTTTACAACTTACAAATTGTAGGGTCACACAATAGTACTTGTCAGCAGTGATGCTTCACTGATTTAGCATCACAGGTTTGAATATCGTACCCTCTTGTTGTACATGTTGTGTTTACACTTTTTGCTCAAGTGAGTCTCCCGTGAGCATGTACCATAAGACATGCAGGTGAAGTGAGAATCACAAATCAATGGGAGTTGGAATGTGGAATGGTTTCTGAGTGAATGGGTTTAAAATAAAAAAGTTATTTATCTTAATCCTGGTAATAATCTTGAGTCACTCTCAAAAATACAATGGCAGTTGTAGCACCATTCACAAAATGAGGTAAAGGAAACCATGCCCCAGGGGATGAAAGGATGCCATGGGTTAAGACAAGCAATGAGGTGAAGAGCATAGAGGGACTTCTTTTAAATAACACATTTTTTTTTCTGAAAACAATATGGGGATGATGTCAGTATGAATGCAAGACACCAATCAACACCTGGCAATATTCTTATGTAGAAAATGGACATATTTTATATGTTTTACGGCTTTGTTTAATGTTCAGATTGGTGTCCCATAAATACTGGCACAGTATTTTAAAAATTTATAAAAAATTCTTGGTTTAATGACACAATTTGCAATGGAAAATAAATGCATAGCATGACTGCAAAAAATAACATTTAACACTTTGACTTGAAAAATACCAGATGTATTCTTTAAAAAAGTGGCTTTAAAGGAATTTCTCCAGGATTGAACTTGGAAACGTCTGCTTTAAAAAGATTCCAATTTGGAACACAAATAAATGGAGTGTTGAGTATAGTCCTAGACCAAAAATATTTTTTTTGCATGGAAAAAGCTAAAAAGACTAAAGAAGGAGAGAGTCAATGACAAGGGGGTGCTCTTATTTATTCCCTTACACTATATTTTAATGGGTTGGGCTGGCCTTTGACATACTAAATATCATAAAACATGGATGATTAAATCGTATCAATTTGTCCTGTAAATATTACAATTTAAATCTTGACAATTAATTTGAAAGTAAGCCATCCAATAATCTTGACCAGTGTTTTACTTTCCCTAGTTACCATATAGAGTACGCAGGAATAGTCAACGTTGAATTATGAGCAAATTTACATATTTTAGGTATCTCTAAACATGATGCGACCACTTTTGGAGTGATGTCTCTATGGGTATCTAGTTTTGAGGTTGTGGATACCATAACTCAAAAATAAATCATTCAACCAGAATGAAACTTGTCACATTTATTAACATTTTTAAAATGCTAAAAAAATGCTATGTTCCATAGCATGTTTTGGATGTAGGTGTATATTGTGATTAAGTAAAAGTAAACATTTTCAATTGATTTACATTTTGTAGGCATCCCTGAACACACGTTAACCACTTTTGAAGTGAAATATTTGTGCAGGTCTGTGTCTGCGTATTGGAATTTGGGAATGTGGACATGATAACTGAAAAAACATCCAGGTATTCTCCCACTATGCAGGATGGAAGCATCACTAGATGGGAATTGGAGTAGAGGTGGGTGTCCCTGTTGGGGTCCTTTGTTGCTGCTAGATGGAGCTGCTGGGTACAGGCTCCCCTGTTCCTGAGTGGTCCTACCTGACTGGGTGTGACGATGCGGGTTCGGCTCCATGCTCCCATCTTCTATTATGGAGCCCTTGAACCCAACACTGTCGGTAATGTCACCGATGAGCTAGATAGTGAGGCAATAACAATTGAGCAAGGGGATGATGTATAAATGTGCAAACAGTGCTTTTATTAAAACAACTCAATGAAAACAAAGTGCAGCAATGTTCAAAGTAAAGTGCTGTGCAGTTCCTTCCAAAGTTCAACAAATAAATAATCCTTAAAACGAAACGTGAAGGTTAAAATACACAAAACAACAATCCTTTAAAACGAGGTTAAAACGTTCAACAGGAAGCAGTCTGTAAAAACAAGTGACAAACCCGGTGACTCTTCTGTTAGCCTGGTGGCTCCCCTGCTACTCCCATCTGGGTTGCTCAACAGAGGAGACGCTCTTTCTACAGCTGGCCTTCTACCTACTCCTGCTACTACTGTCAGTCGCCTTTCCGATCCTTGGCTCCGGTCGGCTATCCATGACAGTGACCTGGGAAATCCCACCAACGGCCAAGGCTCTCACGTGATGGTCTTCACGTTCCCAAGTCCTGATTCCCGCGGTCATCCGTGGAGAATCGTCCACCTTCCAGTCACTCCCGTCCTTCATAAAACTCTGCGGGAGAGACAACAACTACTACGCCTGGGATGTCGGCCTAACACCCAGGTTGCCTGTTCAGCTGCTGCGAGCCTGTTCATGCTCGCTCGCGCTCTCTTTCTCTTGCTTCCTGCTTTCTTCTACAACCTCCCGTTCTTTCCTTTCTTTTCTTATACTTCTTACTTCTCCCCCTAACCATCTCGGGCTTCTCTATATATGCAGAGAGGACATGGCAGCTGCAGCCCATTAGCCACAGGAACAATCACGGATGTGGGCAGCCTCTCACCTGTGCACTTAGGTGAGAAACGCCCACACCGCAGATCGCCCTGCGGCTCGCTACAGTCATCACGCCCCCTCCTAAGCCGTGAGCGCGGTGATTATTTATTTAAATAAAACTGCTGGCCTTTGCTGGGAGAGCTGTGGACCCATAACACCACACTGGGAAATGCTTCCAGGAGGCAATAGTTGGGAGTCAGAGTTGGGGGTGGAGATAGACAAAGCTCGCCTGGAGAAGAGTGTGGGGAAAAAAACCAGGAGAAAAGGAATTTTTTTGCAGACGGTATGACTTATGGAAGGTGCTGTCTTTGTGAGGGTACTGTCAAATTAAGACTACTAATTGTTGTAGTGCAGTTGTGTCTAGAGTTTTAGGGCTCAGTATCACCCTCTACAAGTCACAATGTAGTCCTGTGCCTCAAAAGAGAAAAAAGATGATGATCATCAATAACAAGGACCAAATGGTGCAGTGAAAGGATAAATGACGTTAAAAAGGAGAGAGAAGCAAAAGACTCTGTTTTGCAGAAAATTATACCTGACATTTGCATCTTAAAATAAATGCAATGACAATCTGAAGAAACTGCACATACCATAGTTGAGACTAATGAGACTAACTTTACAGGAAATGGAGAAACGGCTAACATTGCTGCTTCTAGCAGCTTAGCAGCAATCTGAAGTCCAGTTCGGCAGAGTCCCATAACACTGACATAGATATGAACAACAATGTGGAAGACAACAAGACAAGCCCACTGCATGATATATGATGCACCAAAAGCACCAAAAAATGCCAAACCTGAATGAATGGTCTTTTATTTTGTTTGGTGCAAACAGGCAAACCTAAAATGCTCAGTTACATGTTAGGTTTTTAGTCCTTTTAAAAATGTTTAATAGATGTTGTGATGAAAATCAGGGTATCAGCAAACCCCAAACCCCAACACAAACACACTAGCACAGTCCGGGGTTCAAATAAAGGATGGTTTATTAAATACACCTCCATAAAGTTTCAAGTAATTTCACTGCACAACACCTCTCCTCACAATTTCTCTCACCATCATACTGCCCTCCTCCAGTCAAGTGTTGCTCCATGTCCTCCCAGATCTGACTCAGTTGAATAAGGGAGTGTGGTCCCTTTTATTAAGGACCCGGGAGTACTTCTGGTGCCAGAGCTACTGCCCGAATGAAGCACTTCTGGGTCATATGGAAGTCACATTTATTAGGGAATGCATGTCCCTGCAACACCCCCTTGCAGTACCCACAGACCCCAGCAGGGCTGTGTTGCTGGACTATATTTACCAGCATGCCCTACTGGTTCTGTACTGGGAACCAATATCCCGGGCTGCTGCCATCTAGCATCATGGGTGTGTAATGTCTCCCCTGCGGCCTCATTTATGACTGGTTGTCTGTCCATCCTTTCTGGCCATCTCTTCTAGGTATGGCTCCATCCTCTCTCTTGGCCAGGACACTGGTCCAACTCATGTGGCATTTACAATGTGTATTAATGGTGCTATTAGAAGTAAGCTGACTTCCCATAAATGTGATGTTGTGCTCATCAATTAATTTATTACATTCACTGTATGCACTAATGAGCAAAAAGGGAAGGAGAAACTGACAAGATATAAAGTTTGAGTTTTTTTTTCTATTTCAATGCCTGTACCTGATTTATTATTGACAGAGATGCTGTCCATAATAAAGTATGTGAGTGTATGAATTTGCCTGGCAGGATAGTGAGTTGGAGGAGTTGCGATACTCAGGGGCATGTGGGGGTCTTGATCCGGCCTTGGCTGCACTTACATTAAAATATTTAGGAAACACCTTCAAAAATCATATTTGAAAAATGCAAAAACTGTGCTTACAACCTTCATGTGTTTTACTGCTACTGGCAAATAAATTTAACATACAAAGTGAGTGATTCAGTGCTCTAACTTAATCCCAAGATGTATGTTAGTGTCATTTGTAATTGATATGTATTCACATTTTATCAATCTATTTTTATCAATCCATTTTTTTTTAAAAATTTCAGATAAAACAACAGCTCCACGTTTAGCAAATTCATAACAGATTCGACACTGCCACCTTGTGTCAAAAGTGGCTTTAGAATGAGAGTAAAACAATTATACGATTTTCATTATCTTGTCGATGTGGTCAAAAAAAGTGCATATCTTCTAAATAAAAAAATCTATGTAGTCTACAAGATTTGCAAAAAGGCACAATGTTTAGCTAAAGAATCCCCATCCGTCTCTGCCCTTTCCTGCTCACTTGTTGTAACCCTGCATGTGCCAATCATTCACACTGTGCTCAACCCTCTAAAAATTATCCAGAAAGGCATCTGACAGTTCTGACCAGGTCTGTTTTGAAAATCATCTTTAACACATACTTCTCTTTCCAGATGGCTTAAGGTATTCACTTACTCAAACTATTCATACAATGTACTTCATAATTATATTCTTTAGACACTAGGACATAATTTAAGGTGTCAAGTAGTAGTCATGAATTTCTTCATATTACATGTGCATAATGAGTTCATGAAGCTTGTCAGAGGAGAAGTGGAGGTTGACAAGACAGAGAAGAAAGAGAAGAAGGAAAAAGATAGTACTGTTCGGTATTGTACTGTGCTGCTTGTGGGAAATGGATGTTGGGAAGCCTTTCCCACTGGAAAATAAAAATGGGTTGTGCTGGAAATTGTGGTTTGGGTGCACCCCCCACAGACCACAACATGTCTTTAGCTAAAGAATATATGCATAAAAAATCTATAATTTCAGAATTTTGCTTTAAAACAATGCAGATCACATATTTTACGAAGTAAAAAAATATTTTTATTGGTAAATGAGTCATTAAGCATGTACAAAGTTCAAGTTTAAGCTTAATGTCATGCACAGATTGCAGTGGAACTCTTACTGTAAGGTGCAAAAAATGCTGTCATAATGGTGATCGTCACACCACTCTTATTGGGCTAAATTGGAGTACTGAACATGGAGGAGCCTCCATCCATAAGCCTCATGTGCCTGTCTGTTCGCTCCCCAGCATCCAAGTATTATCCATATATTGTGAAGATCTGGGCTGGGAGGACACCCAGTTTATCTCATTTGAAGCTGCATTTCACTCTGACACAAAATATAGTCACTGCCATGAAAACTGTGGTGATTGTGCTAATTTATATTTTCAAGATTGTGTCAAAATAAAGCAAGTCTTTTTCTGCCACTAGCAACTCCAAAATGGTAGATGTGTTGCTGGGTTTTGCCAGATAATAAAAAGCCTGTTCCAATCACATCAATGTAAGTCTGCTACTTCCTGGTAGTTTGAAGGGGATAGGGTGGTTAGGGAATGAGCTGGCTGAACTGGAAACTCTCCCATATTGATTCTTGGGAATTGAGTTCTTGAACCAGCTTAATACAGGTTTTCCAGTGATGTTTAACAAAGACGTTTGTATGTTTTTCACACCATGATTTTTTCAAAGCTTTCTCATGAAAGTGTACTTTTTGCTACTTAAAGATAAGGCTAAACAGTCAGTCACATTTATTTTAAGCGAAAATCAAATTACTGTAAAAGAAGATTACAAGCATGCAATATACTGTAGAACGCAGTAATGCATTTCTAATGTATAGCCTCAATAATAGAGTTTAATGTGTATGTAACAAAGGACAGATGATACAATCCTGCAGCATTGATAAAGAGATTCTGCCCTTCTCTTCTGTGTTCAAAATCAAATCCCTGACTTAAACCTTACAGCCACCAAATAGTCAGTTTCTGCTAAAAATCTTTCCTTTTGTTGTTTTTAACAACCGTTAAACATTTAAAAGTGATTTTGTCCTGGGTTGAATCTGAAACCATTTTCAATATTTCCCTTTTTAATTATCCTTAATAAAAGAACTCTGTCTAACATATAAAATACATAACAGGACATATACTTTCATGATTAATTTTTGTAATGACATTCTCTTGTTTCTTACCATAATTTTAGCTGCAGTTACAGTAACTAAAGGTCTCAACCTTACTATTTAGACATAAAAATTGCTCCTGGTTCTTTCAGAAATGATTTACTTACCTTGGTGACCTTGTTGTCGTCTCTTCTTTTCGCATTCTGTAATGATTCTAAATGATGTCTAGCACTGTCGTAATCAACCAACTTCCTACTTCTTTTTGCAATGCGAGTCTGTTCAAAAGAAAGGAATTTTACTTTTACATCATCAGATTATTAATTTTAACTATATAATGAAAATAATCTAGATTTTCCATCTTAGTACTTTCAATTTTTTTTTTATTAAAGCTTGTTAAAGATGCCAATAGTGGACATTGCAGATGCTCTAAAGCAGGGGTCTCCAACACGTTGCTTGCGAGCTACCAGTAGCTTGCAACCCCTTCCCAAGTAGCTCGTGAAAGGGTTAATGAATCCTACATACATTTGAAAACTTGATTAGTCAAATTACAGGTGGGCGATCTTTCCAAAAAATTATATCACGATCCACAATCTGAATTGCAATCTATCTTTTCAATGTGGCATACACTTAAGAGAATATCCGGACTCAAACTCATCAAGACCTAAGTAACACTTTATTTTAAATATCAGACAAAGTTGAATTCAATTGTTCTCTCATTCGCTAGCTAAGCAGAGTTAAGGAACATGCCCCGAAGCTGGCGAGTGAGTGAGGAAGGCCCCTATCCTCTCCCCACTGTGTCTCTCTCGGATTCATGCTAATAAATCGATACCACAAGCGAACTATGATACATAGCGTGATGAGAGAAGTTGGAAAATCAACCGGAATGTTCAATCAAATTATAGAAAAAAACAGATCTAAATCCGTTAAGTAGTTCTTTTGTTAAAATCGAACAGACATACAGACAGACAAACATTGGATTTTATATATTATATATTAGTAAACCTTCAAAATAATGTGCAGTTAAAGTTTCAACAGCATTCTCAGCATTTCTGGAGCTTAGTAGTGCCAGATAACTATAAGAATCTTCACCAAGAAGCTCTGAAAATGTCTGCTTTGTTTGGGTCTACAACTGTACCTCTGTGAGTCTGCCATAAATGTCATGAAATCAAAGCTCAGAACAAGACTAACAGATGAACATTTAAATGACTCCATAAGAGTGAACCTAAGTGGCTACACTCCATCATACACCTCTCTTGTTGACTCCATGCAGTGTCAGTCATCTCACTAACTAAAAAACACATCACACATGCAACTGGGCATGTGAATACTCCTGTGAAGTGAAACAGTGACATGTAACAAAATGACAAATGAATAAGCAATATCTGTGTATTTGTAATTGCATTGTTTTGTTTTGACAGAATTCATGTTTTAATTCAGTAGTGTGAGATACACTAGAAAATGCATACAGACATAAAAAATGCACTTGCAGGTATATTTTTTTTGTAATGTGTCCTGAGTTGTGGACACCAACATTTTGTAAATGTTTAGGCAAAACAAGCTTATTCAGTTTGTTTGGGTTGAAATAAGCTATGAGAATAAATGTTAGAAAACATGAGTAGCGCTTGGCCATTTTCATTTTGTAAAAGTAGTTCTCAGGGGAAAAAAGGTTGGAGATCCCTGCTCTAAAGGATGCACCTCTACGTATTCTTTGGTTGTCATTATTAGGTATAATAAAAGAAGTATAATCTTATTAATTAATTTCCGGCTTTGCACCAATGTTGCCAGAATAAGATCTGGCTCCCCTGGGACAATGAAATTAAATTAAGCAGACCAGAGATTTGATAGATTTATGGAACATAAACAAACAGAAAACTCTGCATGAAAACTAATAGAATAAATAAAGTACAATCCACTATTTTAGGATTCCAGAGAGTCAAGAATTTATTTCAGAAGCTCAAATTACAAGAGTGGATCCAGCCATGGATGGGACTCCTGAGTCCTGACCATTGCAGGACACTTGACACACACCCTCACATAACAAAACTTTACAATAATCAATGCATCATCTTTGAGATGTGTCAGGAAATCAAAATACCTGGAGAAAAATCATTTGATCATTAACAGAATGTGCTAATTTCACACAGACAGTGACTAAACAAAGAATTGAAGCCAAATCCCTTCACCACCCAAAAAAGCTGCAAATATTTATAGATTGTTTAAAAAAATAAAGTTAAATCACAGGTTATAATTATGATAACCTACAAAAATGCCAGATAATTAAAAAAGAAGTTTAGTTAAAGATACGATTGAGTTTCAGATTGAAGAATTAGTTGATGTTAAAAAACTAATGAGGTGAATTCCTGGTCTATGCTAAACAAATAATCCTTTAGGGAAACTCTCATCTAACTCTTTTTTTTTTATAAATTTTATTGTTTTTATTGTAATCATTCCATACAAATAGATCAATTTTTACAACTAACTCAGTGTTACTGTTATGACTTTCCACCTAATCCCATTTTGATTTCATGCTAGACTCTGCTTTGTACTGTATGTTCAATGCTTATAATCCCACAATACCGTACATGACTGTTGTTATTCTTCCTATAACGGTAGTTCTTTAATGGTTTTTGCAAACTTTTATTTTTATCCATCCATCCATCCATTTTCCAACCCACTGAATCCGAACACAGGGTCACGGGGGTCTGCTGGAGCCAATCCCAGCCAACACAGGGCACAAGGCAGGGAACCAATCCTGGGCAGGGTGCCAACCCACCGCAGGACACACACAAACACACCCACACACCAAGCACACACTAGGGCCAATTTAGAATCGCCAATCCACCTAACCTGCATGTCTTTGGACTGTGGGAGGAAACCGGAGCGCCCGGAGGAAACCCACGCAGACACAGGGAGAACATGCAAACTCCACGCAGGGTGGACCCGGGAAGCGAACCCGGGTCTCCTAACTGCGAGGCAGCAGCGCTACCACTGCGCCACCGTGCCGCCCCTTTTATTTTTATTTATTTTAAAAAATGAGTGCAAAAACATAATACCTTTATGTCAGGAAACTGTCCTAGATAGGTATCCAGAGTTATGAGGGCTCCATCCACCAGCCTTTGATGAAAGTCTTCCCAAAGGGCATCACAGTTCTAAAAGAAAAATAAATTTACTCTGTAGATGTATATGATGTCCCATCATTTATCCATACTGATATACAAGCTAATTAAAGAAACAAACAACTAAAGAAAGAAATAAAATCTTTATGGATAACAAAGCCCAAGTGCCTGAGGATATCATGTTTAGGAATTAATTGATGTAGTAAATATTAAACTGCTTTACAGAGCTCTTCATCCATTAATTAAATTGTTGCAATCAATAAAAATTCAGCAGGCAAATTTTCATTGAACAAGCACTGGTAAATGAGTAATAATCTATGATGAAGACAGCACACAGCTTATCTCTCAGTAAGAATAATATTGGTTGGCTCTACTTACACCCACTGGAGAGTCTGCAGGGATCTTTGGCACCTTGTAATGGTATACTATTTCAAATCTTTTTTTCTTTTAAATGTAGTTTATTTTAGGTACTTTAATCATCAGTGAGCATCTAAGAGTTAAAATGAAATTAACATATCTTAAGAAAATAATGTAACTTAAAAAGCATGAGTTCATGGACCCTATGCATTTGGCTGTGAGTGAAGACAAGAGTGAACAACAGTGTATGTAGATCACTCATATTTGAGGAAACTCAAAATGAAGCTTTGAATACAAGAAAAATACAAAGTGCTGTTAATGTGCTGAATCGGAGAATCAACCAATAGACTGAATTTGTATTAAATAATAATAACATTCATATAATGATGGTTTTATTTCCTCTGCCTCTCTGTGGTCTGATCAATTATGCAAAACCATTTCTCTCTTGACAACATAAAGAAATAAAAAGATTTCATTCTTCCCCAATGACATTCAATAAATACCATCACAAGCAAGAGTACAACAAGATAACCAAGGTAAAATCACCCCAAAAAGAACTGTGAAGAGCATTTCCTACTTGAGAATCTATCTATTGTGATCACTGTGTTTGTGACAATTTGGATTTTTTTGTAAAGGACTGAACAATCTACTGTATTAAAATAAAGGGATATTTAAAAACAACCTGAGACACAGAGTGAACAGTAAGGGCACTACTGAGCAGGACCAAAACCCAAGTAATGCCAAGGAGGTGATACATAGCATCCTATTATGATTCTAGGGTTTTGCAATATGCTATTTTTTTTGGAAGTACCAGCATGTGATCTCATTGGGATGCTGCTATTTAAGATTGTGATGCACTATTAATGGCATCATGGCGTCCAAGACCCTGGATTGTGATTAAATGCCTTCTTGCATTAGCTAGCAAAAAAATGTCTTTTTAGGGATTTAGGACTTTTGCACATTTCCCGACTTCGATTTGTGGTAAACAATTTGGAAGTGGCCTTTGTTACTTTTTCTGATCTCCTAGTTTTGTCCCGTGTTCATTTTTGACATGTATTCTCTCATCTTCTAGACCAGGGGTTGGCAATGTCGGTCCTGGAGAGCCGCAGTGGCTACAAGTTTTCATTACAACCCAATTGCTTAATTCGAAACCAATCCTTGCCTGTCTCAGACCTTATTTAATTTTATGGCTTGCTAGTCTGTGCAATGTAAGGCTCTTATATTGTAGATTTTTTTCCTTTCCAAGAATATCATCCAAATGATTTGAAGCCTAAAATGGATAATTTTCAGTCTGTCACAATTTTCTATTAAGTGTTTTATTAAATCAAACAGTGCACGATGAATACATATAAATGTAATTGGAAAAAAGCTAGCTGGAGAACTGGCTGCTTTGTCTTTTACATCTTACTGCTAATAAGGAGCCAATAAAACATTGAATGCGGCTGTTTAAGATTGAAATAAGCAATTAAGGGTGGAGAACCTTAACAAGTGAGACCACTAAACTGAAGCATCAAAATGTCACTTAAGCAATAAGTTCTTCATCAGCAATAATTGACTTCTCATTAAGTAACTGGGCTGGAACAAAAACCTGCAGCCACTGCAGCTCTCCAGGACCGACATTGCCCACCCCTGTTCTAGACCTAGTAGCTTAAGTGCCTTAAACTTTTATTCTACCCTTTCATTTTTCTGTAGCATCTATCTTCCTTAGGGTGATTGATCCATATTCCGACCTTGTACCTGAGGTTCATATCCTCTATCCTTTCTCCTTCTACCTGCACTTCCTTATTCTACATGAGTGCCTGCCTCCACCTATCCTCTGAATTTCAAGCTCACCAGTCTTATTCTTGAAAGGGTCTTTTAAACCCCAAAAAGGAATGTCTTCCAAGGCAGGTCTGGGAACCAATTCTGAGGTTGAGAGTGTCTTATGGATCTCCTTGGACTGTCCTACTAATAGTTCTCCTAGCAGCCCCACGTGTCCCAGTAACTCTTTTTACCAACCGGCTCTTAAAGAGCCAGGCCTAGCTTGGTCACCACAGAAAGAAGCAGGAAGCTATGCATATGTTATTGAGCCCCACTAAAGCCAGTTATCTGGATGAGGGGACAATTTATTGTTCACTTCACAAAGTTTTCCTCAAGAAGTAATTACATTATGGACTCTTCGTGTTTCAGTGGGGCACAGAGGACTGGAGTTCCCATGTCCTATTGCCAGGGCACTACCTCCAGGACATATTATGCCCTGACTCCAATACTCTATTCATATTATTGTTCTGTTCCCTTATGATCCCGGTTTCACAAGAGTCAATGCAGATGCTGTAGAGCTAAATAAAGGGGGTAAGATATTATTGTCCCAAGTTTGTAATTGCTGCTTGTAAATATGTAGAATTAATTACACCTACACTGAATTGCTACACATTTGGTATGTCACACCAAGCAGATTCTCACTCAGTTTTCTGCCTTTTGCCTTTATAATTTTTCTTAATTGATTTGAATCATTTGCAGATGATGACATTTACCATCTTTTCTTGATATGCTTCTTGCCTGTGTTCAGTCACCGAAAAATCCAAAAAAATGGAAGAATGTCACATACTGACAAGAGATAAGATCAATTAGTCTCTTGGTTCAATCCTTGGCTGAATAATTTTTTCAAAACGCAAAGTTGTTAGCCTTCCAGAATATCAATTTTGCCTGTCCAGTTTCCTATCTTTGCAAGGAGCTTCTCTATGCACTGTGCATTACCAATACAGGATGTAACAGTTAGTGCATTTACATGCAAATTAATAACCTGATTATTCACAGAAACCTGATTTCTAAAATGCCATGTAAAATCCAATTAGAGAAATCGGGCTTCTGACCCTCTGAGAAACCTGACTCACAGAGGTAGATTTCCCTGCTAATAAGCCACTTATGTGGCCATGTAAACCCATAACCAGGTTACTGTAAATGATTCTGTAGTCTGTGAATGTTTCGCTGCACTCCGTCAGTCTGCACACGTATTTGCTTCATACAGACTATCAGCAATAATGGGTAGAAGCATCCAGAAAATGCATTTCCAGAGGCAAAATGTTCGGCGATTGCATTATTCCTTCTCCTATCTGAAATAATCTGTCTCAGTATTTCAGAAATTGCCACATTTGTGTGGATGCGCTGAACATACAGTGCTAAACTCAGCAACACAATCTCAACAGAAGTAGGGTAACGCATTAAAAATAATGTGAGTTAAGTAGTCTGATTACTTTTTAAAGTAATGAGTAACTTAACACAAGACTTGTCTTACTGAAGTAAAAATACTTTTGTCACTATTATTCAAGCAGCACTCAGTGTAAGGAAAGAAGCACACATAACAGGCCCTCAATTGCACAGACAAACAGAAAAGAGTTTGCTGCATGCAATCCGGTCACAGAAACCTATAAGTAAAGCACTGATTTGACTAATTTTATTTAGAAAATGCAAGAAATTATCACAGGCATCATGCTTATTTCCTGATTTACGGTTGCCAATGATGATGTTTAACTCTGTTTTTGTGCAGTTTAATGACATCGGAGTGTTTTGACAAATGAGAACCCCATAGGATTACTTGTGCATGTAAACCAGATTACTAACTTAATCAAGTTATTCACCTTAACCTGATTATGTGTGTGCATGTAAATGTACTTTCAGTTATGGTGCTGTAAACATCTTACTCAACGTACAGTATGTGGAATTTCTGATAATTACCTATAAACCATTCTATACAACAACAGAAGCTTTTATTTTGGTCAAGTTCACTACTCTGCTTACAAAATGTTATAACCACAAAGCAGCCATTAACAAAGTATACTGTATATACTGTACTGTAAATTGTAAAATATCATATGTCATCTTGAATTAGTAAAACAATGAATCATCATATGTGGTTAACAAAAAACAAACTAAAATCAATATGTGCAGTGAACTGGCACCCTGTTCATGGTTTTTGTCCGGATGCTGCCAGAATAAGCTCTGGGATCCCTTCATGACCCTGAATTGGATTAAATGGGTTTGAGATATTGTCCTGTTTTTGCTGCAGAGAATAATTTACCCCTCAAATGAAATTATAATCTTGGTAAGCATTAATTATTCCACTTTGAGGTCTGAATGCCACCATACACATGAATAGCAGCTTGAGAAATTAGCTTGTGCTGTAGAAAATGCCACTGTCACAGCTCAATGACAAATATTTAGCAAGCTATTCTGTGGGCTCACTGGCCAACGTAAATCACACTTTGATTCTTCTTGTCTTTACTTACTGAAATGAATTAAAGCTAGATGAATCAAAAAAAGAAAACAGTGTCTAAGTTGACGTGAAAGGTATCTCCTCAACACTGTGAGACATACTTGCAGAAGCAAAGATTGGAATGGAAGAGTGTACAAAGTAACCTTTTTACTGCAATTTTGATAGGAAAACTGTACTCCATTTAGTACAATCCAATCTAAATAAAAAAATAAACCAGAGTGTCATCAAGAATGTCATTATTTCACCAATGATTAAATATAATGTTGTAAAGGTCTGCAAAATGGCAATACTAGCTACTACAAACTTCCTTTGCCTGTGGTTGATTCTTCATTACCTACTCTTTTCATTTAATTTCATTTATTTTATTCATTACATTTACAGTATAACCATCATATCCAGTACAGGGTCCCAAGAATTTAGTGCTGTTCCTGAAGCATTGAGCACAAGTTGGGAATAAACACCAGATGGGAAACCAGTCCATCACAGGGACTACTGATGGAGAGTTAATTTAGAGTTGCCAATCACCCTGTGCAAGTCTTTGAGATGCTGGAGAAAATTTAGCAATATCTGAAGGAAAACCCATAGAAACACAGAGAGAACATGCTAAGACCAGTACATGGGCTGAGATTAAAACACAGGACTCTGGAGGTGTGAGACAGCACAACTAACCATGTAATAAGCCAAGCAAATTATAGATAAAAGTCAGATATTGTCTGTTTTTTACCTGCATTATTATCAATCTTTAATTTAATATTGTTCTTTTGTATCAGTAAGGTGCTGCTGGACTATTGTGAATTTCCCCTTGGGATTAATAAAGTATCTATCTATCTATCTATCTATCTATCTATCTATCTATCTATCTATCTATCTATCTATCTATCTATCTATCTATCTATCTATCTATCTATCTAGAATGTTACACCACCTCCTGCCGCGATCCTGGTTACAGTACTGTACCTCCTGGCCTCTTGGATCTCCATTAACTCTCCACATTAGTGAGTACAAGATACCGTACATTTGCTATTCTAGAGAAAGAAAAGCTGGAAATCTGCTGGCACAGATAATGTCTCTTGCTACAAACAAAAATATTGTGTTGACTGAAATAACTGATATAGTATCTTAGTAGGTATCTTAAATCAGGCTCTGGTTTAATGCAAGGGACCTGTCTGTTTTAAGTTGTCCACAATTATTCCTTTCTTCAAAAGCAGAACACATCCTGTCTTAATGATTTCATGTCATTGGCAGCAAGGGCTCTTTTCTGATAACATCATTTGAGTTCCGGATTTTCTACCATCTTAAATTCAACACTGATTTTCTACTATGGCACATTCAATTTTCTTATCATGCCAACAGCCACATTATGCTGACAGTATCTGATAACCCCAAGAGCTCTTTGTTATTGTTGTCATTTTGTGCTACTTGTAATTGCACTGACATCAAATAATTAACATGGTCAAGATAACGCAGTGAGCAATTTGAATTGGTCATTTCATCATATTAATGACTTGGCCACCCTTTGCAGTACTTAGTTGAAGGTTCATTATATAATTTGTCAGATTATCTGGATTCATCGTCTTTCATTAAAATGCATTAACAGCTGCTGATGAAAGGCATATCACAGAAATTGTTCCCATATTCATAAAAACTAGAAGAAAAAAGCCTGCCAGCTGCTGCAAAACAGCCCATTTGTCATCAGTGAAGACCTAGTCTAACTTGGACAGATTTACAAGTCATCAGTGGGCAAGATATTCAGCTTGCCAATTTGTTGGTAACATGGGATAAATATTAAGGAAAGCTTCCAAGGATTTCTTGAACAGCAACTCATAATGTTCTCTGTTGTTTAATGCAACAATTTCAGGAATGGCTGATTTCTGCAATTTAATAATACACTATTATTCAATAGCATGTATCCCAATGAGCACAGTAGAATGAATAAACATTCTACCTTTGTTTTTACAAAAGAAAACTGCTCTTTTTTAAGCAAATGTGTGTTAACCATGTATCTGTTTCCAGTCCTGATTAATTCTAGCTGCATCACATATAAAGCCAAAACAGTCCTGAATGAAATAAAAATTTAGTCAAGTCAATGTCATATTATACAACTTCTATAAGGAGATGTCAAATTTGACGACTGTGTAGCTGATCTCATTGCCCGAGTGTGTCATATCACTCTGTGATAAACTCCCAACACAGTTTCACATCTTTAAAGTACTACAAGACTGCCAATAATGTCTAAACTGAAAATATCTGGAAAGGTTGTGTAATGTGACAGGGCTTTAACACCCAGTTCTTTAGCATGTGAGATAGAGCCCATGCGAGCATGGTATTAGATCTGTGATACAACACCACCTTAGGACTGTCACAAATAATTAATACTAGAAATATTTCTCATAATAAAAAGTGCCCTTGTGAATGTAAAACATGCAAATACAAATGTAAAAACTACTAGTGGCATTCAATCAAGTAAATCTTTTTTTCTCAGTTCAGGAAGGCTAATTGTGGTGAAAATGAATCTTTTGTTGAATAGAAGTTAGGTTATAGCGGTCAGAAAATCAAACAAGGGACAAATGATAAAACTGCCAATTTTGCACCCTTTCTTTCTTTAGTTTATGAGTGTACCTAAGGAGGCAAAGAGATGCTAATAATATACCAATGGTGCAAACTGTGTGTTGTTTAAGTACACTTATAACAACCAGGCATAATCCAGTCAGTTTCTGTAATATCAGACAACAATGTACACTGGTACTGTGAGTGCTGTGCAAAGTGGAGGCAGAACCTCTGTGTTTTTCCCTGATCATTCTGGGGTTTATCAGGGGTGTCTTCTTGCTTCTACTCTGTTCAATGCTTGCATGGACTGGGTGTTGGGAAAGGTTGTAGGGTCCAGCGGCTATGGGGCATCAGTTGGTAAAGAAAGATTCACTGATCTTGAGTTTGCCAACGATGCTGCGATCATTGCTGAGTCAATTGAGACTCTGATCAGGGCTCTCAGGAGACTAAGCAAGGAGTCTGAGTATCTGGGCTTGCAAGTATCCTGGATAAAAACAAAGATCCAGGCCTTTAATGACCTCTTAGGCACAGCCATCAGCAGTGTGTCTATCTGCAGATAGAGTGTCAACCTTTTCGAGAGGTTTACTTACCTCGGCAGTAACATTCCTGTCTCTGGTGACTCTTCTTATGAAGTCAGTAGATGGACTGGGAGAGAATGGGGGGTCATGAGGTCTGTGGAAAAGGGTGTATGGCGCTCCCCATATCTCAGCAAAAGGATGAAGGTCCAAGTCTTTAGAATCCTGGTGCTTCCTGTTTTGCTATATGGTTGTGAGACATGGATGCTATCCAGTGACCTAAGACGAAGACTGGGCTCCTTCGGTGCTGCGTCTCTTTGGAGAATCCATGGGAACCTGTGGTTTGATTTTGTGTCAATCAAGCGACTGCTCACGGAGTCACAAATAAGGCACATTACCTGCATTGTGAAGGAGCTTCAGTTACAGAAGTAAGACCATGTGGCACATTTCCCTGACAGTGATCTGGCTTGCAGGATCCTCATTGTTGAGGACCCAAGTGGCTGGACCAGGCCAAGGGGATGTCCACGTAACACCCGGCTGTGACAATAGAAGGTCTTTTCTGGAGAGTGGGACTGGACCACGAGTCTGTCTGGGGAGTTGCCAACCAGGATCTCAAGCTGTTTGGTCATGTGGTGGGTGCAGCAATGCACTGTACCAGTACCTGCATTCCAAGCTGACCTGACCTAAATGTACCAAAGGTGTATACAGTACAAAAGAGATCTTCAAGTAGATTTGAACTGAGGTTAAATTGCTGCAGAGTAAATGATGTCTGGGCCAGGTCTGCTGAAAGCCTACCACCTCCCCTGCACATACATACACACCTACCAAAATTAATAACACTGACAAAAATATTTAAAAGAAATAAAAATAACCTTAATAAATTAGTAACATCGTCCACATGATTCACAGCAAAGTGTGCCATTTAGAATTTGATGATTTGAAACACTTTGTTTGGGTCATTTTCTGCCCAGGCTTGGAAGATATCTGCCAAAATTTACTGTAGCAAACTATGAAAATAAGACAAAATTATATTGTACAAATCTCTGTATTGTCTAGAGAGAAGTAGAAATGGGGAAATTTGATTTTCTGTAGAAGCTCATTAAAGAAAGAAAGAAAGAAAGAAAGAAAGAAAGAAAGAAAGAAAGAAAGAAAGAAAGAAAGAAAGAAAGAAAGAAAGAAAGTGATGTTACTGGCCCAACACACCACAACATAGAAAATCTCACTGGCCATCACAGAGATGTAGAAGATATGAAGGATATCACTACACACATTAAAGGAATGCAGTCTCCTAAATAAATAGAGCTTGCTCTGCCCTTTCTTATATACAGGTTGTTCCTTTGTGTTACAAGACCAGTCCACACTGTCAATGATATGGACCCCAAATACTTGTAGGATTGCACTACCTCCACATCCAAGCCCCTGAACTGACTGGACATAGAGGCTCTGTAGTGCGGTAACAGTTAATAACCAGTTCTTTGGTTAAGTTGCAGACAATTTTCTTTGCATCAAGAATCAGACTTCTCCACCTGACTCCTATACTCCATCTCCTTTAGTTTGTCATTAAAGAAGAGTTAATAAACTCACAAATCCACAGTCTTGGGTTCAAATCTCATACTTGTATGTTATTTATGTAAAGATTGCTCATTTCCCTGTGCCTAAGTGAATTATTATCTTTGATTTTTTGACCCTAAATTGAATTCAACAAGTCTGAGAGTGAGGTATGATGAAGAGTCTCTATTATCTATGCTATGAAAACTAGGACAAACCGCCTTAAAACCAGCTTTTATCCGAAAGCAATCATGGCCTTGAACTCAGAATAAAACTGCTCCATATTATTCTACCAATGTGCAACATAGACCTTAAGTCAACAAGTGCAATTTGTATATTTATTACTATTCGGTTTGTTATTATTTTTCTCTCTTCTTGTCTTTTTAACTCTTATTCCTCACACTGAGTTGATTGCACCTTCAATTTCGTTGTTCCTTTGTAAAAGTGACAATGACAATAAAGATCTATCTATCTATCTATCTATCTATCTATCTATCTATCTATCTATCTATCTATCTATCTATCTATCTATCTATCTATCTATCTATCTATCTTATCACTTCATCTTTTTCTGAGTTATGTTCGGTATGTTGTGGTTGATGCTCTAGTGTTGTGTACTTTCTGTTAAATGAAAACTCACCTCTCGTTCTCTTTTGACCAGAGCTTTCGGCCTCATCTCTTTTAGAGTAATTATCTACCTAAAATGCATGTGGACAAGGTCCTCCAATGCATTTCTGGCCAGCAATAACATATTCTACTAAACCAGAGAATCTCTAAAGTTGACTGGCTGGTAAACTTGATAGCATCAATAAAAATAAGCATCATTAACCCCACCATTAAGTTGCACCATTTGGATGCATTATTGTTAACACTGTCAACTGTCATGAAATCAGATGACAATTGTGATATTTGCCCGGACACCACCAGTCAAAGACCACATCTTTATACAAAACTTGTTTATTTTTCTCAGTTCTCCAACACAACAACACAGTACCGAACAACACACTGTGCCACTAGCCCCAGTCACCTTTCTCCAGGGCCTCCTTCTCTCTCTCCAGGAGCTTCGTCCTGCTCCTACTCCCGACTCCAGCTCACTGATAGGAGGGAGGCGGCCCCATTTATCCTCACCCGGATGAGCTCCAGGTGCTCTACCTGACGTCACGTCCTGGTGTGGCAGAAGCGTCAGGAGAGCACCCGGAAGCACTCCGGGTGACCCTGGAAGGATCGTCCTCCATAGGTGTGGCGGAAGTAAATAAGTTCCGGGCTCCATGAGGCTTGGGGCGCCCCCTGGCGGTGAATACGGGCCTCCACGGACTTGAGCCTCCCTGATCCCCTTCCGTGGCCTTCTTCTGCTCCAGGGCTGTTGCCCCCTCATGGCCCGGAGGACAAATATGCCACCTCTCGGTCCCTCCAGGCGTCCCGGCCGGGTCTGACCCCCCAGCCATGTACGACACAATATAAGAACTGTGTTTAATTTGAGTTATACCTTAACTGTTAACTGTTTAACTTTCATAAGTTTTCGTAAGGTTCACAAGTTCCAGACAATGACAAATTATTTGCCTCTTTGACAATGTAAAAAAGAAACTATAATTTTAAAAGAATGTCTATTTCTTCTTACATATTTGTTAAGCTCACTTTGTTTTTTCTATTGCAGTGATTTTTAAGTTAAATATGAAGAGTATGTATGTATGTCAGAGAGAAAAGTATTAGTTAGAGTAAGGTACCTGGCCATTTGACTATTTATTAAGGCTTGTGTACATCTCTACAATCTTGACTTCTCTTTGTCTTTTAGAGGTTATACAGTATATAAGGCAGGAATCTGTGGTCTTAAGAGTAAATAAAACAAGAATTCTTGCTGTGGTATTAAAAAATAATGAGCAACCCTGCACTCCAGTGTTGTTTCTTTACTTGCACAACACACTGCTGTGGTAAAGTTTAAGTCTTGAGAATTAACTGAATTTACAGGCTGAGTGCGGAAACAGGAAAAGAGGAAGCCTGACTAATCAAGGATGTTACAGAAAAAAATCCTTAACTTGCAGATAAGAATACATGTATCCCTGTTCACAAGTGATCATTAGAGCTATTTTTGTCTCTGGTCAGTGTACTGCACTCTGAAATGTTTTGTCTTCGACCTGTTATACCCATGGCAGTAGTGGTCATTTAATGTATTGGGTACCCTATACTGTTTTCGCTTCTGGGACCAGGAGCAAAATGTTTCCTCTAGGCATGCTGATTGTATTGCTTAAATGCACAATAATCCTGATAGTGGGCTCATTTAAAAGATCAAGAATCTAAGTTCATTCCTGTAAAGTCTGTCATTACACATGTAGAGCATTACTAATACACCCGTATTCTGTTTAGGACAGCCTTGTCAAGATGGGTGGATCCATTATATCTCAGAGGTCTGTAGAGGATCAAACATACAGTAAAATAGACACCGGTTTAGCTGGCAGAGCAACTAACATAATGGTGAGCTAGATCCTTGTCTAAATCTGCTCTTTCCTGATGTAAAGTCCCTCCTAGTCCTTCTAGCTGTAAATTCTCTTCATATATGGGGTGCCTACCAGTAATTCCTGATGAAACATTGAGTTATTGGGTACATGACACAGTATGATTATTTGGGTAAATTCACCAGAAATATTCTTCAATGAAACATATTCGGTATAATCATACACGTGAACCAAAACATGAAATATAAATAATACCTTAAATGTAAACCCTGCTT
The DNA here is from genome assembly GCF_900747795.2 of Erpetoichthys calabaricus. Taxonomy (NCBI): domain Eukaryota; kingdom Metazoa; phylum Chordata; class Cladistia; order Polypteriformes; family Polypteridae; genus Erpetoichthys; species Erpetoichthys calabaricus. The sequence goes on along the minus strand of NC_041399.2, from coordinate 149,609,718 downwards.
GCATTGATATAACTTTGTTAAAATCATGCAGTAGAACCTACTCTTACATTTGGGATACATTCCTAGGTACTGAGTTTAATTAAAAATTGTGTACAGTAAGATGTCTCTAAACAAACCTATAAAATAATTAATTAGATTTATATAGCATTTTTCTACCTAATCAAACCAGTTTACGTAGATAGTAGGGAGCAGGTGTGGATTAGTACTAAAATTGTGTCTTTGGTTATCGATATCAGCTTTTGGACCTTAGTACCGATACTTAAACAAATAACAAATACCCCCACCCCACCCAATCTCACTTCAGCTTCACCAATGCGCCACATATTTGTATACTTCACTATTGTTCCGCATAAATGCTAGCCTCCTTGTCTTGTTGCATTATGCAATTTCCCTTTTGAACTTTCCAGTGCCTCGAACCAGGCAAAGAGCGGGGGATATGGGGGGCCTGTGCAGTTTGTTTGGCACCACACTGCTTTAAAAATGTGTTTTTTCTGAACATTTATCGTGTATCCTTAGTGGCGAACAATTTCAACCACCACCAATGTGCAGCGTCCACCAGGAAGACATTAAGTATTTAAATTAACCCACCCAAAAGCAGGGTTTCCCCTCACAGATTTGAAAGTGATAGAATAGGTATATACCAATGAAGAGAATATTCCCCTTTGGGTCAAGAGCGTGCTGATAGAGCAGGGGTGGAGGTTTGAAAAATAGCCCAAAATACTGTTTTACTATAAAAGATGCTCACAAAACAGCAACCTGTGAAAGGACATTTGTTCCAGAAGACACCAATCAAATATAATCCAAATGGGTGGGAAAACTGCAGTAATGGAACATTAGCTATTAGGTGGTGAAGAGGTGAGAGAGGTGAGAGAGATAGCCAATTAGATGATTAGGGGGACAGATTAAATGTGGCAATAAAAGGCAATTTGGACAGGACATTGGGGCACATTCTACTCTTTTCAAATTATACCCAGGGATCTCTTATGACCATAGAGTCAGGACCTCGTTTTTACATCTTATTTAAAGGACAACACCAGCACAAATACAGTGTCACTGACACTGCCCTGGGGCATTGGGATCCATATATACACCACAGGATAAGCACCTCCCTGCCAGTCTCACCAACACTTCTTCCAGCAGCAACCAAAGCTTTCGTGGTTGGTCTCCCACACAAGTACTGGCTGGACCCAAATTTGTTTAGCTTCAGGTGATTGTCCATAAAGACAGTGAACTTTGTTTAGTTTGTACCCAACAAGGTGTACATTATGAATCTACAGTATATCAATAGGTTCAAACACAAATATACTTTAGCACTTTTAAATACAATATACTTGCACAACAATGTTATTTTGTAGACAACTCAAGCTCTGTGCACAAGGTTACAGCAGAGGCAGACATACCACCTTGTGTAAGTTCAGTACAATCAAGGTTAAAACTGACTGCTATTTATCATAGTTAGTCAGTCAGAAGATACATGTGGTGGGACAGAATAAGAATTATGGGAAAAGTCATTCTTCATCTTTTTAGTGCTGAAATGAAAATGTGGATGAGCATGCATGTGTGAATCACAAGTGATATCACAGGAAGCAAGCTGTATTAAAACAGCCTCTGAAACAGAAAGACTGAGGAACACACCAAAAGGCAATTAATATATGCAATGACAGGTGTGTTTATTCAACAATGATTGATCTTCAGCCATAATTTCAGAAGAATCACCTTCCCGTTATGGCCATGGGAAATGCCTTGTAAAGTAACAGTAATTGAAAGCAGGCATAGCTATTCTGGCACTATTATTGAAGTCATGTTCACTTTTCCAGCATTCCAGATCATCTTCCAGAGACTCATGGCCATGTCTCCCTAGGGATCTCCCTTATCATCTGTGATGGTCTATTTATCCAATGTCCCACAAGTCTCAGCCTGCCTTCTTGAATCATCCCAGGCTTGTAAAAAGTAAATTAAATATTTCTGGGGTGTGTGGAATGCAGAGCTCAGTGTACCTGTGTGACATGTAGCTACCAATCACTCATCCTATCTGGCCTATCTTTAGGGTAATATGTTGGCTACTACAGTATTACTCTTGATGTTGCTGTGAAGTGGCAACAATTACACACAACTCAGTACAATATCCTACCTTATTATGCTTCCTTCTCCTTCTTCTCCTATGATATTGAATATTATTATTATTATTTTTGTGGTGAAGTCTTAGCATTAGTATCAGAAAACTACAAAACATCATCACGATTTCCAAGCAAACAGCAAAATGCCTTTCTTGAAAGCCATTTGCAGTTTGGGGTGCTGTAGAATTGTGAAGACTACAAATACCATGTAGTACTAGTCACAAAAAGCACAAAAAACTCTGTAAAGCATTACCACGGACATCTACTGCCCTTTGTTTTTACGGCAGCCCATCATCACTCTCAAATCAACCTTCTATCTTGTTTCCAAACATGACCACCCTAAGTTTCCCATGATGACAATGTTTTATGAGCTAAAAAAGATTTTAGTTTCTTTTTGAGTTCGAAATAAACTCCAAAACAAAAGATACAGGTTTCAGAGTAAAAAAATATTTTTTTCTAACCAGGGGGCTTTACTAACAACAAGCCATGGATAACAAGTGACATCAAGGGCCTTTTGAACCAGAAGAAAAGGGCTTTTAAAGGCGGTGATCAGCATGAGCTCAAGCGCGTCCAGAAGGAACTCTGAGTCCAGCTCAGGGTGGCAAAGGAGCAGTACAGGAGAAAGCTGGAGCAGAAGTTGCAGAATAACAGCATGAAGGAAGTGTGGGATGGGATGAAGATCATCACTGGCTGCAGCTTGAAGCGGGGTGCCACCATCGAGAGAGACATGGAGAGAGCAAACCAGATGAACAACTTCCTTAACAGGTTTGACCACCCTAACCCACTCTCACCTCGGAGTACTGCACCCTCCACCCATCCTTCTACTGATACCAGCATAGGAGAGAGTTTCCCCCCACCCACAATTACAGCAGCCCAGGTAAGCAGAGAGCTGAAGAGACTTAGTGCCAGCAAAGCAGTGGGTCCAGATGGAGTATCGTCATGACTGCTGAAGGCCTGTGTGTTGGAGCTGGGGAGTCCTCTACAGAGCATCTTCAACCTAAGCCTGGAACAGGGGAGAGTCCCGAGGCTTTGGAAAACATCTTGCATCACCCCAGTCCCAAAGGTATCACGTCCTAGTGAGCTGAATGACTTCCGGCCTGTTGCTCTGACGTCACATGTGATAAAGACCATGGAGCGACTGCTGCTTCACCACCTGAGGCCACAGGTCTGCCATGCCCTCAACCCTCTGCAGTTCACATACCAAGAGAAGGTGGGAGTGGAGGATGCCATCATCTACATGCTACACCGATCTCTCTCCCATTTGGACAGAGGCAGTGGTGCTGTAAGAATTATGTTTCTGGACTCCTCTAGCGCCTTCAACACCATCCAACCTCTGCTCCTTAGGGACAAGCTGACAGAGATGGGAGTAGATTCATACCTGGTGGCATGGATCATGGACTATCTTACAGACCGACCTCACTATGTGCGTCTCGGGAACTGCAGGTCTGACATTGTTGTTAGCAACACAAGAGCACTGCGGGGGACTGTACTTTCTCCGGTCCTGTTCAGCCTATATACATCGGACTTCCAATACAACTCGGAGTCCTGCCACATGCAAAAGTTCACTGATGACACTGCTATCATGGGCTGCATCAGGAGTGGACAGGAGGAGGAGTATAGGAACCTAATCAAGGACTTTGTTAAATGGTGCGACTCAAACCACCTACACCTGAACACCTGCAAAACCAAGGAGCTGGTGGTGGATTTTAGGAGACCCAGCCCCTCCTGGACCCCGTGATCATCAGAGGTGACTGTGTGCAGAGTATGCAGACCTATAAATACCTGGGAGTGTAGCCGGATGATAAATTAGACTGGACTGCCAATACTGATGCTCTGTGCAAGAGAGGACAGAGCTGACTTTACCTCCTTAGAAGGCTGGGGTTCTTCAACATCTGCAATAAGATGCTGCAGATGTTCTATCAGACGGCTGTGGCGAGCACCCTCTTCTACGCAGTGGTGTGCTGGGGAGGCAGCATAAAGAAGAAGGACGCCTCACCCCTGGACAAACTGGTGAGGAAGGCAAGCTCTATTGTAGGCATGGAGCTGGGCAGTTTGGCATCTGTGGCAGAGCGATGGGTGCTCAGCAGGCTCCTGTCAATCATGGAGAATCCACTGCATCCACTAAACAGTATCATCTCCAGACAGAGGAGCAGCTTCAGCGACAGACTGCTGTCACTGTCCTGCTCCACTGACAGACTGAGGAGATTGTTCCTCCCCCACACTATGCGACTCTTCAATTCCACCCGGGGGGGTAAACGTTAACATTATACAAAGTTATTGTCTGTTTTACCTGCATTTTTATCACTCTTTAATTTAATATGTTTCTTTATCAGTATGCTGCTGCTGGAGTATGTGAATTTCCCCTTGAGATTAATAAAGTATCTATTTATCTATTTAGTCAGAACAGAATTGCAAAAGTTGTTCACCAAGAAAAGTGTATTTAATAACTAGATAGATAGATAGATAGATAGATAGATAGATAGATAGATAGATAGATAGATAGATAGATAGATAGATAGATAGATAGATAGATAGATAGATAGATAGATAGATAGATAGATAGATAGATAGATAGATAGATAGATAGATAGATAGATAGATAGATAGATAGATACTTTATTAATCCCAGGGGGAAATTCACTAGATCACAAACAATTGAGTTGAGAGAGACAAGAATACCACATGTTCAACTTCCCATTAGCACTAGTTCACTGATTGAATCTTTATCTTGAACCAAGCGGCTGACACTGGCTGTATCATAATTTATTTATTCATATCAGGAGTGCATGCCTAGCAATCAGGCAAGGTCCCCTTAGCAATTTATTGCTTGCTAACAGCAGCTTCCAACGTGAGGATGTGACACAATTAGAAATACATGGAAAAAGAATGGATAACTCTTTCAAAAAATGAATTCAATTCAAACTAATAAATTAAAGCTTAAAATTAAACTTTAAAATAAAACTCTCTTAAACTAAAAAAAAAATATTCATAGTGCAAAAACATTTGAAACAGACAGAAAAGACAGGTTTTCCAATTCTCAACATACTGTAAGTGCTAAAAACTTAAATTAGAGGTTCATTAATTAAAACAATATAAAAACACCACTCAGGGTATTTTAAAATATATATATATATATATATATATATATATATATATATATATATGGTTGAAATAGTTTACTGTCAAATAATGCAAAGAGTAATATCGAATGCCGTGAATGTAATTACCCCGATCTACATGCTGTCAAATAAACGAACCACACGCCGTGGCGCAATGTTAGGGGCTTCGCCTCTAGCGCTGACATCCGAGGTTCGATTCCCGTAAGGGAGTGCAGTGAGTGTGTACGTCTGATGAGCCCAGAATTAGGGCGAAACATGTGTCGCGTACTCTTTGCATTATTTGACAGTAAACTATTTCAACCATTCTATGATCTGCTTCTCACAACTGAGGGCACCGTGGCGGATGTTAGCTGACTTGCTGGCCAACCACAAGCGTTACCTGGTAGGTAACCACCCATAGAATCAGATTGTGATTAAGACTACGAATGCCGTGAATATATATATATATTGGCAAATCTGGTTCACCCAGTTTAAGATCCTACTGGCACAATACAAGCGCAAATGCGAGAAAAGGCACAAACAGTAAATCAAGCATACAAACACACCAATCAGCCACAACATTAATTATCTTGTTACAACGGTACCTTGTTAGTTCTTACAAGAGATGCGTTGGAAGAAAGAAAAATGGGCAAGTATAAGAATCTGAGTGATTTTGACATAGGCCAAATTGTGATGACAAGATGACTGGTTCAGAGCATCTCCGAAACAGAAGGTCTTGTGGAGTGTTGCTAGTATGCAGTGGTTAGTACCTTCCAAAAGTGGTCCAAGGACGAACAACTGGTGAACCGGCAAAAGGCTCATGGGAGCTCAAGGCTCAATGATGTGCTTGGGGAGCAAAAGCAAGCCTGTCTGGATTATTCCAACAGAAGAGCTACTGTACCACAAATTGCCGAAAAAAACTTGATGCTGTTCATGAGTGAAAGGTTTCAGATCACAGAGTGCATTGCAGCATGTGTCGATGCAGACCGGTAAGAGTGCTCATGCTGACCCCTGTCCACTGCTGAAAACACCTACAATGGGCATGTGAGCATCAGAACTAGACCATGGAGCAATGGAACAGGGTGGCCTGGTCTGATGAATTATGTTTCTTTTTAGATAATATGGCAGGCCAGGTGAGTGTGCATCGTTTACCTGAGAAAGATATGCATCAGGATACACAAAGTCAAAAGAGTGAAAACAGGAGGATGAAGTCAACCCGGTGATGGCAGTGTAATACTCAGGGCAATGTTCCACTGGGAAACTTTGCATCCTGGCAGTCATGTGGATGTTAATTTGACATATAGTACCTGCTAAATATTGTTGCAGACCATGTACACCCCTTCATGGCAACAGCATTCCCTGATGGCAGTGGCATCTTTCAGCAGGATAATGTACCTTGTGACACTGGAAAATTGTTCTGAAATGGTTTGAGAAACATGACAAAGACTTCAAGGTGTTGATCTGACCATCAAATTTCCCAGATCGTAGTCTAGTTGAGCATCAGTAGGATGTGCTGGAAGAAAAGTCCAGTCCATGGAGGTCACACCTTGCAGCTTACAAGACTTAAAGGATCTGCTGCTAACATCTTGGTGCCAGATACCACACAACACCTTCAGAGGTCTTGTGGAATCCATGCCTCAATGGTCAAAGCTGTTTTGGTGGCACAAGGGGGACTTACACAATATTAGGCAAGTGGTTTTAATGTAGTTGATCAGTGTATATCTTCTAGATTGTACATAGAGTATATGGTTCATAGCCACTACTGTCAAAGTGAGTAATATTTTGTGTAAGTGTAGAAATGTTATCAATCAGAAAAATATGTTTAATTCAATTGACTTTCAGTTGTTACAAGGTAAGCAAGTCCTATAATCAGCATAAAAGCAGCTAACAATGAGTCAGTTTTCTTAATGTGCTATTCGAGCTAAGTGTGTCTTAGATATTACGTCTAAAGTATTGGATGAATGGAATCAACCTTGGATGGAGCAAAAGACTGTTGCAGATCACCATCATGCACATTTATTCCCAGGGTTACTCATACCAGGTTAATTAAGGGATGCGATTTAAACAAGAATGAATGTCTTTGAGATGTAGAAAGAAACAAAGGACTCCAAAGGAAACCAACATAAAAATAGCAAGAACATGAAAAGTGTCCATGGAGGATTCAGCAGCCAGGAATTGAGCCAACTTCAAAGCAGTGTGAGATGTTAATACTATCTACTCTGAAACAATTACTTTCCAACAAAAAGAAAGAAAGGAACCCTAAAGAAAATGGCAAATAATGCCAAAATAATTAAAAATTTTAACATGCCTGTGAATCTGAATAAGTACAGTATAGTGTAGAGGGCAGAAGGTTAATTCATTTTTTGTTGTGGTTCTATATATGATGCTATAATGCATTAAGATTAATTTCTAAAATGAAAAAGAAATAGTGACTGCCGTAGATAATATTAGAAGCTACTGCACACTGGATTAGTTTGCAAGTCGAAGCTCAGTCTGAATCATCAGCTGCGCACATACTAAATGTCACACCACATGTAAACTTAATTAGAGATTTATGGGCTTCTTGAGACTTTTACCAGTGAATGTCACAGTGCAGCTTACTGAGAACTCATGCTAAGGATTTCTAAATAGTGAAACCGGCACTGAAGGACACAACGGATTTAAAGAGTTTGAGGGTACTTGAGAGCTTTGGGAGTCTAAATAAACTATGCAGCTATGTTACTGAAGTAGGACCAGCATGTCTTCTTAGAAAAGATTTTGATGTTTTATCCATTACAAAATAGTAAGGGCTTATTTTTGTATGAAATATGCCTACCTAAAGAAATAATATTTAAAATATATACATACTTTTTTGACATAAGCGTGTTTCCTGTAGGAAAACTTTACCACATAACAGAGGATTGCCAACAATGAAGAGGAAGAGTGCACCTGAGTCATAAACGCCAGGGTACTTAAATTTGTGCAAGACACTGAAAGATGACTAGGATATTAGCAGTTTAAAACACGGAAATTCATTCTATTTAAAATGGCCTCTCCAGGCTACCTAGTGGCTGTCTGGTCCTTTAAATGGATGCTAATGCCCAGTAGTATAATTACACTTGTTTTCAAAGCATGACACAACTAAAAATAGACTCTCTACAGCTCTTTTTAGTGAAAAAAATGGCTTCTGAAATTAATGGGTGGATAGTTATTTGTTTAAAGCTTTTAGTTGACTTGATGTTTTGTTGGTTTTAACTTCCATTTGTCATGCCAAATATACTCTAAGGTTTTTCAGGTAAGAAAGACAGAAGTTTTCAGGTACGGTAATTGTAGCTCAGGTGATGATCAACATATGCAAGTAATAATTTTTGTGTATTCAAAGGAGACTTCAGCAATCATTCTTCTAAATTGAGTGTTGTCATGATTTATTCATGAAATTATTTGATTCTTCCATCTATTCTTTTTCGAACCTGCTTAGTCCAGTTAATGGCACCAAGAGCTTGAAACTAGCATCAAAACATGATGAAACAAACTCTTGACAGGATGCCAGTACATGGCCAGGCACACTCCCTCAGACAAGGCAAAGTTAGTTTAGGGGGGGGCAGTTAACATGATAAAATGTGCATGTTTGGGATGTGGGAGACATACTAGAGTACCTGGAGACAACACAGACAGAGGGGAAAAGTGCAAACTCTGCAAAAACATTGGAGGAGATCTGAACATCACAGTCTGGCACCATAAGAGAGTTGCACTATCCATTATACCCCTGGTCTTGATAGAAATTAACTAGAAAAGTTCCCAATCAAGGTTTACTTTCAGTTTGTTACATTATGAAATGAAAGAAGTGAGAAAATATGAATGCATGACTTCCAATGTGTATAGGTCATTTGTAAGTATGAAACCTGTTAAGCTGTTTTCTAATCGTGTATTATATTTGTTGTTTTAATGGCCAATTATGGAAGACACTGCTTTATCCCATTCTGAGTGAGAATGAATGAAATCACTTACAACTAATAGATTTTTTAAATGCCAATGTTAATCACTCATATTTAAAGTTTTTTTTTTTATAAATGTAACTAGCCATGGTACCTGTTAAAGACAGTTAATAGAAAAATTAAAAAATATTTGCTATCTCTTGCCCAACATGTGCATTCAACGCCTCTCCTCTGTAGTCGTATGTGTGTGAACTTCTCTTCTTAGCGGCTCTATCTCTCAAAAGTGTTCCCTTAAAGTCTGCTTCTCAGATTATGTCATTATTTTTGAGGCACCATTCCTGCCTCCTGTCCAGTTTTATACTTGCCATTTCACAGTGTGTCTCATACGCCTTTTCATCTCCTCATGCACTTCCTCTTTTGCTTACGTCAATAAACCCAAACTGACCAATCACATCAAAGCCAATTGCTCTGGGCACTGGACACACAGACCTTAGCACTTTATCATATAAAGGATGCCAACATTCTTAATCATTGTGCCATAAATCAATGCAATTTTTTAACAGATTTGAATTCACTCCACAAAAATAACATTTTGAAGGTAAAATACAAACAAACAATTTGGGATATCCAAAAAAAGCTCCTGCGTTTGGATGAAATCATACAGTCTGGAAAAAGTCCTTCTTTAATAGTGACATTTATTACAGTTACTTTTTGCTTCTATTTATGTCCTCTGAAAACACAGAGGAAAACCTCTACAAAGGGCATTAAGAAGTTTAGATTTCCCTGCTCATCTGTCTTTGCAGCAAGCAACCAGAAACCAGGAGTCCAAGAAACAAGTCTATGTAAGTATGGAAAGTTATAGGAGCTGGATCCCACGTGCAAAAATGAGACACATGGCAAAGTACTACCTAGTGGTGCCCCCTCTAAGGCTATAAGAAGAGTCAAAAGAGAAGAAGGAGATTTTCACAAATGGATCCAGACTAGACAGGAAATCTACCCATGTGGAAGACTATGGTCACAGCCATTCGGCGGACAATAAACTGAAAAAATGACTTTGGTTAAGCTGGAGCAGTTATAAATATTGGATGGCATCTTCTTTTTATTATTTTCTTAGTGCATCTTTTTTGCATTCCAGGTGTTCCTGGTGGTTAGATCATTTGAAGCTTCTATTGTTCAACCATGCAGCAGATGAGCCCAACTCACAACTCACCTTTCCAATAGTCAGGACATCATCCTTCCCATGCCATTCAGGTTCATAGACTTCATGAAGAGACTCAGTCAACTTCATGGATGCTTCCTGCATTCCTGTAAATGAACAACATATACATTAATCCAAAACATCAATGCTAGCAGTTAGTAAAAATGTAAATGCAAAAAACATATCAAATGAACGTTGTAATATATTTCAAATTTGTTCAAACTGTTGTGGGGGAAAAGCAAACAATGCAGTTTGATTCTGGTATCCTTGGCAACACTAGCTATAAAGTATTACTGCTGCCAAATCCTGTAAAGATATCTTGGCTGCCAATGTGGTCTCTGTTTATTTTTCAGTTTGTATTCCACAAGCTCGTCAATCCCTTTTCATCATCTAATGAAAAAGAGTGCTTCAAGCAGGGGCTTAATACATGAGCAGCAAAGTGAAAAAAGAAACAATTTCCCAGGGTGGAAATTATGACAATCAAACATTACGTATTACTTGTCATTTGATTCATTCAAGTTGTTTCCATGCAGCAGTTTTTTTAATTAAATACTCAAAACAAAGCTATTTACCAGGATTATAATCTGGAGGTAAACATACAAAATTTAGCTTGTACTCTGAAAATGCCAGAATAACACACTACTAAAATCAGGAAATACACACTAAGAGAAAGCAACAAACGGAAACACAAGCTGCTTAAAATATTTAATTGAAACTAATTAAATCTTAAGTCACAGAAGTGACTATTTGGTGGAGTCTAAAGTCTAGTAGGCAAGTACAATTATAATGCTCAGAGCAAGACTTTGTTTAGGGGATGAGTAAAGGAAAGATTTGTAAAGCTTTCTTGTTTTCATTTGGGAGATATGCAAAAAAAAATCAGGCATACAGGATCAGACATTAGAACATTAAAACCTTATAAAAACGTTTGACAAGAACAGGCCTTTCACCCTAATAAAGCTTGCCAATCTGATCCAACTAATTTCTCCACAACAACATCAAGTTTTGAATGTTCCTGGAGTCTTATAGTCTAACACACTACTTGGAAACTTATTCCATGTGTCCATAGTTCTCTCTGTGAGGACAAACATTGTAACGTTTATGTGAAATTTACTCTTAACAAGTTTCCAACTATTCTTGCTGAACTAATTTTAAAGCAACAGTCTCAGTCAACTGCATTAATTCCTTTCATAATATTACACACTTCAATCATTTCACCTCTTAATTAAGAACAAATAACAAATCCAAAGGGTTATTCAAGTGATGAAACCTTAATCAGGCAAGAAATCAAAAACCAATAACCCAGACTAGAATATGAACTGAGAAAAAGGAAAAATAAATGTTGATTAATAAGTGTTTACTTTAAAAAGAGAAACACTAGATGATAAATAAACCACAAGCTGATCGTATATTACATGGGTACCAGTGTTGTGCAAAAATTAAATTAATGAATTCATCTGAGTAATTTAACATGTTGTTAAAATGTTTATTTTACTTTGTTGTCATAACCAGATGACATGCTTGTTGCAATATCTTACTAAAAAAATATTCATTTTAGGAATATATGACATTTTCTTTTTTCTCTGTCTCTCTGGCCAGTTTCTGATTTGCTAGAGCAGGCCCTTCAACCCCACAGAGTTCTTGGCATACTTTCGCTCATAAGTGTACATGTGCAGCCTGAGCTTTTCAGTCCTGCCTTGGCGCTTGAAGGCTAGAGCCTTTTTAAGCAACTTATTGACAGATTTTTTTGTGATGCAATCTAAAGGGTACGTTGACTTAGACAACTCTCTATTTAGGTGTAGCCGCCATCATTATTATGAATTATGTTGATTTATGTTGAATTATGTTGATTACTCTTGTATAGGAAGAATTGAACACATGTGGTATATTTATGAATTTTCATATGCTTTCTGCTTTATGCGCTGAGTATTTGATGTTGATGTTGTGATATCTTTTAATACTTTCCTTTGGTGGTTATACTGCATGACAAATATGTTTATATATCTTCATATTGTCTGTGGAAGTATTTGGCTGAAATTTTATCATCACTGGTTCTGGTAGACTAATACATTAGTGAAATGCTGTGCCACTCTCTTCCTTCCACGTGTGAGGTTTACTATATACTGTCTCCTTCCTCAGCCACCTTCCAACAATGCTGCCACTGCTCCGATCCTCCATGGCTCATTCCTTGAGGCTCCAATAATATTTTCTCTGTCAATTGCCTGCCCATCTATGTCACCATCTCTGCCTCACACCTCTAGCTTGGGGTTCGTGGCAACATCAGCTGCACTCACTTTCCCCAACTCCGGATTCAAACCCAGGTGCTTCTTGACAATCACTGGCAGTCATGCACTTACGCCAATACATTTAAGCAAAGGAGCAGGTCAATACTTCACTTGCCTTCACACACACACACACACACACACACGTGTGCACGTGCACACACACATACGGCTTGTAACAAATGATGCTCTGCACATTGTGTCCCAAGTGTCTGATATAACAAGAAAACTTTCAGTATGCTATGGAATCATGAGATTTAAATATGCATCTGCCATTAAACCATTGTGACTATAAGTGATTCAAATATGCACCAAAACTGCCAGAAGATGCATGCTCAAATTGTACTTTTTCCTATGCAATAAATATTTAAATCACATTCTTTTAATAGGCTGGTTCATATACTGAATTACATAAAGACAATGGCTTGAAGGCAAATGTGTACTGAAATCACATGATTTTCTTTCCTAGATGACACCTCATATATAGTTAAGTTCCACATTCCGTCGGTCATTCCAGCTTCTGTCAGTGTATTATCTCCACAACTGCCCCCTACCAAAGACGTTTTCCGTAATCTGTGACAGAAATAACTGTAGCAATGACAGTTGTTCAGATTTGCCTATGATGTTCTTCATCACACATAGTGAAACACTTTAAGTCATTATAAGTATGACATTTTTGCAGTGATCATTGTCTAGTTGTCTATAAAATACAGTAATTTACACCTGTGCAGCAAAGTTCAGTAATATGAGTAACAGCAGCAGGACAACATTTTTCGAAATAAAAAGGATTTGCAAATTCAGACAAGTACAATGTTCAATAGTATTGCTTGTGGTAAAGGGGGGTTTTTAGTGTAAAAAAATTAATAAAAATGGCATCAATTTCTTTTTACATATGAAAGTTTAGATATTTTGGATATTTGCAGTGCAGCTATCTAGAAAACATCAAGCAAGGACAGGAGCATGACACACACAATGATGGAATACAGTAATTAAAAATTTTAAAACTCTTGGGTGGGGTATGAATTTAGTTTTGTTTTTCTTTTTTCTTTCTTTTTCATAAGTTGTATTAATTTCAAAGTGTATGGCTGTATCTGTTAAATTACTGTTACTTGTTTCATTTAATAGCATGCCATTATAATGGTCTGGTTTTTGAAAAATAAACTAAAAAAAAATCAAAAATTTAAAAACAAAACGTCCAATCTTTGTCCTCTAGAGTGGTAAACTGTGCTAGTGTTAAATCATAAGACTTATGATACTAAACAATGTAGCAGTAGTCACTCTACCAAACCAGGCAATGTAAGTATATTTTCCATGTACACGGAAATACTGGGGTTATAGAATTCTCAAACTTGAATGGTCAACTGCCTTGGTTATTAACATATGGACAAGATGTCATTAGTAAATTTGCCCTGTGTGTGAATTCTTTAGGGACTTGTTCTCAATGATATTAATGTGGTACATTTTAACAAGATATGCCAGCAATGTACTGCTAAAAAGGAACAGCATCAATGAAGTTTAAAAAAATGGAAATGTGGATCATGTAGGTGACTTGAATGTTTTTGTTATGTTTAGTCTTGAAGACTCAAGAAAATCTGCAATATGCATACTTTTAAGTTGGAAATATGGATATTTACCTTTGGCAGCTGTCCATATGACCACACAGTAAAAGCCTGTTATAATTATATACATTCATTGGTAATTTAAGGGTTTACCGATTTAAACCGCTGGCACCCTGCCCGGGATTGGTTCCTGCCTTGTGCCCTGTGTTGGCTGGGATTGGCTCCAGCAGACCCCCGTGACCCTGTGTTCGGATTCAGGGGGGTTGGAAAATGGATGGATGGATGATTTAAACCATAATGAAAAAGAATTTGCTATACACTGATCATCCATCCATTTTCTAACCCACTTATTCAATTGAGGCAACTGGTGCCCACCCTAGACACATTTGGAGTAAGGTGAGAATTTACTGTGTGTAATCATCTGAAAAGAAAGTACAGTGTATAGGTTCCTATTTAATTTTCTGTCTTGTAGTGTCAATATGAATAGGATGTCAAACAGGAAAATGAATACGTCTGGCTTTCAGTTGATCCAAGGAGCTGTGTTGAGATGGACTGTTCTGATTTACAGGTTGTAAATACTTGTTGGCTCCCTGTTGGAAATAATGCTTTATTTTAACCACAGTTAAGCAAGTAAAAATAAGTATCTACGTCAGCAGGATCATTTGCATTTTTAATAATATATGCCATAATGTATTTAAAATTAACATGTAAATGAACCCCCTTTCTTTTAATTCTAAGCAAATTATTCAATAAATACCTGCCTCAGTGCAACATGAATCATAACAGAGCTTTAAGTAATCACTATATTATTCAAGAATCATTTTGTCAGCCTAATGAACCTTATAATAAAGCATTGCGGGCAGAACAACTCTTTGTTTTTCAATTATTCTCACCACAACAGTAATATTTGCTTGTATTTTTACACTGAGTCTTATATTTATTGTAGCATGCTGTTTGCTTATGTTTGAATTAGCAGCTTGCTTTTTTATTAGCTCTTCAGCGTGCTGTCACTAGCTCTATGAATACTCATAATGGGCTTTTACTTGGTCAGAGTTTTGTATTAATTTTTTACCTCTTGCCATTTTCAGCTAAGGGATAAAAGAGGCCGTGAATCTGTTTTTTTGCTTCATGAGATTTGTTTCCTTCATTTTTACACTTTTTTTCTAGATATTTATCACTTTTATTTTTACTGATATTCCCATTGCTGTTCACATGAAATGGAGGCTCATAAACTCCTACTATTCTATACTATTCCTCTTCTGTTTAATAATAATATTTAAGAAAAAATATGTATGTTTGGAGGATTGTGAGCATATAACAATGACAATGAAGATTAAGCAAAACATGAAACTTGAGATTTCTTTCTATGGATGCTGTTTGCTGTTGTTTATGGTTGGTTTCCATTTGAAGTCCATTGTCTCAGGAGGTTTGTTATCTCTATTTTCCATGAAAACAAAAGGTTAAAAATTACATAAACTAAATGGGATAATTAAAAGAAAATTATCATTATTTAGCGAATTCCTGTAACTAGCAGCCAAACAGTACAGAAATACTCTACAAGACAATAAATGATCAGATAACTTGATCCCATTTGTACCATGTTTTATAACAGCAGGATTTGACTTTGATTGATTGAAGAAATTGATTAGAGTTGAAATGGTGGCCATTCAGAAACTGATTTTGAGACCCTGTGAGTTAGCTGGTCATCTGGGAAAGTAACAAATAAGGATTGTGAATCTTGAAAAGAAAGTCACTTCAAATTAATTTTAAAACACTGTTCCATTAGCAATAGTAATTGGTTAAAAATTTAAAAAGTAGACAGAAACAACATTTCATCAATCAATTAATTAATTACTTATGTAAGTACATTTATATATCACTTTTCTAACTACTCAAAGTGCTTTACATAGACAATGGGGAGCCACTTAAACCACCACCAATTTGCAGAATCCACCTGGATGATGTGATGGCAGCCATTTTTCCACCAGTATGCTCAACACACATGTTGCTAGGTGATGAGGACGTGAGGTATACAGCCAATTAGTGACACATGATGATTAGGGGGACAGAATGGATGATACTGTGATCGGCAATTTAGCCAAGACATCTGGGAACACGCAACTCTTTTTGAGAGATGCCCTAGGGATCTTTTATGATCACAGAGAGCCAGGACCTCAGTTTTATGTCTCTTCTTGTCACTGCATGGGGACATTGAGATCCTCATACGGACCACAGGGTAATGAGGTGATTAGGTAAAGCTGCCTCCTCTCTGAAGAACTATCAGAGATGATGTGTGAAGAAAATGGAAGCTTCAGACAGCTTCAGCCTCGTGTGGCCAGAATACCAGAAAAGGTGGTATTATGCAGTTGAAAAAATCAAAATTAGAATGTGTGGAGCTTCAGCCCAGACACAGACAGGCAGACACCAATGGTTCTAACACACACACATTTTATTCACAATATTTACAGTTTCTGAATGGCCACCATTTCAACTCCAATCAATTTCTTCAATCAATCAAAGTCAAATCCTTGTTATAAAACAAGGTAAAAATGTTATTATCAAGTTATCTGATCATTTATTGGCTTGTAGAGTATTTCTGTATTGTTTGGCTGCTGGTTACAGGAATTATCCGCTAAATAATGATAATTTTCTTTTAATTATCCCATTTAATTTATGTAATTTTTAATCTTTTGTTTTCATGGAAAATAGAGATAACAAAATTCCTGAGACAATGGACTTCAAATGGAAACCAACTATAAACAACAGCAAACAGCATCCATAGAAAGAAATCTCAAGTTTCGTGTTTTGCTTAATCCACATTGTCATTGTTATATGCTCACAATCTTCCAAACATACATATTTTTTCTTACAAGTATTTACAACCTGTAAATCAGAGCAGTCCATCTCAACACAGCTCCTTGGATCAACTGAAAGCCAAACGTATTCATTTTCCTGTTTGACATCCTATTCATATTGACACTACAAGACAGAAAATTAAATAGGAACCCATACACTGTACTTTCTTTTCAGATGATTACACACAGTAAATTCTCACCTTACTCCAAATGTGTCTAGGGTGGGCACCAGTTGCCTCAATTGAATAAGTGGGTTAGAAAATGGATGGATGGTTAGTGTATAGCAAATTATTTTTCATTATGGTTTAAATCAGTAAACCCTTAAATTACCAATGAATGTATATAATTATAACAGGCTTTTATTGTGTGGTCACATGGACAGCTGCCAAAGGTAAATATCCATATTTCCAACTTAAAAGTATGCATATTGCAAATTTTCTTGAGTCTTCAAGACTAAACATAACAAAAAACATTCAAGTCACCTACATGATCCACATTTCCATTATTTTAAACTTCAGTGATGTTGCTCCTTTTTAGCAGGACATTGCTGGCATATGTTGTTAAAATGTACCACATTAATATCATTGAGAACAAGTCCCTAAAGAATTCACATACAGGGCAAATTTACTAATGACATCTTGTCCATATGCTAATAACCAAGGCAGTTGGCCATACAAGTGTGGGAATTCTATAACCCCAGTATTTCCGTGTGCATGGAAAATATACTTACTGTACAATGATTTCACCCTCATGCAGAGTCAACTTTGGTCCCATACATAGCATTACAATTACATTCTGTGTAACTCATTATACTCCTGCAGAAACACACAGATCTGATTCAGTCTATTATATCTTACATTTATACAGCAAAAGAAAGCTATTTTCACCAACACACTTTGAGGAAGAACTCATACCATGGTTTCAAACCCAGCCTACATGATTAGTGCTTCAACCACTAAATAATCCTGTCTTTTAATTAACTGGGCTGTTTCTTGCTACCAGGCTTTGAAATATCCTTCTTCAAAGTATAATATAAAAGGTCCATATGTAAGTAAAGAGCACTCAACTTTTGGGACAACCTGGCAACACATCATAATACATTGTAAATTGTCCATTTGTATTTATATTTCTGTGATTTGTAAGTAGAAGTTGGAAAAAAAAGCATTGGCAATTTAAAAAAAGTCTAAGCAAAACAAAACTAATTAAGAAATAAAAGCTTGGCGGACATAAAACCAGAAGACACTACCAGCCTCCAGAGCTTTAAATGGCTTATGTAAACTAATTAAAATTAACTGTAAATGTAACATAAATGAAAATACAATTAGCATCAAAAGGGCACATTATTCATTCCATTTTTAATGCTTGCAAAGGACATGGATTATTAGTGAAAACAATTTAATGAATTCACAATTTAAAGCTATTAATTGTAAAAATAAATATACCTTTCATGTTGTTGCTATAGCAAACTGAAAAACAAATTTAGACTGTTAATTATAAAAATCTAAACCATCATAATGGAAATACTTGCCATCTTACTATTCTGTAAGCTTAATTAGCACAAAATAAAGCATTTTCTTTCTGTCATAGTTTTTGTTAAAGGATTGAATTGATGTCAGAAATTTATTTAAAAAATGCATCATTTCATACTTTGTGCATGAGTATTGTGAAAAAAATGAACAATCACAGTCAATAAGATGAGAAAAAGATGACACTGCATGATGCCTCAACAAGCCTTCATAGAGCTTTTTAAATTAATATTTAAAATGTATTTTTTCCTGACGTTGTTATCCTTGAGAAAAGTTGAAGTCTAAGCTCACTCTTAGACTGCAGTGCTGCCATTTAAATACTAGACAATAAGGTCTCTTTGAAAAAGGTGACTTCTACTTTATAATGGAGACAAAGGTCATAGAGGACTGGATTTAGAAGAACTTTTAAAATGCAATATGGTTGTCAGACACACTGGACCACACGTTGTAGTAATATTGAAAAGTATTGCAAATGATCAAAATGAAGGTGGTGTAACATAAGAGCACTGTACAGGTATTTCTGCAGAATAAAGAAATGGCAATTTGTTCAATTGCCTTTAAAACCACAGTGAAGCATCATATAAAGCAAATATACATAATACCAGAGAAACAGAGGGTAAGCAAACACCTTACATGCATCCTGGACTAGCCTACCTCACTTCTTCCCAGGTAGATCTATGTGTCTGCTATGGTGTCTCAACTATCTGCCAATGTTACAAACCGCACACCAAAGCAATCTCTTTCAATTCTCATCTTGCTCACTTTTTTAACCTGGGACATTCTATTTCATATCAGCACCTGTCTTCTTCTCCTTATCACTCTAGACTAGGGCTGTCACAGGCAAATTTAATAAATCAATCTGGACCATTTAAAAAAGTGTATTTTTTGAAGTATTTTTCAGGTTCTTTTCTCATCCTCACACATCTCTTTCATGAACATCCAATTCATATTCTTGGTTGGACAGTTTCTGTTGCCTATAATGAAACAGACAGATTATTGATTTTCAAATGAAAACTACTCTGTGATGTCCATTCTGATTTTTGTACATTCTACACTTTAACCTCAGAAGCATGTTTCCAACCAAAGTACAACAGATCTTTCTACAGCAGTCCTTGGTGTATTTGTACCCTGTATCTGTGTAAATCTTAAAAGGCCAGGTCTATTAGAAAGCCTTTATACTACTCATCTCCTTACAGACCAGTTAGGAGAGAAGTCTTACTCTTATACATAGTCCTTTTTAACTTTGCCTATATTTAGGTAACCTAGTTCCCATTTACCAAATTTTGGGTACTGTGCTGCCATGAGTCACTGCCATTTGTTGGGTGACACATTCTCTATCTCCCTCTGAGAACATGGCATGATTCCCCTCAAGAAGGAATGCTTTATCTCATACACTGTGTGAAAGATTAATATAGTTATCTAAAGGCAATGTAGTTATTGTGCATGAAGGATTTTGATATGCTTTCCATAGTAGAAGTTGCATAAATGGTTAAGCAAACTTATTAAGAAACCAGATGAAGGATGTACAAGCAACAAGGAGATAAAATTACCTGGGTGGTTCAAGAAATTGGCTGATGTCATGTTCTTTCACGGTCCCAGTAAGACTTACCAGTTGTCATGTACACAGTTTCCATTAAAGAATAAGAGCTGAACTTAAGAGATATGGGTAGGTCAAGAATTTAATGTAACCTGGCTATGCTCTCGGCTGAAAAACATTTCATATCTTTAAACCAATCAGAGTAAATGTGAGGATTAATTCAGCACTGTTGTGCAAATTCAATTGTCTAGAATTTGAATATCTGCCTTTATTTTGTGACCATTTACTGATAACCTCTGCTCAAGGCACTGTCACTTAGTAGGCCACTGTAACAGGGTGCTCCCTCTTCATGAGGAAATATTTAAAAGATGCAATGGACAAGTTTCTCCTATCTGGTTCCTGACTCAAAGTTGTTGTAGTTGGGGACAAATTGTTTTCCTTAATATATTTCCCATTTATTTCTTCCACAACTGCTTCCTCATACTGGCCTCTGTTTTGCTTCACATGTATGCTTTAAGATCCTCTTTTGCTACTTTTGTAAACATTACTCAATGTGTAGAGAAGAAGCACAATATCGGTAAGACTGATGCAGAAAAAAGGCTTGTTGAGGAAATGACTAGATACAATGAAGAACAGAGTCATTGTGATGATGTGGGTTGGCCCCATGCCACCGGATCTCACTTCTGCTCTGGGAGCCTCTTGAACCCAACACCGTTGATAGTCATGACTAGGATGAGCTTGGCAGATGAGGACACGCACACAAAGCAAGGGGATGGTGAAAAAGTCCTCGAGTGCTTTTATTAAAACAAGTCCAAACAAACAGCATTCAAAAAGTGCAGTGCTTAGTTAAATAAATAAATAATCCATAAAACGAAGGTGTATATGTGGAGGTTAAAATGATCAAATAAATAATCCATTAAAATTAGGTTAAAAACAGTACAGGAAGCTGTCATTAAAAGCATGTGCCCTGGTGCATTCCCTTAAAAACAGACATCTTATTGGCTTAACCCAGGGCGGGTTTTTGCAACCAAGGAGGCGCTAGATTGGCAGTTCAGGCCACCTTCATCACTGCTTCTAAGCTCGGGATGTCTCTGGTTCCCAACAGGGCACCCCATCAAGCCTCCGAATCCTGCTGCCAGGCTAGCACCCCTGTGGTCCATGGCACCATCCGAAGGATGTCTCTCTCAGCCTCTCACTCCCCTACAGCCGCGCTGCCTCTCTCCAGTGAGTCGCTATAACTGAGCAGCACCTTTGCCACTCCAGCTCCCAAGTCACTTAGCTGGAGTGGCCATCCGCCCCAGAGCGTTGTTCATATGCTCCGATGGACTTCATCCTGGCTATCTGCCTTCTCCGCCTTTCATCTGCTCACTTGCACCGGATCTCTCCCTCACTACTGCCTTTTCTCTCTCTCTCCATCTTTTAACCTCCTTTCTTTTCTCTTTCTCTTTCCGATCACCCCCCTTTTTTCCCCCTTTTTTTCCTGTTTCTCGTGATGGCTCATTCTTATAAGGCTCCGTGGGCACAGCATCTCAATTGCACAATGTAGGAAGCCGATGAAGCAATTCAGAAAGACCGCACCTTTACATGCAGGTGCGTCTTGCTCCAATTACTCCACCACCTCCCTGCAGCTGTGTAAGCATGCACACCCATAGAGAGTGAGCCAGCCAAATAATTATTTATTTTTTAAAAAGGCCCTCTTTTCAGAGCTGTGGACCTGCTACACCACAGTCATGAAAGAGCTGTAAGTGAAGACAAGATGTTTGCACTGCAGTCTATCAGCAATGGAAAGCCAGAGAGCTAGAGCCTAAACAAGATGTTTACCATAAACAGATTGATGGGCTAATCTTTTTCATGTTCTGCTTAAAGATGGAATGTAAATGGATTTGTTGAATGTAAGAGTCATCCATTGCCACACTGATTTTCCTCACATTACCTGAAGGTGAAATGGTGATACTATCTAGAGCAATACTGAGACAAAAATCAGGAGAATCAGAAGGTAAATGCAAAACATTTGGAAAAGGCTGCATTTAAAAAAAGAGATGCTTTGAAGGCAGTCTTTTGAAACATAAACACAAAACTTGAATGGAATTTTTGATTGGCTGTTATGTGGTTTAATTGCTGCAAGAGGTTGTTTGATACATTTACTGTTTATTTACGTCACTCATCAGCTCAGCAATTTTCACTAGCATCAATCACTCTCTGCAAGAGGGTGATTACATATCTGTTGAGAACCCAACGCTAATATTTAGTCATATAAAGTAACAACAAACTATATAATAGTAAGTCTTACTTTCAGTTTTGAATGGATTGCTGCTTATAACTAACAAACTGTGAACTTGAAAAACAAGGGGAAAAATCACAGGGCAAACACACAAATAGTGAATGGAAATTATTTTGACATCACATCCTGCCAGAATTAGCAACTATTACATCACTTAGGAAAGTTGTATTGAATTTCAAAGATGCTTCTGGAAATGAGAAAGAACTGCCACCTGGAAGCAAGGTCTCGTTACAGCATAGGGAAGTTGAATGACAAATGGGAAAACCAAAACAAAACCACAATTCACAACTGACAGCACAATGTCAATGTCTGGTGTATAAATGGGTAAAGAAGTTTGAGGTTGAAGCATCATTTTCTACATGTGTACCACCTTTAATATCAAGCTACGGAAGTCATGTTAAAACAGAAGGTCACTGCCCAGCAATAAGCTATAAGTGGGACCACGGCAGTGTTTTTATGCTCTGCTAAACTTTATAATTCATGCTGGCAAATTCCCAGAGGAAAGGGTCTGGTTAAGGCAATCCTTAGGATATTGATATCCTTCAGTATCAATTCTGTCTTAACCACTCGTTTTCATGTTCAAACATTCCTCTACCCAAGAGGAAACAGCCACCCAATTAGAAATAAAAATTGAATGAACAGGGCTTATGATCTGTTACTTGGTGTTATGTATCAAAATGAGTCCCCTCAACACCTAAGTCACAGGCCCTTAACTATATTAAGACTTGAACACTAACAGTAAATTTATAAATTGACAAGTCAATATTATATGAACTTACTCTTCTGTACTGACTATAACTTGAAATATTTGGCCTGACTACGAGTTGTGCGTTTTCAAACCCAGTTGGGGCATAGGCACACTTAACCATGGCAAAACATATCAGCCTACTCCAAGTCAACCATATGGACTGAACAAACGTTGACAGGGTGTTTCTGGACCAAAAACATTGCAAACAACATATGCAAACCAATTTCCAAGAAGAAAATCCATTCTTTCAGCTTTAAAATAACTTAAGCATTATTAAGGTTTCTCACCTTTAACAGCAGTTAAATATCCCCTCATTTCCTTTTGTAGTCTTGTGCCTTCTGTCTATGAAAAACACAAACAGTGGATGATTAGTTTGTCATGAAAAAACACAAAACAACACACCATTGAAAAACTTGTTACATTAGTGATAGTTGAGACTCCTGTACTAAGAGCCATGCCCCATAGCAATGAAAATCTCAGCAGATGAAGGATCAGAGAAAGTCAGCAAGAGAGAGACGGAGAAAAGTAAGTTGGATAGCTTCTCAGCCATCTGCCAATAGCGTCCCTTGTATGAAATCAACTGGGCAAACCAACTGAGGAAGCATGTACCAGAAATTAAAAGATCCATTGTCCGCAGAAATCCACGAACCAGCAAAAAATCCGCGATATATATTTAAATATGCTTACATATAAAATCCGCGATATATATTTAAATATGCTTACATATAAAATCCGCGATGGAGTGAAGCCACGAAAGGCGAAGCGCGATATAGCGAGGGATTACTGTATATGGTTTTCTTGCCATTCATTCTTTTGTTCATCATGAACCCACTTAGTCCAGATTAGAATGGCAGGGAACCCATTCTAGCAGCATTAGGTGTAAAACAAGCTTTTGCATAAGTTTGAAATAAAGAACCTACCATTAGGAGTACTTTTACAGTACACTCCCCTAACACTATCCTCTATTAGTTTTGCATGGTATACAATATTGGATGAAGACAAAAATATAAATTTATATCTGCACACATTTTAAAAAATGTTTTAAATAAATACAGCCTTTGTCATTAAAATACGCAAATAATACAAGCAAAAATTAAAGCCATGGACACTATTAATGGTGAAAATTGTAAAAAGTAAATTCTACCTCAAACTTTTCGTCAAGCATTAATCACCGTCTTTCCTAAACAAAATAAGGACTTGTTACAATGTGCATCATACAGACCAATTTCACTCCTGAATAATGATGTTAAGATACTCTCAAAAATTATAGCCAGAAGGATGGCGAAAGTGCTGCCCTCGGTAATATCACAGGATCAAACTGGATTTATTAAAGGCCGACACTTATCTTCCAATCTCCGATACCTGTTTAATGTAATATATTCACCAGCAAAGTCAAACACCCCAGAGATACAGTATTATTATCATTAGATGCAGAAAAAGCATTTGATATGATTGAATGGAACTACCTTTTCACTGCATTGGAGAAATTTGGGTTTGGCCCCGAATATTTGTGCATGGATCAAACTACTGTATACCAATCCAGAAGCTTCAGTTTGTATTAACAACATTTGTTCAGACTACTTTAAGATAGAACGTGGCACCAGACAAGGATGCCCCTTGTCACCACTGCTGTTTGCAATCGCCATTGAACCACTGGAGGTTCACTGTCGAAATTCTTATCAGATAAAGGGGATTATCAGAGAAGGACTGGAACAGAAAATTTCTCTATATGCAGATGATATGGTTTTATATATACTGTATCAGACCCAGAAAACACTGTGGCTGCAGTTTTAACAGCACTTACAGAATTTCAAAAGATATCTGGTCTCAGAATTAATCTGAATAAAAGTATACTCTTTCCAGTGAATTCACAAGCATATAATATTAGATTGGACACCCTACTGTTTACCATAGAAGATCAGTTTAAATACCTAGGGGTAAATATCACAAGTAAACATAAAGTTCTTTATCAACGAAATTTTGCCATCTGTATGGAAAAAATTAAGCAAGACTTGCATAGATGGTCAACCCTTCATCTCACTTTAGCCGGGAGAATTAATGTTGTTAAGATGAATATCCTTCCTAAACTTTTTTTATTTCAAAAATTCCAATATATATCAATAAATCATTTTTTAAGCAATTAGATTCAACTATAACCTCATTTATTTGGAACTCAAAACACATATCCGAAGAGCAACCCTACAAAGAGCTCAGGCAGAATGTGGCATGGCTTTACCTAATTTTCAGTTTTATTACTGGGCAGCAAACATACAAGCCATAAAAACCTGGACACAAATAAATGAACATCCACAGGCTTGGCCCGCAATATAAGTAAAATCCTGTAGTACTTCTTTATACTCCCTGCTCTGTGCTCCAATAAATGCAAGTTATCGCAAATATACTAATAACCCAATTGTGCTTTACTCACTCAGAATATGGAACCAATTTAGAAAGCAATTTAAGATGGAAAATCTTTTATCTGTGGCACCCCTGCAGGAGAACCACCTCTTTCAACCCTCGCAAACATATCCAGTTTTTAGTACCTGGAAAAGATTTGGGATTAAATTGCTCAGAGATCTTTATATAGACAATATCTTTGCATCCTTTGAAAAATTACGTTCCTAATTCAACCTCCCAGCTACACATTTCGTTCACTATCTTCAAATTAGAAACTTTGCTAAACAGAAACTGCCCAATTTTCCTCATCTCGTACCCTCCACCATGCTGGAAAAAATACTGCTCAATTTCAAGGAATTAGACACCATTTCCACATTATATAAAATCTTATTAGAGTCCATTCCTTTCAAAGATCCAAGAAGACAATGGGAAAAAGATCTCTTAATTAATATATCAGAAAAGGAGTGGAAGGTAGCATTACAGAGAATTCACTCGAGCTCCATATGCGCAAAGCATAGAATTATTCAACTAAAAATTATATATCGAGCTCATCTGTCTTGCTTAAAACTGTCCAAAATGTTTCCAGGGCAAGATCCAACCTGCGAACGCTGCAACCAAGCTCCTGCCTTACTGGGTCACATGTTATGGGCATGCACCAAATTATCATAATTTTGGACCAAAATTTTGAAGTGCCTTTCAGACAGCCTTGGTATCACAATCCCTCCTAAACTATTAACTGCTGTATTCGGTGTTCTTCCAGACGGACTTGAAGTGGAGAAGGACAAGCAAACTGTGATTGCATTCACTACACTTTTGGCATGCAGACTTATTTTGTTAAATTGGAAGAATCCTAACTCTCCTCTGATAAGTCAGTGGGAAACCGATGTTTTATATTATTTGAAATTGGAAAAAATCAAATTCTCAGTTAGAGGAGCTGTACAGAATTTTTTCAAAACCTGGCAGGATCTAATCAATAATATTTTAGAATAAGAAGAAATAATTTTTTCCGCATTTCTTTCCCTTCTCCATTTTTTTTTACCTATATATATTTTTTCCTTTCTTTTGTTTATTTTTGCCCTATTAAAAAGCCCTAAGCAATTCTCCTTTGGCCATACTCTCCTTCTCAACGGTGGGGTTTGATTTGTCTTCAATTCTTTTTTGTATAAATTGATCTATTTGTATGGAATGATTACAATAAAATTAATAAATAAAATGTAAAAAAAAAAAGTAAAAAAAAAACCAAAATATTAACTATAGTCACATCTTCTTTCAGCTGCTCCCATTAGGGGTCGCCACAACAGATCATCTTCTTCCGTATCTTTCTGTCCTCTGCATCTTGTTCTGTTACACCCATCACCTGCATGTCCTCTCTCACCACATCCATAAACCGTCTCTTAGGCTTTACTCTTTTCTTCTTGCCTGGCAGCTCTATCCTTAGCATCCTTCTCCCAATATACTCAGCATCTCTCCTCTGTACATATCCAAACCAACGCAATCTTGCCTCTCTGACTTTCTTTCCCAACTGTCCAACTTGAGCTGACCCTCTAATGTAGTCATTTCTAATCATAACCATCCTTGTCACACCCAATGCAAATCTTAGCATCTTTAAATCTGCTACCTCCAGCTCTGTCTCCTGCTTTCTGGTCAGTGCCACCGTCTCCAACCCATATAACATAGCTGGTCTCACTACCATCCTGTAGACCTTCCCTTTCACTCTTGCTGATATCAGTCTGTCACAAATCACTCCTGACACTGTTCTCCACACATTCCACCCTGCCTGCACTCTCTTTTTCACCTCTCTTCCACAATCCCCATTACTCTGTAATGTTGATCCCAAGTATTTAAACTCATCCACCTTCGCCAACTCTACTCCTTGCAACCTCACCATTCCACTGACCTCCCTCTCATTTACACACATGTATTCTGTCTTGTTCGTACTGACCTTCATTCCTCTCCTCTCTAGAGCATATCTCCACCTCTCCAGGTTCTCCTCAACCTGCTCCCTACTATCGCTACAGATCACAATGTCATCAGCAAACATCATAGTCCACGGGGACTCCTGTCTAATCTCGTCTGTCAACCTGTCCATCACCATTGCAAATAAGAAAGGGCTCAGAGCCGATCCCTGATGTAATCCCACCTCCACCTTGAATGTATCCGTTACTCCTACTGCAGACCTCACCACAGTCACACTTCCCTTGTACATATCCTGTACAGCTCTTACATACTTCTCTGCCACTCCCGACTTCCTCATACAATACCACAACTCCTCTCGAGGCACCCTGTCATATGCTTTCTCCAGGTTCACAAAGACGCAATGCAACTCCTTCTGGCCTTCTCTATACTTCTCCATCAACACCCTCAGAGCAAACATCGCATCTGTGGTGCTCTTTTTTGGTATGAAACCATACTGCTGCTCACTAATCATCACTTCACTTCTTAACCTAGCTTCCACTACTCTTTCCCATAACTTCATGCTATGGCTCATCAATTTTATACCCCTGTAGTTACTGCAGTCCTTGCACATCCCCCTTATTCTTAAATATTGGCACCAGTACACTTCTTCTCCACTCCTCAGGCATCCTCTCAATTTCCAAGATTCCATTAAACAATCTGGTTAAAAACTCCACTGCCATCTCTCCTAAACACCTCCATGCTTCCATAAGTATGTCATCTGGACCAATGGCCTTTCCATTTTTCATCCTCTTCATAGCTGTCCTTACTTCCTCCTTGCTAATCTGTTGCACATCCTGATTCACTATCTCCACATCATCCAACCTCTTCTCTCTCTCGTTCTCTTCATTCATCAGCCTCTCAAAGTACTCTTTCCATCTGCTCAACACACTCTCCTCGCTTGTGAGTACATTCCATCTTTATCCTTTATTACCCTAACCTGCTGCACATCTTTCCCAGCTCGGTCCCTCTGTCCAGCCAATTGGTACAGGTCCTTTTCTCCCTCCTTAGTGTCCAACCTCTCATACAACTTCATACGCCTTTTCTTTAGCCTTCACCACCTCTCTCTTCACCTTGTGCCTTATCTCCTTGTACTCTTGTCTAGTTTCTGCATCTCTCTGACTATCCCACTTTTTCTTTGCCATCCTCTTCCTCTGTATACTCTCCTGTACTTCCCCATTCCACCACCAGGTTTCCTTTTCCTCCTTCCTCTGTCCAGATGTCACGCCAAGCACACTTCTTGCTGTCACCCTTACTACATCTGCTGTAGTTTCCCAACTGTCTGGTAGTTCTTCACTACCCAGTGCCTGTCTCACTTTCTCTAAACTCAGCCTTGCAGTCTTCCATTTTCAACTTCCACCATTTGATCCTTGGCTCTGCCCTCACTCTCTTCCTCTTCTTGATCTCCAACGTCATCCTACAGACCACCATCCTATGCTGCTTAACTACACTTTCCCCTGCCACCACTTTGCAGTCTTCAGTCTCCTTCAGATTGACTCTTCTGCATAGGATGTAATCTACTACCTGTGTGCATCTTCCTCCACTCTTGTACGTAACCCTATGTTCCTCCATCCTTAAAATATGTATTCACCACAGCCATGTCCATCCTTTTGGCAAAATCCACTATCCTCTGACATTCTTCATTCCTCTCCTTGACACCATACCTACCCATCACCTTCTCGTCTCCTCTGTTCCCTTCACCAACATATCCATTGAAATCTGCTCCAATCACCACTTTCTGTCCCTTGGGTACATTGTTCATCACTTCATCCAACTCACTCCAAAAATCTTCTTTCTCATCCATTGCACACCCAACTTGTGGGGCATATGCACTAACAACATTCATCATCACATCATTACTCTGTCTGACACTCTTTTCACCTCCAAAACACTCTTGACATATTGTTCCTTCAGAATAACCTCTACTCAATTTCTTCTCCTCTCCACACCGTGATAGAACAATTTGAATCCACCTCTGATCCACCTGGCCTTACTCCCCTTCCATTTAGTCTTTTGCACACACAATATATCAACCTTCCTTCTCTCCATTATATCTGCTAACTCTCTCCCCTTACCAGTCATACTGCCAACATTCAAAGTTCATACCCTCAGTTCCACTCTCTTTACCTTCCTCCTCTCCTCCTGCCTCCGGATACGTCTCCCCCCTCTTCTTCTCCTTCTTCTTTTTCAGCCAATAGTAGCCCAATTTCCGCCAGCACCTTGTTGGCTAACAGTACTGGTGATGGTCGTTGTTAACCCGGGGCTCGACCGATCCGGTATGGAAATTTGTATTGTTGTCCGCATATTGAGTTGGCAAAATTTTACACCGGATGCCCTTCCTGATGTAACCCTCCCCTTTTATCCGGGTTTGGGTCCGGCACGAAGAAACACACTGGTTTGTGCATCCCATGTGGCTGGGTTTATATATATCAACTATCTATATTAGCAAACGACAGTTTAATTTATGCACGGCGGACGCACTGACGCGCATGCGCACTGCGCTGCAGCGCCCCAGAGTCTAACCCAGTGGCTTCCCAGAGTCAGTAGGTGGCGCCCAAACAACACAATCTGTAAACTAAACTTGCAGTCGGTGTCAACAGAGGCAAAGGAGTCATGGCTACAAATGGAAAGAGCTCAACGATTTGTAATACAAAACTGCGCCCCTAGTTCCCAGAGTCAGTGCGTGGCGCCCAAACACCACAACCTGTAAACTACACCTGCTCTAATCCACTGTGCCAGCAGTCAGTGTGTGTAAGTTGGAGTATGATTCCTAACAGTAAACGACTTCTACCTAATGACACAGCCACAGAACAACAAAGACGAGACCGCATGGATAAAAACAATACACGGAGGCTCCTATGACGCGCTTTAGACACACCAGAAGCAAAGACGTCACGGCTCCACAATGAAAGAGCTCAACTAACGGAAATACAAAATGAGCCCGTATGTATAAACACAGTGAACGAACGCGCCCACAACGCGCTTCTGACACAGCAGAGGCGAAGGAGTCACGGCTCCAAATGGAAGGAGCTCAACGATTAGTAATACAAACACGAGCCAGTATGGCTACAACCTGTAAACGAGCCTGTATGGATAAAAACAATGAACGAAGGCGCCCACACAAAGAAACCGCTTTCGTACAAAACAAATATGTTTATTTAATTAAATGAAAACTTTACCATGGCTACGACCTGTGAACTAAACCTGAGGTAAAGCGTGCACGCCAGGTTGTACAGCCGCCCGAAAGCGACCGCCCACACCACCGCATATAACACGTTCGTTTAGTGATGTAGCCCTCCATGCCCGGATCCACCGCCATGGTCACTTCAGCACGCGAATCCGCTGCCGTCAGCAAACGACTTCTCGCTGACGACACAGCCATAGAAAAACAAAAAAGAGACTGCATGGATAAAAACAATAAACGAAGGCGCCTACAACGCGCTTCTGAAACACCAGAACCAGATGAGTCACAGCTCTAAAAAGAAACCGCTTTAGTACACATATGTTTATTAATTAAATGAACTTTCCCAGGACGCACCCACCCTCCATGATATTTCATCCCTCCAAGTATCGGAGGGAACAGAAAGTGATTGCCATTCTTGGATTTGCGATTCTTTCGAGAATCGCGGGCTTGCTGGTATGCCATGGAAGGAGCAGATATGAATGTACAGTATTCAAAATTTAAGAAAAAGTAAAAAACAATGGAAAATGACACTGCTTGACTACATAAGACTGCTTTTGATAGAAAATGTCTTAACCTTTCTGCATAATTCAAGACACTAAGTCTTCTGGGACACCATCTCTTTTCTACAGCACCTAAAGTATACTATTCCACTTCACAAAGTCCTAACAAATAACAGTTGCCTCTCTTACTTTTTCACTATTTAATGCTTAACACATCATATCTTTCGTCCTGCCCATCACAGGAAAGTATAAATATGAAGGTGTTAGGAGTTCCAACTTTAAATCACATGTTAAAGGTCACGCAAACACATGTGAGCCAGTGATTCTTGAAATGTGAGAAAATTTGAAAATAAAAGGTCTCACCACAATATGTTTATATATGATTAAGTATGGATACTGTAGGAACACATCAAATATTAAAATTAGCCCAATATCCTGCAGTGTTTAATTAATTCTTACTGTTCATATTCAATGAGTATACCTATAAATGAAAGTGTTGGTCTATTGGCATTACCAAAATGACAGTGGAAAGATACTAACAATGTTGGTTCAGGGAGCCTCTTATTTCCTTTGGAAGGAATCTGGGAGCACCAAAAGGTGAACCCTATATAAGGACCTGTGGATCATATGACAAGTTGTCAGAGCACCCCATTAATGTTTTGTACCATTTTCAGGGATGCGGCGCCACCTGGATTGCTGTATGATGTCTCAGACCACAAGTTAATGACTAGGAGAGATGGGACTTTATTTATGGCCTATATTACGATTTTTGCCATAGACCACTCACTATTACAGATTATGTCGCGACTATTTTCCCATACTGCAACTCAGTCAATTTCAGCAAGTCTTTCATCATTTGCAGATGACAGCCACCAGATTTGCATGATAGCAGTACATGAATCCACATGACAGTGCATTGAGATCCTGTCATACATTGCATGACCTTGTGGAAGACCTACCTAATGTCGTTATCAAAAAAGGGCAATGGCTGACCTTACATAACTGTCTTTGATAGAGAATGTCTTTCTCCATCTAGGATTCTGTTTGTCCCCCACCCCTACAAGACCACAGACCTTCATTAAAGGAGCAGGTGTACAGTGCTTGATGGGAGACCTTTCAGCTCCCATGTGATTGCAGACTATGACAAATGGTCAGGTCATTTATGCAGTCAACAATGGAGACTTTAAAATATGTTAAAAATCCCTCCTATCGTGTGTGAAGGACAACACACTGTGACCGACGTCCCCGTCTTAATTGATTTGAGATCCTTGCCTGGCTGGGAAGGCAATATATTCAGGTCATTGTCTCCCTCCATACGCTAGGTGGTAGCATCCCTGGGCTATGGTAACCCTGCGGATACCCATGGGGCACAATGGGAATTGTAGTTCTTTGGGTCAGACCTCTTGGATTCTATGGGTGCCGCCAGGCATTACTGAAGGGACTAGAGAGCTCTTCAAACATACTTCAAATGTACCCTGAAGTGCTCCTGAGGATGTCAGAAGTACTTCAAGATCTGCAATAACAAGGGCCGCACTGCCTAGTCTGTGCAGAGAAGAGAGGAGAATTGTGCATTTAACTACTGTTTGTAGGTATTTGCTTTGACATAAATCCCTTTGTTTTGAACTTGGACATGTCTGTGCGTTTGTGTTTGGGGTTTGCAGCTACATAGTGCCCCCTGTAGATCACAAGAGTCAATTTATGTCAAGAAGCGCTTACCTTTCTCTGGTTTAAGAATCACTACTTGCTCATTTGTAATTTGATCTGTTATTAATTTTACGTAAATTGGCACACTCTTGGGTTTCAGTTATTATCAGTATATTCTCGTAGATAAGGAATTGTATTTCAAAACACTGATCAGAAATATTTGTTATGCTTGTGACAGAAAAAAACAGCATCTGCAATCAGGTGAAAAGAAGCTTAAGTCAATGTGAAAGCAACAACCCAAAAAGTTTAAAAAGTGCAGGGGGGCTTTTACAAATATCTCAAAGCAGCCTTTTAGTAATGAAATTTGTTCTCTTCAGCATTTATAGTTTTAACACTAAAGCCAATAAATTGACTGCATTTTTAGCTGTATATAATTAATTAAGTTTCTATTTAATCAGATACTTTTAACTTTGGGTATTTGAACATTTAGGGGGGGTGTATACTAAACAAAGGGAGTTAATACAGTAAATTATTATTACACTAACACCTATTACATAACAGTTACTTCATATACATACTACATGAGAAAAACAATGGCCCTAGCTTCAGCCTTTTCAGCCTCATTGACCCTGTTAGAATTTTTCAGTCATCCAGAAAAGCTAATTGATCTCTTTAAAATACTGTTTTTGAAAGTATTACAGGACATTTAACATACCAAACTTACACTGCAAAAATCTTAGTAAATTTTATTGATCATGAAATGAGTAGAAAATCTTACGATCAGCTTTGGTTTTATTCTGTTTAATTTTTTCCAACCAATCAGGCTGCAGTACTTTTCATCTTAGGTGACATAAGAAGAAAGATTCATAATCAGCTTTGAATCACACAAATGTCCACAGGCTTTTTTGATTCTCCAGTACTATTCTCTTGTTCATTGGAACACGTAATTGAGATTTTCTTGTGCTCTTTTTGCCCATGGCTTGTTCTGATTTAGTGCATGGTCAATGAAAATGAATTCCCATATTCTAAACTATTAGACTTCCTGTAGTGGTTTCATTACAAAGTAATATATTTCTAAGTATTTCTAGATATACAGTAGACTGGACTGCATTAGTATGTCAAAAAGTAATCCTTTACGATAGTTAAGTAGGACAAAGTAGCCCTCCCTTCCTTTTCTTTGGCTTAGCAAGTGAGACATTCATTTCATATCTGAACCCTGTTTGTAACGCTGTGCCTACAATAAATGCCAACAAATGTATTAGCATAAGTGTTTCTGATTTTTTTATGGACACAATCAAAAAGTACTTTCCCATGTTAATAATTATGCATTAGGAAATGAGAGCAGCAGTTAACA
This sequence comes from Erpetoichthys calabaricus, assembly GCF_900747795.2. NCBI lineage: Eukaryota > Metazoa > Chordata > Cladistia > Polypteriformes > Polypteridae > Erpetoichthys > Erpetoichthys calabaricus. Next base: position 149,575,574 of record NC_041399.2, on the reverse strand, counting down.
AGAAAAAGACTGTCAGCGAAACAGTTCAGCATAAGTACCAGATCATAACTAAAGGTCCAAGCCAATGTATAGTCCTTTCTCTTTTTGCCTTGAGCAGCTTATCTTTGATTTTTGAGAAATTTCAAAAGCTTCAACAACATGTGTAGCACACCATAATGTTAAACTATTGTGTAATGATATCATATGCCATGTTCACGTGACTGGAACTGGGCAACATTACTAACAACAAGGTGGCCAATGACCTAAAAAAAAGAAAAATCCAGAAGAAGAAAAACAAAACAAATCATAAAACTGAGCTGTACTGACATTACAAATAAAGTATAAGAATAAAAATAATAACAATAAAACAACTTAAAAACAAAAAAGTAAAATTGGAATCCACATGAGCCCAAGTGAAACATAACAGATGATTGGTGTCACTTAGGATGAGAGTAGTAGGTTTGTGTGTTGGTTAATTCTTTAGTTATCAAAATTCTGTTTTCCCCAAATGTAACAGCAAAAGTAAAATTGTAATATCAAAATCTCTTGTTAAAACTTGACATGGACACCTGCTTCTTTTCTATGAGGTTACAACAAGCAGCTTGTGGTGACTTCACATGCATACTCACAGTCAGAGGATCCAAGGTAAATGATGCTGGTGCACTGTATATTTTGAAAGACGAACTTAAAACAAAAATTCTACCTCACATTATTAATTAACAAATCAGAAACTCTGTACTTAAGCATTTAAATGATGAATCACAATAAACATTCATTAAGGTGATTCTTTAGACGTGAATTGAAAATAAAACATCATAAGGTTGCACCTTTATCACAAGACAAAATGAGAAAGAAACACAGTCAGCTTAAATTTACATTTTAAATTGCTTTGTTTGAACAGAACATACATTTAAGTGGGACAATGTACAAGTAAGATTTAAAGCCAGTACCAAAAGTGCCAGAGAGCTGGCTGAATCTTGGCTATCAAATGAGAACGCCATCAACAGACATTTGGACATAAATCCAGCATATGCAAACTTAAGAAGAACATGTTCATAATAAATAAAATCTTTACAACCAATAACCCACCCCCCCTTTCACACAGACTTAGCCCCCCATCCCCCAGCCACGTAATTTTTTGCTATATATTGCTTTGATTCTTGTAAATCTAAGCATTATCCTCTGATTAAGGCCCCTGGCAGGGGCTGAAAGCTCAGGAATAAAAACTACTTTATGATACGTGATTAATTTTCTCCCTTTGTGGATCTCCAGCTGCAAATATGCAAACCGTATCACAGACCTTCTCTTCCATATATATATATATATATATATATATATATATATATATATATATATATATATATATATATATATATATATATATATATATATTGGCCTCCAGGGGGCACTCCTGTTGCCCAAACCCAACACAGACAGACGTAGGACACAAGTTCAGAGCACACATTTTTATTTTTTTACTTTACCCTACTAGAAAGGCCTTACCCCGTTTTCCATATGTACAGTACAGTCACAACCACAGCCAAAAGCACACTTCCCTTTTTCTTTTTCCTTCTTTTCTTTTTGTTTCTTCACCGCCACCACCACCAGCATCACCACCACCACTCCTGGCAAGATTCGGCTTCTCCCACCCGACTCTGGCTCTCAGAGTAGTGGCTGCTGGCTCCTTTTATAAGACACCCAGAAGTGCTCATGGTGCTCGTTGATCTACTTCTGACAGCACTTCTGGGTGTGGCGGAAGTGCTGCAATTAAGGGCACAGCAGCAGCTACAGCACCCCCTGGCAGCACCCACAGAACCCAACAAGGCTGCACCATGGCTCTCATGGAACCCTGCAGGAGTTCGAGACACCACTGCAACCCAGGGGGGCTGCCAACTAGTGCTCCAGGGGGGGGTAATGCTATGGATACGCTCCCTCCTCTGGTCCTTCCAGCTTAGAGGTGTCCTGTCCAGGGCCCTAGCCATACACAACTATATATATATATATATATATATATATATATATATATATATATATATATATATATATATACACACACATACACATGTTTGTTGCTTTTTATGTTTATACATATTATGACATATGGGGCAGGAAACACTGTGCTTTCACTGTCTAAACAAAGTTTACTTTCAAAGATATCACACTTTCTTGCAGATATTAGTCAGAATGCAAGATCAACTCTCATAACATGCAATTGTCATATTTCATGGTAATAAAAGTCTTTAAAAGTGTCAAGTCTTGCTAATATAATCAGCCTTCCCCATCCTGAGTACTTCTCCCTTTCAGATCTGTCTCAAACTCTGAGGTTTCATTGCTGAAGAGCTGTGAAGAAGATGCCATTAAATTTCATTAATTTCAGGAAGATATAAACAGAGTCAAGCTTTACTGAATTTGTTTTGTTTGATTTACCATTTTGTTACGGAAAGACTCAAAAGTTTGTTCCTGTAAGTGCAAATATAAAGTATGATTTTAAGAAAACTGTTTTAAGTTGTTTTTGTGTAACTCAGAGAATGGTATATATATGCAACATATAATGTGCCCTTCATAATGTTTGGGACGAACAGAACTAAAATGGGGACACCATGTAGAAAAAGTTGTCATTTCTACATGGTGTGAATGAAATGTATGCAAATACTCTTAAATGAAAGTCTGTAATGTGCACTTTAATCACATTTGAATTGTCTGATTTGTAATTTTAAACTGTGGCGGGGCAAATCTAGGATAAATCTTTGTCTCAAATTTTATGGAGAGAACTGTATATACAGTAGACCCCCGCGAAGTCGTGATTCAGAGTTTGCGGCATCAGTCATTCGCGGATTTTTCCTTAGAACCTAATTGTTAGAGGAAACCGCAAATATCATCCGCAATTTTTATGGCTTTTTATGGCAATACTGTAATGTACAGAGAACCGTGGCTTGAGATGGTGAAAGTAGCCAACAGAATTTGAAATTGCAACTCCCAGCAGTCCCTGCAGTGGATCTGATTGGTCTTCTGCTGAGGGTACTGGGGCTGTTGAGGTCAAAGGGTGTCAGCGCTGCTTTTAAAACTGGGGCCGGTGACCAAAAGCAAAAAAAAAGTTTTTGAAATTTGTGTTTCAAGTTCGTGTTTGTCTGCCTTCTGTTGGGTTACCTGTACTTATTAATTTTGTCCTGGATCGTTTCGTGTGTCTGGATTGTCTGCCTGTGTACATGAGGACTATAAGTATATTCATGGCCATCCTGCAAAGAAAGGAGTGCTCCTGAACCAGTCCACCCATCTTCACCATTTCAGGAACTACCGGTAGGACTATCTTTACATTCCCATTCAAAGTGCGGATCTCTGGACTATCTATTTTCATCATTACATCTGACATCCCTTGTCATTTTTCATGGACTTTTCATGATTTACTGTGTGTGTTTTGCTTGTGTTTTGTTGTATTTAATGTGTAATCGCCGCAAGGGGAACAAGGGTGGTATCGTTGTTTTCTCATTTCATTTGTTTTCTGGGTGCATCCCAGGAATCTCCATCGTAAAAATAAATAAATCACCGTTGACGGTGTGAATCTTAGTGGCACGGGACCGCTACAGCATTATTCATTTCTCCTTGCTGCTGATTGACTGTGATACATCTCCAGCTGAGTGTTCTTGTGTTTTCCATTGACTTAAAAGCCTGAACAGCACCTGTCCTTTTTGGGTGATTGCTTTGTTTCTCTCTCCTCCCCAAGACATTCTCCGCTCCTGTTGAGGGCTGTGCTCCCCTATGATGTTTGTCTGTTGTTTAATTGATAACTAGCTGCATACTGAGGTTTTACTTCTGAAAGAGACATGTTTGTTTGAAGTGTTTAAATAAAGTTCCTGTCTCTACAATCTCCTGTGTTTCTGTGACCCATCGTGACACCCTGCAGTACTACTGCAGCTGCACTAAGACTAGCCTGCCAGCGTTAGCGCTTACCTCTGTGTGCTTGCGTGCAGCCAGTTCAAGCACAGTTGACTTGGTGATTTACATCCATGGCGTCAGTTGCACTTTGTACATATTGTTCCAGTAGTTTTTTTTAAATAGTTTTTACAGTTCATTAGCAGTGTGTAAAATGATCAGTGTTGCAGTAATTCTGATGCTCTTTGCATGAAAAAAAGTGTTCCATTAAAATTTCACTTTTTCTTTGTTAATTGTGACATTTACTTAAAGTGCAGCAAAAAAAGTATTTGGCGTGCAGGGATGCATTAACCCCAAGTATGTGGAGGTTTAAGGCTTAAAGCCCCAAGATGCCGCCGAATAGAGCTGCACCGTCTAAGGGTTCTGGCAATGAAAACACGCTTGCATGAATTACAGTACATATAGAGGTAACATCTTTATTTTACATTCTAGCGACATAGCAGACATAGTAGTACAGTAAACAGGTGTACCTTTACATTCTTTATTTTTAGGTAGCGTATTAAGCTGAGTTTGAAATTAAATGAAAGTGTTTTGGGGGCATATTTAGGGTTTAAACTATGAAAATAGGCATTATTTTTAATCACATCCAAAATTCGCGGTTTTTCACATTTCTCGGGTGCTCTAGGAATGTAACCCCCGTGCATTTTGGGGGTGTACTGTATATATGGATATTTATAGTGGTCACCAGGGGGTGCTCCAGCTCCCCAAACACTGGATACAGGCAGGCTCTGGACACAAGTGCTGCAAACAAGAGGTATTTATTGTGGGAAACTCTTCCAATAAGCATTTTCCATGTCACAAACACAGTACAAAAGCACCACACTCAGTCACAGTAATGCTCTGCACTTATATTCGTCTCTCTCAGCCTCTTTCTCGCTGCCTCCTCCACTCCTCCCAGCAAGCTTCACCCTCCTCCTCCCGACTTTGGCTCCTGGAGCACTGGCAGGCAGCTCCTTTTATATGAAACCTGGAAGTACTTCTGGTGTCCCATAATTGTGGCTCAGGATGTGACAAAGGCACAGTAAGCCAGAATTTCACCCTTGGAACACTTGGATTGGGGAGTTACTGAAACTCTAATTCTGGTCTGAGCTTTTATTTTGAAAAGACTGCCGGAGTTAAGGGGGACACAGGAAGGGCTTCTACATTGATAGAAAGTACAACAGGAATATCATCATTCCTTCTGAGGAAGGACAAAAAAAGGGGAAAGCAGAGATCCTCCATTTTGAGGGGGGTAAAAACAGGTCTGAAGAGGAGACTGTGAGTAATAGTCTTGAGGATTACAAAAGGACTACAAATTATGACAAAGTGGTTGTGGAGGTCTAGATGGGATGGAGAAGCTTCCAGATAACTAAAATAACGGATGGTACTTAATGGATGTTCCCTGAAGCCAGACAAAAGGAAAAAAAACAACCACAATTGTATGGAGTTAAGAAGGTCCACAAGGAATGGATGAGAGCGGTCGTATTTTGTAATGGAAGCAAAGACTATTCCCAGGGTTTATTAGAAATTTCAAAGACTCACTTTTCTTGATATTATGTAAGCTTGGTACCACGGTATTCATAGATATGTATCTTCTAGTAGTTGTAGTTATTGATGAATGCATTTTAGAATTCTAAATATATTTTGGTTGTTTTATTCTACACCATAAATTAAAGAGTTATAGTTTTTTTTGAAAAGTCTAGAAGTCAATCTTGGTGTGTTAATAATTCAACTTGGGGATAGTTGATTGTTACAAGGAACCCAATAATGTAGGGCTTGTTAGTTCTCACAGTGCCCCCTGGAAGCACCCACGGAACCCAACAGAGCTGAGCTAAAGAACTCCAGTTTTCATGAGGCCCTGTAAGAATCCGTGGCACTGGTGTGACCCGGGGGGCTGCTATTTAGCAATCCAGGGGAGACAAAGCCTTGGGCATGTTACCTGCCCTGGTCCTTCCTTTCTGAAGACATCCCAGCTGGGCAAGTGTTCTGCTCATCCTTCACTATATATATATATATATATATATATATATATATATATATATATATATATATATATATATATATATATATATATATATATATATAAACTGCTCAAAAAAATTAAACGAACACTTTGAAATCACATCAGATCTCAATGGGAAAAAAAATCATGTTGGATAACTATATTGATATGGACTGGGTAATGTGTTAGGAACTAAAGGATGCCACATCATTTGATGGAAATTAAAATTATCAACCTACAGAGGGCTGAATTCAAAGACACCCCGAAAATCAAAGTGAAAAAATGATGCGGCAGGCTAATCCATTTTGCCAAAATTTCATTGCAGCAACTCAAAATCGTACACAGTAGTTTGTATGGCTCCCATGTGCTCGTATGCATGCCTGACAATGTTGGGGCATGCTCCTAATGAGACAACAGATGGTGTCATGGGGGATCTCCTCCCAGATCTGGACCAGGGCATCACTGAGCTCCTGGACAGTCTGAGGTGCAACCTGGCGGCATCAGATGGACCGAAACATAATGTCCAAGAGGTGTTCTATTGAATTTAGATAAGGCAAACGTGGGGGCCAAGTCAATGGTATCAATTCCTTCATCCTCCAGGAAATGCCTGCATAGTCTCGCCACATGAGGCTGGGCATTGTCGTGGACCAAGAGGAACCCAAGAGCCACTGCAGCAGCATAGGGTCTGACAATGAGTTCCAGGATTTCATTCTGATACCTAACGGCAGTCAAGGTGCCATTGTCTAGCCTGTAGAAGTCTGTGCGTCCCTCCATGCATATGCCTCCTCAGACCATCACTGACCCACCAATAAACTGCTCATGCTCAATGATGTTACAGGCAGCATAACTTTCTCCGTGGCTTCTCCAGACCCTTTCACGTATGTCACATGTGCTCAGTTTGAACCTGCTCTCATCTGTGAAAAGCACAGGGCACCTGTGTTGGACCTGCCAATTCTGAATTCTGGTATTCTGTGGCAAATGCCAATCAAGCTACATGGTTCTGAACAGTGAGCACAGAGCCCACTAGAGGGGTCAGAGACATTCACACCAGTGGCCTGCTGGAGGTCATTTTGTAGGGCTCTGGCAGTGCTCATCCGGTTCCTCCTTGCACAAAGGAGCAAATACCAGTTGTGCTGATGGGTTAAGGACCTTCTATGGCAATGCACAGCTCTACTAAAGTAACTGCCTGTCTCCTGGAATCTCCTCCATACCCTTGAGACTGGGCTGGGAGACACAGCAAACCTTCTGGCAATGTTACGTATCGATGTGCCATCCTGGAGAAGTTGGACTACTTGTGCAACCTCTGTAGGGTCCAGGTATCGCCTCATGGCTACCAGTAGTGACACTGACTGCAGCCAAATGCAAAACTAGTGAAAAAACAGAAAAGATGAGGGAAAAATGTCAGTGGCCTCCACCTGTTACACCATTCCTGTTTTGGGGGTCATCTCATTGTTGCCCCTCTAGTGCACCTGTTGTTAATTTCCTCAACACCAAGGCAGCTGAAACTGATTAACAACCCCCTCTGCTACTTAACTGACCAGATCAATAGCCCAGACATTTCTTTGACTTGATGCTATTCTCTGATTAAAAAGTGTTCCTTTAATTTATATATATACATATATATTTATATATATATATATATATATATATATATATATATATATATATATATATATATATACAGGTAGGTCCATAAATATTTAGACAGAGACAACTTTTTTCTAATTTTGGTTCTGTATATTACCACAATAAATTTTAAATGAAACAACTCAGATGCTTGGGACGTGGAATGTCGCCTCTCTGAAGGGGAAGGAGCCTGAGCTAGTGCGCGAGGTCGAGAGGTTCTGGCTAGATATAGTCGGACTCACCTCGACGCACAGCTTGGACTCTGGAACCAATCTCCTTGAGAGGGGCTGGACTCTCTACCACTCTGGAGTTGCCCCCGGTGAGAAGTGCAGAGAGGGTGTGGGTATACTTATTGCCCCCCGACTTGGAGCCTGTTCATTGGGGTTTACCCCGGTGGTCGAGAGGGTAGCCTTCCTCCCCGGTGGGGGGTTGGGTCGATGGGTCCTAACTGTTGTTTGTGCGTATGCACCGAACAGCAGTCCGGAGTACTCACCCTTTTTGGAGTCCCTGGAGGGGGTGCTAGAGGGCATACCTTCTGGGGATTCCCTCGTACTGCTGGGAGACATCAATGCTCACGTGGGCAATGACAGTGAGACCTGGAAGGGCATGATTGGGAGGAATGGCCCCCCCGATCTGAACCCGAGTGGTGTTTTGTTATTGGACTTCTGTGCTCGTCACGGATTGTCCATAACGAACACCATGTTCAAGCATAGGGGTGTTCATATGTGCACTTGACACCAGGACACCCTAGGCCTTAGTTCAATGATCGACTTTGTGGTCGTGTCGTTGGATTTGCGGCCACATGTCTTGGACACTCGGGTGAAGAGAGGGGCGGAGCTATCAACTGATCACCACCTGGTAGTGAGTTGGCTTCGATGGTGGGGGAGGATGCCAGTCAGGCATGGTAGGCCCAAACGTGTTGTGAGGGTCTGCTGGGAATGTCTGGCAGAGCCCCCCGTCAGAAGTAGCTTCAACTCCCACCTCCGGCAGAACTTCAACCACATCCCAAGAGAGGTGGGGGACATTGAGTCCGAATGGGCCATGTTCTGTGCCTCTATTGTTGAGGCGGCTGACCAGAGCTGTGGCCGTAAGGTGGTCGGTGCCTGTCGTGGCGGCAATCCCCGAACCTGTTGATGGACACCGGCGGTGAGGGATGCCGTCAAGCTGAAGAAGGAGTCCTACCGGTCCCTTTTGTCCTGTGGGACTCTGGAGGCAGCTAATAGGTACCGGCAGGCCAAGTGGAATGCGGCTTTGGTGGTTGCTGAGGCAAAAACTCGGGTGTAGGAGGAGTTTGGGAAGGCCATGGAGAACGACTTTCGGACGGCTTCAAGGAGATTCTGGTCCACTGTATATGGTGGAGATGGTGCACTGCTGACCTCGACTCCGGACGTTGTGGCTCGGTGGGGGGAGTACTTCAAAGACCTCCTCAATCCCACTAACATGCCTTCCAATGAGGAAGCAGAGCCTGGGGACTCAGAGGTGGGCTCCCCCATCCCTGGGACTGAGGTCACCGAGGTGGTCAAAAAACTCCTTGGCCCCGGGGGTGGATGAGATACGCCCAGAATTCCTCAAGGCTCTGGATGTTGTAGGGTTGTCTTGGTTGACATGTCTCTGCAACATCGCATGGACATCTGGATTGGCAGACTGGGGTGGTGGTCCCCCTCTTTAAGAAAGGGAACCGGAGGGTGTGTCCAACTACAGAGGGATCACACTCCTCAGCCTCCCTGGAAAAGTCTATTTGGGAGTTCTGGAGAGGAGGGTCCATCGGATAGTCGAGCCTCGGATTCAGGAGGAACAGTGTAGTTTTCGTCCTGGTCGCGGAACAGTGGACCAGCTCTGCACCCTTAGCAGAGTCCTGGAGGGTGCATGGGAGTTCGCCCAACCAGTCTACATGTGTTTTGTGGACTTGGAAAAGGCATTCGACCGTGTCCCTCGGGGAATCCTGTGGGGAGTACTCCGAGAGTATGGGGTACCGGACCCCCTGATAAGGGCTGTTCAGTCCCTGTACGATTGGTGCCAGAGCTTGGTCTGCATTGCCGGCAGTAAGTCGAACCCGTTTCCAGTGAGAGTTGGACTCCGCCAGGGCTGCCCTTTGTCACCAATTCTGTTCATAACTTTTCTGGACAGAATTTCTAGGCGCAGCCAGGGTGTTGAGGGGGTCCGGTTTAGTAAACTCAGGATTGGGTCACTGCTTTTTGCAGATGATGTTGTCCTGTTTGCTTCATCAGGCTGTGATCTTCAGCTCTCTCTGGATCAGTTCGCAGCTGAGTGTGAAGCGGCTGGGATGGGAATCAGCACCTCCAAATCCAAGACCATGGTCCTCAGCCGGAAAAGGGTGGAGTGCCCTCTCAGGGTTGGTAGAGAGATCCTGCCCCAAGTGGAGGAGTTCAAGTATCTTGGGATCTTTTTCACGAGTGAGGGAAGAATGGAGCGTGAGATCGACAGGTGGATAGGTGCGGCATCCGCAGTAATGCGGGCTCTGCATCGGTCTGTCGTGGTGAAAAAGGAGCTGAGCCGCAAGGCGAAGCTCTCAATTTACCAGTCGATCTATGTTCCTACCCTCACCTATGGTCATGAGCTATGGGTAGTGACCGAAAGAACGATATCGCGAATACAAGTGACTGAAATGAGTTTCCTCCGTAGGGTGTCAGGGCTTTCCCTTAAAGATAGGGTGAGAAGCTCAGTCATCCGGGAGGGTCTCAGAGCAGAGCCGCTGCTCCTCCACATCGAGAAGAGTCAGATGAGGTGGCTCGGGCATCTGATCAGGATGCCTCCTGGACGCCTCCCTGGTGAGGTGTTCCGGGCACGTCTAACCGGGATGAGGCCCAGGGGAAGACCCAGGACACGCTGGAAGGACTATGTCTCTCGGCTGGCCTGGGAATGCCTTGGGATTCCCCCAGAAGAGCTAGAAGAAGTGGCCGGGGAGAGGGAAGTCTGGGCATCTCTGCTCAAGCTGCTGCCCCCGCGACCCGATCTCGGAGAAGCGGAAGAGAATGGATGGATGGATGGACAACTCAGATGCAGTTGAAGTGCAGACTTTAAGCTTTAATTCAGTAGGGTGAACAAAACGATTGCATAAAAATGTGAGTCAACTAAAGCATTTTTTTAACACAATCCCTTCATTTCAGGGGCTCAAAAGTAATTAGACAAATTAAATAACTGGAAATAAAATGTTCATTTCTAATACTTGGTTGAAAACCCTTTGCTGGCAATGACAGCCTGAAGTCTTGAGCTCATGGACATCACCAGATGCTGGGTTCCCTCCTTTTTAATGCTCTGCCTCCAGCCTACCCCCTGGAGAGTGTTGTTCACTTGGTTGGCTGTTGTGAAGGGGTTTCTCTTCACCATGGAAATGATTCTGTGATCATCCACCACTGTTGTCTTCCGTGGACGTCCAGGTCTTTTTGCGTTGCTGAGTTCACCAGTGCTTGCTTTCTTTCTCAGGATGTACCAAACTGTAGATTTTGCCACTCGTAATATTGTAGCAATTTCTCGGATGGGTTTTTTCTGTTTTCGCAGCCTAAGGAATAGCTTCTTTCGCCTGCATGGAGAGCTCCTTTGACCGCATGTTGTCTATTCACAGCAAAATCTTCCATATGCAAGCACCACACCTCAAATCAACTCCAGGCCTTTTATCTGCTTAATTGATAATGACATAATGACGGACTTGCCCGCACCTGCCCGTGAAATAGCCTTTGAGTCAATTGTCCAATTACTTTTGAGGCCCTGAAATGAAGGGATTGTGTTAAAAAAAAGGCTTTAGTTGCCTCACATTTTTATGCAATCGTTTTGTTCACCCCACTGAATTAAAGCTGACAGTCTGCACTTCAACTGCATCTGAGTTGTTTCATTTAAAATTCATTGTGGTAATGTACAGAACCAAAATTAGAAAAAAGTTGTCTCTGTCCAAATATTTATGGACCTAACTATATATATATATATATATATATATATATATATATATATGTGTGTGTGTGTGTGTATATACATTCATAGTGGTATTAGTATTTGGCTTGAGATTCACCACTACCCACTTCTTAAGTGGCCCCTCCTATTACATCTGTTGCTGTGCTTGTTTAAACTGAAAGCAGTCAAGTGATGAAGGGCCAAACAAAAAAAATCAAAGTAAGTGCTTGAATGAGGTTTTTCACTTTTATATTGTGTTTAAGCATCTAGTCAAACTCTGTGTATTTTTGTGATTTTTTGTAATTTTGCAATCTGTTAAGTTTTGTAATAATTTTTCTCATGTGCTTTGATGGATACCTTTGCCTGTTCCTATATCTCTGTTTGTATACTCGATGACAAATTCTATAGATTATGTAAATAAATTAACAATTTTGTTCGTACTGTCATCATGACTCTTTTTGAAGTTGTCTAATCCAAATCTGTTCACCAACCAAGGTATTCCCATTCTGCTGGCTTTTGTCTAGAAGTCAGTGTGAAAAGAATGTGCTGTGTGTGCATTCGCCTCTGTATATACCAATTTTCAATAATCTTTATTATTAATTATTTTTTTATTAAAGTGTGTATATACATTTATATTAATATAATATATACTCCCAACCTAAGAACCGTTTTTTTCCGGATAAACCTTACAAAACGTAGAAAGGAAAGTGGTTATTGTGACAGTGCAGGTTGGCTCCATGCTCCCTCTTGCACTTGGGAGTCTCTTGAACCTGACCCCTTCAGTACTGTAACCAAGATGAGCCTGGCTGGTGAGGAACAAACACACCAATATCAAGGGGGAGTTGCATCAGTGTAAAAGTACTTTTATTAAATATAACCAAAAACATGCCCATAAGTGCAGGGTTCAAAAATCTTCACAAATAAATAAATAATCCATTAAATATCAAGGTGCAAGATGAGGTTAAAATCACCATAAATAAATCCATTAAAACAAGGTTAAAAAACTAGCCTCGATACTACTTTAAACCACCTTCTCCTGGTCTTATCCCTTCCCGGGCCTTGCAGACCGAGGAGAAAACTACCAGTGTACACAGACAACCTTTTGCCCTGGCCCATGTCCCCATTTCCAATTCCTCAGTGTTCCACAGGGAGTCACTGAGCCCTGCTTCGCTTGTACCAATGCCAGTCCATCGGCTTCTCCTGGCACAAGTGCCATGTGTGTAATGGTCGGTCCTGCTACCTAGACACTCTACAGAAGCAAACTCTGAACACCCTCCTGAGCACTGGCCACCTATGCTCCTCCTGGGGCTCCATACCTCTCCATCTGCTTCACTCCTTGCACCGGTTCTCTCTCATATTCCTGCTTCTATCCTCCTCACTTACCCTCCTTCCTTTCCGTCATGTTCTTTTCTTTTCTGTCTTACTCTCTAACACTCGTGCTTCCCTTTTTAAGGTAGGATGAGGTGCAACTGCAGCAATCACAGCTCCAGCGCACATTTGGCTCACAGGCGATCCTACACACGCGCACAAAGTGCAAGACTCTCCATTCCTGCATCACGTACTGAAGCAACTCCTGACACGCTACCACACCCCACCCAAAGACGCGAGTGTCACTGTTTTTTATTCATTTTAAAACATGCCCTGTGACACAGACCATTCATCACCGTTATGTGTCATTCTGCCATATGAACTGAAAGCCTCAAGGAAGAGAACTCTTCCCTCCCACCCACTTTGTGATATTATTTTAGTTTTTAATGGAATCAAGATATTCCCAACTGGGTATTCAAATGATATTAAAAGGTAAGTATTTAAGGAGAAAATCAAATGCCAAACCTCACTCATAACAGGAGTTTTTTGATTAGATTATCAGATGTAGTAGTCATACTTCCTTCCAGAAGTTAATCTTACCTACTGTTTCCAACTATAAGCTTTCTGGGTTGTAATGTAAGTATAATCATTTTTCCACTCTATAGTTTTAAACAAAAAATACCATTTTATAAAGCACAGTAAGTAAGCTGAAGTACAATTGCTTACATGTACTTCTCATAAATGGAGCATGTTAGTAATTTACACTGGGTCAACGGCCTTAGTTGTTAAAAATTGTATTGATTTGCAAAACACTGTTATGGGCTGGCACCACATCAATTGCTGCTGTGGTATGTTCTGCCCCCCACGACTTTGAAGTGGATAAGGTAGGCTTGAGAATATTGTGTTCTGTTAGGCATTTTTCTCTTTGTTTTTATCATTGGTTATTTATATTTTACAACAGTGAGTCACCTCTTGATGACTTTGCCAGCTAAGGTTACTATGATGCAAGGTTACTTCCAGGTGCCTGTCATATACAATGAAGAGTGAGATGTCATCTTATTTTAGTACAAATCACACAAGATAAGAGAGTGCTTGAACTGAGTAATTAATAAAGGAATAGCTTGTCAGTGAGATAAAAGCTACATTCTCCAAACAATTAATCAAGGAATACTTTAAGTCTTGCCATTTCCTGAATGGTGATTTTTCAGTTTTATTTTGCTCTTTCTGTTGAGAACTCTGTTTTTGTTCTGTCTGTGTTCCAGTACCATGTGGCCTGTCTGACTTTCCCTCTGCTATCTGTAAGACCAAAAGTTGAATTTTGTACAGTTCATTATCACCAGAATAAAAAATCACAGTAATCTGCTCATCCTTTCATTTTCTAACCTGTTTACCCAGTTCAGGGTTTTAGAGAGCTGGAGTGTACCTCAGTATCACTTATTCCAAGTCAGGAATCAACCCTGGATGGAATGCCCGTCCACTGCAAGGTACATTCACACATACATACACACACCCACACACACATGCACACACCCACGCACACATGCACACACACACACAAACTCAATTGAACAGGGAAGATTTGGAATTGTGGATTAAATTTATCTGCAAGTCTTTTAAGAATGCCCTGAATTCTGAAGTGAAATCATTATTGATTCTACATGTTTTTACTTGGACACAACCACATTCTCCTGGTAGGCATTCGGCTGTCTACACACAATTTATGATAAGATATGATTCTGCATACTCATTAAATTCATAAATTACTTCAGGGAATTGTTTCAAAGCACTTCATTAGTTGTTGCTCTGCTGCATCCAGCAAATAACGGTTTTTATTATAGGGCATCTACAGAAGAGTACATTACAATAATAGAAGCAGTGATCCTGTGTATTATTCTCAAAGAATGGAACTTTTTTAGGGGATCATTTTTATTGAATCAAATGCAGAATTACAAAAAAGGTAACACAAAGGATGGGTGGCACGGTGGCGCAGTGGTAGCGCTGCTGCCTCACAGTTAGGAGGCCCGGGTTCGCTTCCCGGGTCCTCCCTGCGTGGAGTTTGCATGTTCTCCCCGTGCCTGCGTGGGTTTTCTCCGGGCGCTCCAGTTTCCTCCCACATTCCAAAGACATGCAAGTTAAGTGGATTGGCGATTCGAAATTGGCCCTAGTGTGTGCTTGGTGTGTGGGTGTGTTTGTGTGTGTCCTGCGGTGGGTTGGCACCCTGCCCAGGATTGGTTCCTGCCTTGTGTCCTGTGTTGGCTGGGATTGGCTCCAGCAGACCCCTGTGACCCTGTGTTCGGATTCAACGGGTTGGAAAATGGATGGATGGTAACACAAAGGTAAAACTCTCCTAGTCTCATGGGCCCACCCTACCCTAACATGAGCCAAGGGGCAAAAATAGAATGTGTCCATAAAGAAAAGAAAAGGATTAAAAACACCATTTGAATACAAAACAGTAGCAGTGAAGCAAAGCTGAACCAGCAAAAGAGCGCCATGATTTGAAGCACTGAGCTTATGTAATTCAGTATTTAATTGATTTGCAGTATGTGCCATTGATCCACAATACAGATGATTCAAAATACATTAAACTGAGGTAGGAAGATCGACAGTTATCCACAGAACAGTGGCTAAATTAACAAATGGAAATTCAGATCAACAGTGCAAAATACCAACAGATATTAGCAGTACAGACTTTATGAACTTCTTCAATGAGAAAATTAAAAATATAAGATCCCAGATCTCTGCATCACAGTACAAACCAAATACTAGCTTAGCAGACCCTGCCTCACATTGCATTCAGCACTTTAGTAATATTAATCCTGTAACTGAGCAGGAAGTCTTAACTTTAATTTCTAAAATGAAGCCCACTACTTGTTCCCTAGATCCAGTGCCAACAAAACTAGTAAAAAGTGCAGCTTCAGACATACCTTACGCATTACAATTTATTTGAGAAATTCCAGTCTGGTTTTCGCACTGGTCATAGTACAGAAATGGCACTAACGTGGGTTGTAAACATCATTGTGATATCCTCTGATGAAGGAAACTCCACTGTAATTATGCTGTTGGACTTAAGTGCAGCATTTGACACCATCGACCATTCTATTTTACTGCACAGGCTAGAAAATGATGTTGGGCTTACAGGCACTGTGCTCGCGTGGTTTAGTTCTTACTTATCAAATCGATTCCAATATGTACAGAAATGTGGTGACAGTACTTCATCATTATACACAGAAGTTCAATATGGTGTCCCGCAAGGCACAGTACTGGGACCTTTACTGTTTTCACTTTACATGCTTCCACTGGGATCTCTCATTAGGAAACATAATGTTAATTTTCACTCATATGCAGATGACACCCAGTTATAACTTTCATTTAAATCAAATGAAGTTTCTCCGATGTTGTCTTTAATTAGTTGTGTTAGCGAATTAAAGGAGTGGGTGAATGAGAACTAATTGTCTTTAAACACAGATAAAACAGAGATATTAATTGTTGGAGGGAATAACGCTGAGCATAACAATATTTTGTCATCATTTAACTCAGTTGGAATCCCAATTAATTTTACTGAATCAGCCCACAATCTAGGAGTTATCTTTGACCCTAGCATGTCATTTAAAGCGCATATTGCAAAGTTGTCCAAAACATGTTTCTTCCATCTAAAAAATGTTAGAAAATTAAGGCGCTTTCTAAATAAACAGGATTCTGAGAAATTAATTCATGCATTTATCTCTAGTAGGATTGACTACTCCAATGCAGTTTTCACTGGATGTTCAAACTGTTCTCTATACAGGCTCCAGTTAACCCAAAATGCGGCTGCAAGAATTATTACAAGAACAAGAAAATATGAACACATAACTCCAGTTCTTAAATCTGTACACTGGATCCCAGTTAAGTTTAGGGCAGATTTCAAAATCCTCCTTTTAACATATAAAGCATTAAATGGCCAAAGTCCGGCTTACTTGTCTGAACTTATCATGACTTACAAACCAGAGCGCACATTAAGATCTCAAGATGCCGGTCTGCTTATGGTTCCAATGATTAATAAAATAACGATGGGAGGTCAAGCTTTTAGTTACAGGGCCCCTAAACTGTGGAATGGTCTGCCTGCTACTATAAGGGATGCCCCTTCGGTCTCAGCTTTTAAATCCTGGCTGAAGACTCACTACTTCAGTTTAGCATATCCTGACTAGAGCTGCTGATTAGCTGTACAGACTGCATCTCTGTTGTTAGTCATTAGCACTAAAACATAAGTAACATGACAGTTATAATTGGATACTAACCCTCACCTTTTCTGTTTCTCCTCTCGGTACTCAAATGTGGCACTTGGTGTCACGGCCCCCCTGCCAAGTTGTTTTGCCTGCCTAAGGTAAAGTCATTCCTGATGGAGGATCGCAGGAATCATGGGAAAGAGGGGTCCTTTCATCGGATTGGCTGGCCCAGCACTGTTTCACCCGTGGAATGGCCAAATGGTGGAGGCAGCTTGATGGATGAGGTCTTCAGGACTCTAAAAATATCCAAATCTTATTATATGATATCATCTACTGTTAAATTCTGCTCCGTACTTCTAAAATTTTACTTTT
The DNA here is from genome assembly GCF_900747795.2 of Erpetoichthys calabaricus. Lineage (NCBI taxonomy): Eukaryota > Metazoa > Chordata > Cladistia > Polypteriformes > Polypteridae > Erpetoichthys > Erpetoichthys calabaricus. Next base: position 149,558,270 of record NC_041399.2, on the reverse strand, counting down.
TTTTTACTTCTAAAAAAACTTTTTATTTTATACTGTAGTGAGGATTTGTTCTGTTCTGTGTATTGTATTGTATTGACCCCCTTCTTTTTGACACCCACTGCACGCCCAACCTGCCTGGAAAGTGGTCTCTCTTTGAACTGCCTTTCCCAAGCTTTCTTCCATTTTTTCCTACAAGGTTTTTTTTTTTTTGGGAGTTTTTCCTTGTCTTCTCAGAGAGTCAAGGCTGGGGGGCTGTTAAGAGGCAGGGCCTGTTAAAGCCCATTGCAGCACTTCCTGTGTGATTTTGGGCTATACAAAAATAAACTGTATTGTATTGTAAACTGTAACGACATCTGGAGACTTCCATGAGAAGAAATAAGAAGTTTAGATAACAGAGTACCAAAAGAGAACTATTTATGTTTCTTGATGCCATTTGCAGATTGTTTTCAAGCATGTGTGCCACCATTAAGAATTCTGCCATCGCTGTGTTGTCCTGACACTTGAGGGCTGCAAATGTGATGTATGATGTCATCACCACAACCTTAAGATGGGACTGAAAACCTGCTGCTGTCCAAGTTTTTACATAAAAACAATGCAAACATTTCATGTTCTAAAAGAGTATTTTCTGAAATTTAGGGCTCTGAATTCTTACTACGAGGGGGAGTCACGCTAAGATTAGAAAGTGGGATTTATTAGTAAATGGAACAAACCTTAACAAAACTGATAATGTAATTTCTCAATGTGGTCTCCACCCTTCTCAATGCACTTGCGCCAGCTGCCTGGATTCCAACAGAATAAAAGGTTTTGTCTTGTCCTCACAACCACTCGTGTACCGCTTTCTTCACGGCGTCATCTGCCTTGAATCAACGACCACCCAGGTGTTTTTTTTAGCGGTCCAAAAAGGTGGAAATCACACGGTGGCAAATCTGGCGAATAAGATGGATGTGGCAATACCTCAAACTTCAGTTTCTCCAGACAAGCCTTGGTGTTCTTAGCAGTGTGTGTGGGTGGGCATTGTCTTGCAGCAAAATGACTCCTTGAGACAGCAGTCCCCACTGCTTGGATCGAATAGCAGGCTTCACATTGGTCTCCAGCAAGTCCCAGTAACTTGCAATAGTGACTGTAGTACTACCTCGGCATGTAGTGTTCTACAATAATTCGAGTGCACAAGTGGTTGTGAACACAAGACAAAACCTTTTATTCTACTGGAATCCAGGCACTTCCAGGCAGTTGGCACAAGTGCATTGAGAAGGGTGGAGACTACATTGTGAAATGACATTGTCAATAATTTAATAAATCCCATTTTCTAAAATTAGTTTGACTCCCCCTCGTAGTTTGTGTACTGAGCTTTTCTGTTTTGCTTGGTTATTTTTCTTGTCTTTTTATCTCCAGGTCCTTTGTAGTTAATATTCTTCAGTGTGTGCCCTAACATGGCATGACAACTTTGCCAGGAGTTAAGAGATAGCACAAAGAGGTCTAAGAGAAAGAGGAAGTCAGGTAATAAATGAAGAACAGTACAAGAACAGGAAGAGAAAAAAGACAGGTATGCCAAAGTGACATAAATGCATAAATTAGTTGGGTGAGGTCCATCAAATGAAACTTGCAGTGAGTAGGGTAAAATCTATTGAGGAATGCAATTGTGTATAGTAAACACACAAAAAAAGGCTAATTTGGGTCGCAAGAAAAAAAAACTTTAGGAACAACTGATCTAATAATGTTCAAAAGCAATTGAAAAGGCAAATATAATTTTAAGGTATATGGTAAAGACTGTTAAACATAAATCGAGGGATGTTATGTTCAGACTATATAATACAATAGTAACACCACATCCAGAGTGTTGTGTGAAATTCTGATCATTACTCTACAAAAAAAGACATGATTGTGCTTGAAGCTGTGCAGAGGACAGAAACTACTGTAAATGCATCCCAAGACCTAAGAACATGTCATACATGAATTACATCTGTTTAGTCTCGAGCAGAGGAGACTTGTTTGGGGACCTAATGTAGGTCTTCAAAATACTCAAAGGTATTGATAAATTAAATCCATCAGAATTAGTTCAGCTTAAGGGTGCATCACATACTCAAGAATACCAATGGAAATTCAGGGTAAGTGCCTTTTGGTTTGAAACCAGGAAACAGTTCTTTAGCCAAGTCGTTGTGGGAGTCTATAACAAACTACCAACACATGTAGTTGAAGCAGAAACCTTGAGAACCTTTTAGAAGTATCTGGATGAAATCATATACTCAAGGATACCAATGGAAATTAAGGGGAAGTGCATTTAGGTCAAAATCAGGAAGCAGTTCTTTAGGCAAACAGTTGTGGGAGTCTATAACAAACTACCAACACATGTAGGTGAGGTGGAAACCTTGACAACCTTTAGAAGTATCTGGATAAAATAATGGGACAGCTTAGCTATTAGCTAAGGTCTCCTCTTATTTGTCAAATTTCATATGTCCTTATGCTTCTCATCTAACATGTAAGGCTAGATTATACCAAAATCAAATACAAAAATCCAGTCCTATCTACCATGGGTTTTTGAGCCTTCCAAGTTCACATACAGCAAATGCAGAAGAGTAATGGCCATGTTCTTTACCTTGTCTTTGCTCTATATGCAACTAAGTAATAGTCCAGAAAGGCCCGAGTTCAGTTTACCACATCCATCTTATGCCTAGTCCACAATCAAATTGATATCCTTGAATAGTTTTCCTTTACAAAAGTTTTACATACACACAAGAGTTTTCAGACCATTTTCTAAATTTTTGTCATTCACACAAAAATGTCAGTAAGAAATAAATGGTTCCTATTGGGAATGCACAGTTTGTCTGCTAGAGTGATGTTTGCTTACAGAGCAAACATGAAGCAGATTGAAATGTCAAAATCATGAGGGAAACAAGGAGCACCAGAAGAAAACACCAAACAGCATTTCTTTAGTGACTCTAAAACTGCTTGTTATGTGTCTCAATGCATGCTCAATAATCCAGGTAAGGAAATTCTAGAAAGTTGATTCTGTTCATCTAGACATAGTTAGTTTTCATTTCGTCACTCATCCAAGTGACTTCCTCAGTCTCAGCTGACTGCAGGTTTCTCCAACCTTATAAACAGTACCTTGGCCTAATGATCGAACTAGCACCATTAACTAACAATGGGCCGCGTGATCAATGATATGCAAATTGTCCATTGATGAATGGCCATGAGTACCATTCACAGAGAGTTGGGGAATGGCTGCAATCACCGCATTGTAAGATGGTGAAAGATGCACCCTTAGGCCCCCTCCTCGGTTCAGAGATGGTCGTTATGCTTGTTATGTGTGGGTTTGGTTGTGAGCATTAATGTGCTCATGTAGTGGTTGGTTCGGCTTTGATCCAGTGCTTCTGGGAGCCCCACAACATAATAATGGAAAATACAGGTCTAAAAAAGGGACAGATGGTTATTCAGTTTATTAATGTTTATTACACTTTGATTCTAAGGGACACCATTTTGCGAAGTGTAAGCACTAATTAAACACTGCTCTGCAGTAAATTCAATTAATGTGAACATCTCCACAAGTCTTGACTTTAAGAGTCACACATAATTTGTTCCCTTTTAAGAAATGCAGTTTATAACTAAATTACCCAATGTACCTACAGTAAAAAGCAATTAACAGGCAAAATGGCCAGATTTTCACATTATAATAGGAAGAGCTTGAGACTTGAAATATTATGACTCTTACATTAAACAGCCTCAGTACTATAACAAGTAAGTCAGCATATTTGTTGATTCCCAAAACAAATTTTAAAGCCCTGTTTTATGGTGCATGAAGCTGCACACACAACAGATGGAAAATGAACACAGTCCCTAAAGCTTAAAGCTATCTAAAGAGATTATTTAGGCCTCAAAGACCTTAAACGCCCACACACAGTACTGAATGCCGTTAGCCTGCAGCTTGGCTGTAGAAATGTGGAGACATCCATTAATCACTCTTCACCTTCAGTATAACGTACTTTGCAGAATTTGGTATGATGGGTCTGTTAAACTTTGCAGAACATCCATTTTCTATTTTGCATTTTAGTAAGCGACTGTGTTTGTTTCAATTAACAGCTGTATTTGAAAGAATGCACTTTAAATTATGAATTGATAGCAGTGGATACATTATTAAACAGAGGATCCTGCATGGTATGTTAATTAATTTAATGTTTTAATGTTTTAAGAATGATCTCCTCAGCACTCTCACATAAATCTGAATTTTTCCATTTTCAAACTAATTTTTCTATTACAGGGTTCTTGGGAGATGAAGTTATCACCAGTCACACTCACGATGGGACAATTCAGATTCATCACCCCACACTTGCATATTTTTGGAAAGCAGGAGGAAAACCAGAGCTGCACGTGGACACACAGGGAGTGCAAATTCCATATTGAAGGTGGTTGGGTTTTGGATATTGATTCTCAAACTGTGAGGCAGCAGCACTAACCACTAAGCTGCTTTAAGTGATCACATATATAGTTAATTAAATTATTACTGAAAAACATGGGAATAGATTTGCAGACTTAATTATCTAGAAATCATTGTAGTTTTTATAGAATGACTGTTTAATAAAAACTGGTTTATATTGATTTAATATCAAAGAACAAATGAAGTACAACAACATCAGCACAGAGAAACTAGTACAGATGGCTCCTTAAATTTATCCTTTGACTTTTTTCTCTTTAATCCATTTGGGTGTTAAGAAGCATAGCCATTCAGTAGGCACATGACAGAAATGGCAGTCCACTGTAGAAACCATACAACTTCACACCCATACCAGCTTCAGCTTCACCAACTTCCCCAATTTCTTTAGAATGTAAAAGTAAATGAGTTTACCTTGATAAAATTGACTTAAATATGGAGATAAAAACATGTAAGAAGGACTAGATTTCATGAGCTCTTAAATGGCACCAATTAGCACAGAATATAAAAGCTATGTGTATATGTTTGTTTTCTATGTGAGGCATCATGCTGTTAGTGGTAATTACACAGGAAAAAAGTTTATAATATGGTATAGCATACATAAAGTGTGGTGCAAAATAAACACAACTTAACAAATGCAGTATCGCCAGCTACTTCATAGGAGGAAGCTTTACAATACATTGTACATAGCAAATCTGAAACAAGTATTACACTGACCATGTTATAACCTGCTAGTACTTCTCACAGGATTTCCATTAAAAACAGGCTCTGAAAGACTCTTGTGACATTTAGACTAAAGCCAAGGAGTGGGATTCAAAACTCACACAAACATTAAGAGCAACTCCAAGACAGTTAATGTGATCCCCTGAACAAAAAGCAATTCTAATTTGATTGCGTTCAATTGAGGTATTTTTGCACACATAGCTTTTCCTTGATAATTGAGGAGTGTTTTTACAATAAAACTGGGTAACGTTAGCGTAGATATGGAAGAGAAGATCAAACTGGTGAATCAAGTAGCTCATTGGTAACATGTACTGTATATATGTTTAAAAGAAGTGTCCTGGGTATGAATGTTTGAGAAGACATGACAGAAAAGAGGAATTGGGCAGATGAATTAACCATTGAAGACAACAGACAGTATGTGGCCAGAGATAAGACAAAACAATAAGACATGTCAGTGCAGTACATTAACAATATATGATTTGGCATCAAGATATAAAAGTACTTTTGATAAATAATTGAAGGAACTGTTCAATCAGTGCAGCGATTAAATCACTCAGCAAACAAAAAACACCTCCCTTATCATTTTTGTCTGTAATTATTATCTGCCCTACATTCCTATTCAAAATCAGAAGCTCAATTCATCACATTTGTGTTCTAATCAATTTTAAACACTGGATGAACCACTTATGATTTATCTGCTAAATCTTTTGCTTAAATTACATGCCTGATTTAATTGTCAAATGAAGTATTAATCTTTAAAAAATAAATCAAATTCACAATGAAACATACTGTTTGACACATGGTGTTGATGTAAAATATGAAAGTCACTGACACGGAAAGATCATCACAAATGTTTATAAGGGAAAAGTACGTACAATGATGTAAAGAAGGCTATTTTTTATTCTACATTGGGCTTTGATCAGGAAAATATTAACACTGATACTATATAAACATATATAGTATATACAAAAAATATTTGAACATATGCCCAGGATACTGTATATACTTGGTAAGTACCATGGGGGATGAACTGGCATTTCGACCAGGAAGCTTCAATGAAAGGACAACATGAGATGAGACATAATGTGGCTAGGATGATACTTATTATCCCAGTCAGGGTGATAGATGAATGGATGGATTTGGATATCCCTGTCAGGGTCCTTGTGTGCCATCACAGGGCACTGCAGTGAGAGGAACTCCCAGTTTTGTGGGGCTTCGGCATGACCCGGAAGTGCTACCGCCATTCTGTGGTATGGCAATGGAAGTACTCTCTGGTTCAACATAAAAGAAGCTGCTTGACTTCATTCAGGTGAGTCAGAGTCAGGCAGCAGAGGGCGAAAGAAGAGCTTTTTTGGACTGAAGATTGTAGTGTGGACTTTGAAAAAATTATTTGTGAATTAAAAACATTTATTTGCACCCAGGACTGTCTTAATGTGATAGTGTCTGGGGATTGTGGTTCTGAAATGCCACCTACAGATCACAAATTATATGTAAAAACACAGTTTACTTTACCTCATTGTAAGACGAGAGTCAGTAACATGGGGAAAACCATAGGTTGAGTTCATTTCTGCGTGCTGCTAAGGAAGGGATTCTGCCAGGATTACGTCAAAAGTGTAACAACTGGACTGAAAAGAGGGGAGTCCCTACACTCAAGACTACAGAACAAAGCCTGGTAAAAGACTGAGACACGTGTACACTGAATTTATAAAGAAATGATTTCTGGAAAATGTGTTAGACTTGGATTGTGAGTTAACTTCATTTGTCCTTATGTGGTACTGAAATGTGCTAACATTAAATAAATCCCATTGATCAGGGACAGAATCCTTACTAAAAGAGTTGGTGTTCTGGTGAGTTCATTGTAATGTCACAGTTTCTTCCACATCTTTGTGAGAACCCACATACCCACATGGGAGCACAGAGAAAACCACACAGGAGAGGAAGAAAGAAGCCTCAAAGGATGTTTTTTTTCTATTTCTTCTCTATTTTCAGGTGGGGATCAAAAGCATCACTGAGAAGACAAACTGCAGAACAGAACCATAAAATAAAGGGAAGCAAATTCACCCAGTAAACCTGAAGCTAAAAAAAAGTTGCATTATTTTCACGTATGTGACCTATTCTTCATTTAAGGGTTTCAGTTCATCCCTGGAGCTTTAAAGGAACACTCCATTGAAAAATGATCATTCTTGTATCTGCTACTCATGATGGCCAAGAAAAATGACTAGTTTCATATTTTCATTTAGCACAGAGATAATAAAATACCTGATTATATAACCATGATTAGACAATCCCAAATTGAACAACAGCAAATAATATTAAAATGTACATGACTCATTTCACATATTCCAAATGTCAGGTATCTAGATATATGCTTGCTACATCCCAAACACATGTCTGTTTGCTATTGTTTACTAAACAATTCTCTGAAAATTCAGAGCAATCAATCACCTTAATAAGCACTTGTTTGGAACATGGGATGAAACAGGAGCAGCATGTGAACACAGGTTCAGGTTCAGGTTGGGAAGCATGCATTGGTACAGCACGTTGATGCACCCACCGCACGATGAAACAGCTTGGGATCCTGGTTGGCATCCCCCCAGGCAGAAACGTGGTGCAGTCCCACACTCCGGAAATGACCCTTTATCTGCCACAGCCAGGTGTCACATGGGCATCCCCTTGAGCTGGTCCAGCCATTTGGGTCCGCAACAATGGTCACCCTTGGGAAATTGCGCCATATGGTCGTAGTGCCGTAACTGACACTCCCACACAATGAAGGTAATGTGCCTCATTCGGGACTCCATGAGCAACTGCTCATTCGACACAAAGGCAAACCAGCGGTACCCAAGGATTCTCCGAAGAGACACAGTACCAAAGGAGTCGAGTCTTCATCTTAGGTCACTGGATAGTGTTCATGTCTCACAACCATATAGCAAGACAGGAAGCACCAGGACTCTGAAGACTTGAACCTTCATCCTTTTACATAGATATTGGGAGCGCCAAACACCACTTTCCAGTGACCTCATTACCCCCATGCTGTCCCAATCCATCTACTGACTTCATAGGAATGAATGTCACTGCTGAGGTAAGTAAACCTCTCGACAAGGTCGACACTCTCCGCAGACAAACACACTGCTGATGGGGTCATTAAAGGCTTGGATCTTGTTTTTTATCCAGAACACTCGCAAGTCCAGACACTAAGCAAATACCATGCAAACATCACATGGAAGTGACCAGGTTAGAATTTGAGTTCAAAATTCTGTATCTGTGAAGCAACAGCACTAATCACAAAGTAAGTAATAGGATGTTGCTGAGTAAGCAAGGTTCTTGAATGTCAATAAAAACTGATTAAAAAACTTATGTAGTCTGGTCGTCTGAGTAGGTTGCATGGTCCTAATGTCTGGTGACATTATCAAGGTAACTGCTTGGACAGAACTTGTCACCAAACAGACTGTCAAAAGAATGGTCTCTAAAAAGCAGCTTATAGTATGCAATATATTACCACAGTTGGGCTTTCTAGACTCCTATTTCTGGTTTGGTTGTTTGACTGACTGAGACGTTAATTTCTCTCTTTCTCTTCTCTCTTAAGTTCAGTGTTTACAAATCTCTGCAACCCAAAATATTATTAGAAATTCACCCTTTTTCATGGGAGGATGTTCTCCATGGGTACAGTCTTATGTTTGTGTTTATAGGCTGTTGCTCGCTTCTGTGCTATATTCATTGGTTCAGGATCCTTGTTCATTATAGGGTATTTTATCATGTAGGGTCTTATGATAACCCTGTTTTCCCCTTTCATATTTTTTATTGTGTAGACCTTAATAAAATGTCTAAAATCCCATACACTAACTACCAAGTACTTTAGCACATCCTCTCCCCTTCCCCTTTACATCTGCAACCTCAGACAATCAGAAAGAGTAAAGAAACGGGAAGGAGTTAAACCACACATTTAATTATGTATTAATGATAAAATGCTCAAAAATATTATTGTACCAGAATACTACGTGAATATTGGCAAACTATACCCTTACAGCCTAAGTAGCAGTGCATCTTGCGTCCATAGGTGGCTCTCGGCATGTTCAGTCTAGCTTGCTTTGCTACCATATGGCCTTTGAATTCACTATTGAAACAGGCCACATGTCTGTCTCAGTATGACTGTCAAGATAGAATTGTCTTCATCAGGGTCTTTTCTTCATGGCCAGATGATGAGAGAGAAAGATAAAGGCAAGGTGACAATCTTTACACCATTCATACCACAAAACACAAACCAATGGGGCATTCTAGTACAGAATGGACTTGGCCTTTGATTCAAAACTAAGCACAAACAGTCATACTTTAGACCAACAAAATTAGTTTATATGTCCCTTCCTGAGCCAGTTCCCAAAGAAAACGCTCAGGTACAGCTCATTCCCCCAGTTGTTTTATTTAGTCAGTTTACGGCTTTTGTAGGCTCTATGTCTAAATACAGTCACCCTCACCAAGCACTATAAATTTCACATCCTGGCTCAGTCCTAAAGACTGAGGGGTTGTTCTCATCAATGAAGTGAAACATGCCTCCTGAAACACTATCTACTATTACATTTGCTTTGCCTAGCTTACAAATAAAGACATACAAAATATTTATCATCTTATAAAGTATGCTAGTACTGCCCAACACACATGGGAAGGTACTTTGACGGCCCAGGGCCCTTAACAGCTGTTAATATGATTCCTGGGGTTTGGCACAGAAATTAACATGTTGTCGTTATTTTATGGTCTGTCATTATTATCATTCTCATCCTTTTCATTACACCCTTCCTGGTGAGGACAGTGGTAACAATATGGCTGACAAAACTCTATCCCAATCAACATATTTAATCTTATCCAAGAGAATTCCTTGATGAACCAAGGCCAGTTGACAGATATAATCCCTCCAGGATATCCTGAGTCTTCTTCCAGTTAGCTGTGCGTTATATTTCTCAATAGAGAGGCATTCTGAGAAATCCCCACTGTTTGCCTTTACCACCTCAAATGGAGCCTCTTCATCTAGAAAAAAGTTGTGCTGCTCTGAATTCTGCCTATATTGCTCCACCCCAATCACAGAGAGAAAGTTCAGCAACCCTGCATAGGAACTTCACTCATACTTCTGATCTTTTTACAGCTTGTTGTTATGATGCATCAATACAAAAATGGCAAAACAGAGTGAGCAGGACTTAAAATACACAAAAAGCCTGATGAGGGGTACACTACTCAGACTCAGAAACAGGTCTCACCCCCAGGCAGTCTGAACCCAAACACTGACACCCTGGCTTTAGTGCCTGCACAGGCCCAAATTAGTTCTTAGACTATTAAAGTTTCAAAAGTCTAACATAGAAAGAGGGAAAAAAACTCTAGACAAGCAAAAACAAATGAAGTTCCTTCAGCATTTTTTAAAAAGGAACACAAAAAGTCACTCCAGAAACAAAAAACAAAATAGAAGAACCTATAGTAAACAAATCCAAGAAGCAGTTAAGCAATAATAGCACCTTATGATTGAAGCAGGGATCAAAACCAGGAAATCCAAACTAGAAACATCAAACAGAAATCAGAAGTCAAAAACCAGCAATGCCAAAGCTTTAGTACCAACCTTTTATATAGCTGGGACAAGTCCCCAGCAACATCATCAGGTAGCCCGTCTGTTTAGCCTCTACTTTGAGGAGACAAAGTAGATTGCCAGAAATAATGGCAAAGTAAATATTGAATAAAATATGAAGAAACATAATATGACACAGATGAAATAAAGAAAAATCAAAACCAGTAACTGAGCTAATAAAAAATATGCAAAATAATATAGAAAAACAAACAAAAATATTAAATAAATAAAAAACATACTTGAGCAAGGGATGAGACCTTGGCTAGAACATAACACTTGTTAATACAGGTGAAAATGTTTATGTGGACTAAATCAAAAGCGTCATCCCAATATTTAGAAGCCACTACCACTGTCCAGTACAACATTCACAAACTGCTATCACTGCACCAATCAACTGTATGATCATTTGAAGTTCTTCTCCTCTTAGGGAAGATGCTCATTCCTTAACTGAAGAGAACAATTTCCTCTTTACTGGGTGAGGACCATAGGCCTCATATATAAACAGTGTGTACACACAAAAATGTTGCGTACACCCGTTTCCACGCTCACTTTGAGATGTATAAAAACTAAACTTAACCTAAAGCCACGCACATTTTCATGTTAGCCTCATACCATGCGTAAGCAAGATTTTGCTCAGTTTTGCAAATGGGCGGCACCCTGCGTCAAAGCAGTGCTACTGTTTCTGTGTGGTGTCCCTTTCTTTTTTACATTTGCATCAGTGACATTTATCAAATACACCAAAATTAATTGCATATCGTTTTAAAATTAAATTCACTTGATTGTAATCATTCTGTAACAATATAATGGTGCTGGGAATGGCCAAACTATTCCAACTACCATAACTACTTTAGCGTTGTTAGAAGACATTGCAAATGGAAGAATTAGAAGAGAGCACATATTTATAGATTAAGATGACTGGCTTCTAAGTCGTTTCGATTTCCAAGAGCTATCCTCTTGGAACTGTGTGCTGAACTGGCACCAGCTTTACAAAGGCAGACTTCGAGGAATTAAATAAATAATGCTCTTACCTGCTCCTTTGCAATTTCTGTCCACTCTCAGGTTTTCAGCCACAGGAGCTTTTCAAAGTGAACTAACTGTCCAATCGCCATGCCAGCCATATAGGATTGTATTATCTGCTTGTCATCCAGATATATAAGATTTCCTTACACTGTAGTTGAACTGGGAAACATCAAAGCACAATTCGCAGCAACATCCAAAAGTAATCAGAGTGGTCAAATGCACACACATTGCTATTGCAATGGAGCTGGACAAGTTACATTAGCCAGGGATGAATCACCAAAAGAATGAGCTGGCATTACATCATCCATAGCAGGAGAGCCTATGTAAATGGTAACTCCATACAGTCACCATACAGTGCTTTTTTCAACTAGTGCGGCAAAAGGCAGGCAGTCCTTTTAAGGATATTGAGTCTCCTAAAAGAGCCATGTAAAGAGAAGAAAATCTATCCATTGTGGCGATCAGCATTGACGCTACAATACAAAAGCACCGTAAGCATTAATTTGCTTATGTAAGTAGAAAGCATTTGCACTTTATTAATGTGCTGCTCTATAGTCCACAGAAAGTGTTTCGCATTGTGTAACCATGTAGCGTGCTACAAAATGTGGCACACAATCGTGGCTTGACCATACCTGAAGAAATGCAGTATGATGATGACCCTGACCCACCAAATGATCAGCCAAACTGGACAGCGTTACAACTTCATTTTGTATGTAATGAGCAGAATGTAAAAACAGGTAATCAGATGCAGCAATTATTTTTTAACCAATTAATTTAATTTGTGGTCAATATCACATCGTACAGCCCTTATATTCCTTAGATCACTGGCTACATCTCTTACAGCATCCACTACTGCATTTTGTGACTCCAGAACAGCGTCTGTCAGCATACAGCCAGATGGTTGCCCATCGGTTTCCAAAGCAGACGTGTATGTGTGCACCCAGTGCCCGATGATGTGCTGGGCACAGCAGCACCATCACCTCCTGGAGTTACATCCTTGGCAAGGGGGTCAGCTTTTTTAATATTGCCTGAAACAAAATAAACAGACGGGTGGGTGCCTTTTCACATCTACTTTGATATCCGCACCACGCTGTATCACTCCATAAATTTCCTTTTGTTGCTTATACCACTGCTTAAGCCAACAAATAGTACGCTTTTCCTTGCCACCACTTTGCATTCGCTGAAACTCTTCTTTTTCCAAGTGCTTTTGCCATTGTCTTTTAACAAAATGGAATGGAATGGAAGGGGCTATCTATATCAATTTGCATATTCAAATATGCAAAATTCTGGGAGGAGTCGGGTGGGGCTGTAGGTGTGTGCACGTGCGTTAAAATTCACGTTAATTGGGATTTATAAAGGGAAACTGTGTGGAACTTGGTGTACGCACAGTTTTATGCATCTGGATTTTTTTGTGCATATGTACATTTCCAGTTTTGTCCGTTCACCATGTTTTAGTGTGAATACTACATACTGTGTTATACATGAGGTTCTATGTCTTTAAATTCTGAGGTAATTATTCTCAATCCAACTACATCACACCCAAATGTAAACAGTTCCAGTGTGCTTTGGCAGTAATAGTCTGATGAGGACAAAAAGGACAACATCATCAACAAAAACAGAGATGCAACCTTTAGTTACTTGAAGAGACAGCCTCAAATGTCCATGAAAACCATGAACGGTAGACAAAGTAAGATTCACCCTTAGTACTGCCCAACGCATATACTAAATTAGCTAGACTTTTAATTGAAATCGGTGAGCACAACTACTCAAATACAGGAACCTGTCAGCAGGCATAAGTGGCAGAGGCATAATTTTTTTTGAAGTACCTGCTACAAGGTACTCCAAGATATTTGACCATAAGCTATTTCCAAGTACAGAAGCCATACAGAACAGACACATTCTCATGACCACTCAAATATCTGATCAACAACTATTGTTCTATTGAATGACCAGGAAAGACACTACATTGCTCCTCCTTGGTTTGAGGTTCAACCACTGGACAAAGTCTCCATTCCAGACATGTGTCATAGGATTTCCCAGGGAGGCTGAAGAGTGTGATCCATCAAAACTGGAACACACCCCTTTGCCCCAACATTTAAAAAAAGGCCTACAAGATCCAAGCCACTGTCTCCACATTTCATGCAACACTGAAAAGGCATCTTAGTCAAAATGCACCCCCCCCACCCAATATTCATTGCAGCACTGCCACTATAGAGCTTATTAAACACAGCAGTGATACAAAAGGCACTCTTCCTCTTCCTCAAAAATGATTTATCAACCAGATGTAGAAGTTCCTTAAGGAATTTGATCCATTTCTTGGCCATTTTCCTAGTTGAAGTGAATGGTAATGTCCCCCCTATTTTTCTCATTGAATCATTTGCCAGAAACTCTTCAGGGATGCCTGAAAGTCTCTCTCAATGACTTCAAACTCCTCAAACACACACCTGAACTTTCACTTTGGTGTAGCACAAAGTGGGCAATGCCTATTCTGCTAGGATTTTAGTGGGACATAATGCTTGTTAAGACAGCAGATTTAACAGGGATGCACAAATCCAGTATGCACTCCAGAATGAACACTAAAATGAATGACTGAACTGCAGCTCTACCAGCACTTTGGGGAGTACTGTACCTCATCTGATAACAAAGGTGTATATCAATTTAGCTGGCACTTTTGCAAAGCCTACTTCAGACAAAAAAGTACCCAAATGGAGACTCATTTTAGGGGTGTAACCACAAACTGACCTCTCGCTGGACACGGTGGACAAAATAATGCACCTATAAGTAGGCAGTGGATCTGGAACTGGAAGGATTCTTGATCCAGTCACCAGAGATTACACCTTTATTCCAAGACTAGGTGTATTAATCTTCTATTACTTTTGGGGAGCTGAAAGATGAGAATCATCTCTCGTTTGGGGGGCTGAAAGCTGGCAATCTACTCTCTTTTTGGGGCCTGAAAGCTGTTGATTTAATATCTTTGGGATGAGGAGCCACCCACTCTCTGTAGAGCAAAAAACCCACAAACTTTCTTTGGACTGGAAGCTACTCTCCACAGAGCCCTAGAGCTGGATGCCCTAAACTACCATCCACTCTTCCAAGCCAAGTTCTGTGCTAGTGATTGAGCCTACTCTGAAAACACTGAAAAGCAGCTTACCCCAAGAAGATGGGTTCAGTGCCTACACTCTTGTGCCAGAAAGAATAACGCATTTCCCAAGAGAGCAGCAGAAGACACAGCAAAAAGCCTAAAGTGAGGAATGCAACATCACACTGAACCATGGACAAAGGACCATGTTGCAAAAACCAGAAGTGAACTCCAATGCAAGAAGAATCCTCCACTTGAGCCCAGAGAAAAAACAAGCAACTCCAGAAAACATTGGACATCATTCTTAAAGCCTTGTTTATAGGTGCCAAGATAAATTAGAACTCTAAATAGCCAATAAACAGTCACAGCCTCTTCTGTGTTTTATGTTTTTCTGTTTCATCTGTCTCACACCCTGTCTTCTGTGTCGATATATATGCAGTTATCATATTTTGAAAATCCTTGTGTTTAAAAATATCTGCATCTGAACATGACTATGCTTCAGTAACCGTGATATAAGTCTAACAGCTGGAAACCCATTCTACAGAGAAAGGTGAGTACAAAAGGGTTACTGTTCAACAAATAGGGAGCCTTACCAAATTATCTAATTAAGGACTGCCATTGCCAAACATAAAACTGATAATAATTAACTGATTAATTAACATCAATCAATCAATTCCTTTTCTCACATCAACACATTTCCCACATTGGTTACTATCGCAGTTACTGCCTTTTTTAGGCTACCAGTAACACTTTGATGTGGGAGGAAAGCTGAAGAACACTGATGAAATACCATGAAGAAACAGCGAAAACATAAAAAGATACCCAGGCAAGAATTTCATCTAAGGGCTTTAGGCTTATATGTTTTAACACGTTTCTAGGCAGGATGCACTTCCTTACCCCTTGAGTTAAGGAAATCCTGAATAAGCTACTGAACATATAGTTGAAGATGAAACATTAACCTTTAAGAAGTATCTGGATGAGATACTGGGAAAACTTAGCTATTAGCTGAAAAAACTACTTTGATGGACAGAATGGTCACCTCTCATTTGTCAATCTTCTTATGTTTTTAAAACCACAAGACACCTTCTAAACTGATTTGCAAATAAACACTGGACATACAAAATTAAAAATATTAACAATGAACATTCATGAAGAACATTTAGAAACTGATCAATTTAGAACTAAACAGTTGTTCTCAACCCTTTCATGTTGAAAAAAATGCATGGCTTGTTCAGAAGAGAGGTTTATGAAATTACTGAAATGAATATCATATTAGTAAAGCCCTAAACTTGTTACTTTTCAGTCAGTCTATTTCAGCTTGTTATTAATGAAAATGCGGCTATCATTGTTTGAAGTGTACTGTTTTCTAATTAGTTAACAGTTTGCAGCATTTTAAGGTGAGAGTTTATCACATTGTTCAAGCTTCTAAGACAAAGGCTTTCTGATTCATCAGCAGTACATACTGTGTAACATAAGGTTCCGACAACTAATCAAGATATTTAATTATGTTAAATAAAAAGACATGGTTTGGTTATATGTGCGACCAATAAAAATTAGGACGAAGATAAACTCTTCAAACAAACAATTAAGAAAATGTTACATGAATGGAATACAAATAGTGACCATTGTCAGACACACATGAATAGGGGTCATCTTAAGGGCTTCTGCAATCACTGTAATTCTACACTAATACGCGGGTTGGCGCTGTGCCTTACACCATTCCCTAATTTTGCCCTCAGATCTGAAGACTGACCGCCAGTGGAGGTCTAATGTCACTTCTGCTTCTTCACCTCTTTTGTTCAGGATCTGTTTAAGAACCTACCTTGCTGGAAGTAAGTAGTCTGTCTGAGGCTCGCGTCTGAACAAGACGTCACCCTTTCAAACACGTGTTAAAATATTCTTTCGTATTTCAATCTGCCATTAAATTGGGTTCACCATCTGGTGCCCCAACTCTTTATGCTTTTTTGTTCTCTCATTTGTACCATCCCTGCATCAGGGGCCGCTATTTGAATTCCATTTACAGTTACTGTATACATCAGGAAGTGGCTTCACACCAGCCAAAGAAGGGGAGAAAGAAGCCACTGTTATTGATTTCAGGTTCTGTTTCCAACAATAATGCAATAGAGATGTGGTATCTGCTCTTGTGTCAGATATAACGAGTGACAAAAAAATCCCTTACCTCCTGTCTTTTGAAATTCTGGACAAATTGTTCAAACTGTTCATCTTTTGTTTCATCAGCTTTTCCCAACTTTTGAAGAACCTAGAAAATGAATAATTAATAATATAAGTTATTGTACATAAGCCAAAAGGGTTAGTGGTAATATGAAGTTAATTGTGAAGCCTAACAAAACGTTATAGTTAATATCTACGTAAGAGGAATAACAATTAATCTGAAAGTATTTACAAAAGCAATAATGCTTTTTCATACTGACAGCATAAAACATCAATATCAGACATATCACCCCATAACCCCAATGTTGTGACTCGGGAGTTCCAAAAGCACTGAAGTCCCAAAATACTTTCAAAAGTTGCCCTCAAGGGAGGAATTACCATCCAAACACCAACTAGATACAAAACGGACATAGAAGAATGTTTATAAAATAAAACATGTATTTTAACAAAAGGCTCTGTAGTCTAAGAGGTTCCTAAAAGCACAAAGAAATTGCCTGAGTAGACAAAGCAATCCACAGCAAACACTGTTCCAATACAGAATTCCAAGGTCAAATCAAAAACAGAGCACTGGTTCAAAAAATCCATGAAATCACAAAAAGCAAAAGGCACAACAATACACAAGTAAATACTCCACTCCCTAGTAGTTTCGAAATAAACTGCAAGTCACTATGGAAGGCCCTCTGGTATAAAAGTGGAGGGAAGTTCCTGGCTGTAACTGGCAGGTGGCCCCTGCCTCTTGGGGGGACTACCCATAAACACATGGGACATAATCAAAGTATTTTCCATCAACAAATAAACACAAAGAAGAATGTACATAATAAACAAGACAAATGTTAATATAAATAAATGGCACAAAATTGTACAAAACAGACAAGAAACACAACTTTGAACACAGGCAGGAGAGAAACGCTGGCTGAAACATGATACCCATGTGGTGTTTTTGGGGAAATGCCATCCATGCATGACTTAAGTCAAGAGAAGACATGAAAAGACAAGCTCCCTACCTGGCACAAATTTTTCCTTTGGTGCTACTCTTCAGCTTTCATATCTTTATGGAAAGCTTTTGCTTTCTGACTTTGAAATAAGTGAGACATAGATTGGGAGCATACACTGATACAGCGGATTGCCACACCCAGCATGCACTGATACAGCGCACTGCCGCACCCACCACATGACAAACCACCTCAGGTCCCCAAATTAGGACCTGAGCACAGCCAACAACAGGTGACACCTCAGCACCACACTAGTTCAAATGTAATGGAAAAGTGTGAAGCTTTTTACAGTAGCTGGAGTGCCAATCAAAGTTCTCTGATGACACTGCTATCATGGGCTGCATCAGGAGTGGGCAGGAGGAGGAGTATAGGGACCTAATCAAGGACTTTGTTAAATGGTGCGACTCAAACCACCTACACCTGAACACCAGCAAAACCAAGGAGCTGGTGGTGAAGTTTAGGAGGCCCAGACCCCTCATGGACCCCGTGATCATCAGAGGTGACTGTGTGCAGATGGTGCAGACCTATAAATACATGGGAGTGCAGCTGGATGATAAATTAGACTGGACTGTCAATAAAAGGACAGAGCCGGTTATACTTCCTTAGAAGGCTGGTGTCCTTCAACATCTGCAATAAGATGCTGCACATGTTTTATCAGACAGTTGTGGCTATAGCTGAAACATAGCCTAGTAGATTGATTTTCGTGTAAATTGGAATTTAGGTTTCCCTTTTTTTCATTGCAATTTCTAGTTTGAAGTTACATGTGTTTTATATTACACTACATACACAAAAAATTACAGAGCAAAATAGGAAAATCATCCCTACCCTTCTTGTAAGTACTCTGATAGCCCAGCATGTTACACATCTTTCTTTCTTTACTCTTCTACGCGGTGGTGTGCTGGGGAGGCAGCATTAAGAACAAGGACGCCTCACGCCTGGACAAACTGGTGAGGAAGGCAGGCTCTATTGTTGGCATGGAGCTGGACAGTTTGACATCTGTGGCAGAGCGACGGGTGCTAAGCAGGCTCCTATCAATTATAGAGAATCCACTGCATCCACTAAACAGTGTCATCTCCAGACAGAAGAGCAGCTTCAGAGACAGACTGCTGTCACTGTCCTGCTCCACTGTCAGACTGAGAAGATCGTTCCTCCCCCAAACTATGCGACTCTTCAATTACACCCGGGGGGGTAAACGTTAACATTATACAAAGTTATTGTCTGTTTTTACCTGCATTTTTATTACTCTTTAATTTAATATTGTTTTTTGTATCAGTATGCTGCTGCTGGAGTATGTGAATTTCCCCTTGGGATTAATAAAGTATCTATCTATCTATCTATCTATCTATCTATCTATCTATCTATCTATCTATCTATCTATCTATCTATCTATCTATCTATCTATCTATCTATCTAAATTACCTTGGATAAAGGTGTCAGCCAAACGAATAAATGTCACATAGTTATTTAGGATAAAGCGTTTTGTTATGCTTTCCATATTAAAATATATAATTTATCTTAAAGAAATAGCATAAAGGGTTAATAAATGTCAGAAACCTATTCAGGCATATCAGGGAACCAGATAAAGGTCAAGTGAACATCAAATTGTACTGAAAGATGACTAAGAAGTCAGCAGATTTCCTGTGAACAACCAGAATGGACAATTGATACATACACAGATATTTCAAGGGTGGTGGCTCAACCCAAAGGGTATAGGAAGAACTAGGAACTAAAATATACTTTTATTTTATATAAGTAATATGAGTGTAAACCAACGAACCATCCAGAGTAAAATGAATGCATTGATTGACATTGTGTATAAATTCCATAGCTTATGAAATGAATCTCTATTCATTGTTTCTCCGACCATTCTCACTATGCTGTAACAGACTGCTGCAATGAATGCTCCCTCCTCAGCTTGGTGCTGCAGGTGAAATAAATGAGGCAGATACACAAGCTTTTCTCCTGCTTGATTACTGACTAAAAGTTTTCATCAGATTTGTCCTGTTAGAGGATAAGATTCTTTCTTTAATTAATATGTTTGATTTCTAACAAAGTACTGAGAAGTAATAGCCTTTGCAAGCATCACTCATAATCAGTGCTTGAGTGGGTAGAGTTTAAGTAGGGTCTCTGTGTGTGTGTATGTGTGTGTCTTTCTGAGAAAGTAGGCCAATTCATAATAAACAAATAATACAATAATGCAGAACAAAATAACTAATTTGCTAAATGGAAAATAAAACAACAGGAGAGTGGGGTTCAAACATAATACAGTTCACAATTATTTCTTGCTACTTCCCTGTGAGAAATTGTGAAAAAAGCTTACATTAGTAGCTGATACATAGCCTAGTAGATTGATTTTCGTGTAAATTGGGATTTAGGTTTCACATTTTTTTCATTGCAATTTCTAGTTTGAAGTTACATGTGTTTTATATTACACTACATACACAAAAAATTACAGAGCAAAATAGGAAAATCATCCCTACATTCTTGTAAGTACTCTGATAGCCCAGCATGTTATACATCTTTCTTTCTTTATGGCACATTTACTTAACTACAAGATGCTGGTTGCATATTTACAGAACCTTGGATAAATGAAAATGTTTCTAATGACAATATGACACACCTATCAGTTCAAACAGTCAAATGGAGGAGGTGTCTAACTTTATGTAAATAAACAATGGTGTAAACAGATGATGATGATTAGAGAAAAAGTGTGCACAAATGATGGGGAACTTCTTTCTCTTTCACTGTGTCCTATTCATACATAAAGAGGCAGGTAGCAAGTAAAGTAACTGATAGTACCTCCTGGGTGATATACAGACTCGATTGACTCACATTTTTGAGGGCTGACTTTAACCAGTGCAATATTTACATACAAATTATAATGACTGTAAAAATTTTATCAAACTACCTATAAGTTAAATGTAAGCAACAATAGCTTTCCATTACTTAATATACAACTCAAGTATACCAGCTTTGATTATTTACAATAAATTTGTGCAGCATCCCAAAACATGGCAGCCTACAGGATGTGAGTTTGACTCCCACATTCCACCAAATTTCAACACGGAAGATGCCACTGCTTTAATACACATTGGTATCTATATTTTTAACAGTTTGATTTGTCTGACCCCAAGTAAATTCCTATAAAATTTTGATAATTGAAGATGGCATCAAGTTGCATAATAAGAAATAATCAAGTTGTATAATAAGAAACGGGACACTATTGTTGCTTAAATTTTATGTATAGGAAAGTTAGAAAAACTATTACTATTACAAAATTATTAGTACTATTATAAGTTTTATTCAAGTAGTTTGCTGTTCTCTTATTTTGTTGCATAATATAGTAACAATAAACATAATAGTTTGGCTAGCAGTTTTAACACATATAAAAGCAAATGTACACTGCATTAAAACACTGCATTATTTTTATCTGTATGTCACTTTCCCAAGTCGTCACAACACAGTGCTTGATCAGTGCGAAGACACCTGTCAATCTACTGCGAAACCCCCTTAAGGTAAATCTGATCCATCTTATTCCTACATATAAAACAGTCCTAGAAGGATTATTTTAAAATACCTGCATGTCAAGTGCTTGCGTGGCTGTTTTAAAATGTACTGAGTGGACTGTAAACTGGAGTGGACTCTAAAGAATCCTATGCTGATATTCATAAACTGACAGACACAATAATCCCAGATAAATCAGTCAAAATATATCCCAACAATAAACCATAAACTACTAAAGGTATAAAAGAATTATTAAACATAAGAAACGGAGCATTTCAACAAGGAACTCTAACTGAACAGTAATAAGTGAAACAAGAAGTCAAATGGGCAACGCTTAAGAACAAGGATAGGATCAAGAATGAACTGCGGTTGACAAACTGAGTTTATTGTGGAACGGTATGACGATCATTGCTGGCATTTAACATAAAGGCTAGAGGTGGATTAATTAATAGGCTGTCCTAGACTGCAGTTTAGGATCCCCGATTGACCTGGGGAAAAAGTGCGTATGTGTGTGTAGGTGTGTTCTTGTTTTGAGAGGGGTCCATTGGATTTCTGGCAGTTCTACCGTTACTTACAGACGTACCTGACTTTACCTGCAGGGATGAACTGGTCATTTGGACTAAGGGCACAACCATCGCTGTGCTCTCTCCCTGTGCTGTGCCATCGAGCCACAAAATGTAAACAGAGCGAGCGCAGACATGCCAGAGAGAGACAGAGAGAGAGAGAGAGACGTGATTGGTCCACGCTGCATCCTCAGTGTTCCTGTCCAGTCACAACAGCTAACGAATGTTCCAGACAAAGCGCAAGAGGCGAGTACAGATGGAAAACTTTTTTCTTTTAAATAAAATAAAACAGATTATTGATTTATTAAGGGGACTGCAGCGGAGTCAGCATGGATGTCAGAAGGGGACCTTGTTTTTCGATTTCCTGGATAATCCAGTTACTGATTGTGTCAGGGTTGTCTGTGTAGGTATTTGCTGTCTTGCAAAGGAGTCACCGCTTTGAAGTCTGGCCTTGGAGGATGTCTGTATTTACTTGAAATTAACATGTTTGACAATATTGGTTTCTAATCAGCAGATCTGTACTCATTAATGGTTGGTAACAATACATTTTGTTAACTTGTGTTTTCATTAATTGTTAAACCCAGGAAATTTAGATGTGCCATTGATTAAACTGATTGTCCAGGACTGACAACAGCAGGGACTGAAGAAGATTTAACTCCTGGGCAGCAGAAGGCAGTAGGACAGTCCACAGAAAACGTTGCCAAGACACTCAAGGCACAGGGGCTCGCAGGCAGACAAGGGTACCTGGCTGGCATGACGTGAGGCACAAGGACGGCAACACTTCCAGGGAGGAAGAGACAGCTCCACAAGGAGACGCCGGATGTGGGTTCAGCGAGAGAGGGAATCCACATGAAAGGACCAAGCAAAGCTGACAGACGAGAAATGAGGCGTGCCTAGGTCCCAGGAACATAAGGAGCCCAGAGTGGAAGAAAAAGGAACAACGAAGAGGTGCTGACAGGGATTCAACAATTTGACACAACTTCTGTAGGGGAACGAGTGTCCGGGGAACAGACTGCATCCATGGACAGTTGAACAATTAAGTGTTGGGGTAACACAGTGCACAAACTGGACTCTGCACCACTAAAGGTTGTATCCTCCAATTCTTGTTTTTAACGGACTTTTAGAGGGTGGACTGCATTTTTTCCTTTTAAAAAAGGAAATTAATTCCTGATATGTTTAGGTTTTGTTATGTTCGTTTATCTTTTTAATGTACCTTATATTGTCTTGTGTAATAGAACTTGCTGTTGCTTTTTTCTGAAATTACCGTTGTGTCTTTCATTGTGTGTTTACTCACCGCCCAATTTAAAGAAACCTGTGTGCTATTATTGGTAAATTTCAGGAGTTCCCAGTCTCTTAATAAAACTGGGTGGCGTAGTCGGATATTTTAATGGTGACAAAGTTAGATTACCTGTAAGTGTGACCAGACACCTGTTACATGTAATGGACAGTACACTGGAATTCATTCTTGCGCGTCTCCTCATTAGAGTTGATAGAAATACAACACAAAACATTCTTAGCAGGCAATTTATTAATTAGCGGCCTCAGTGGTTAAGGGTATAGGAGCAGGGACGTCCAGTTTTAACAATGCAGTGGTCTAATCAGAAGGTTTCTATTCGATTTTTTTTCTCCTCTGGTTAATCTAAACTGTTTATGCTTTATTTCACGAGGACGCCAACTTTGAAACACGTGAAGTGGAGTTAACATTAGGTGGCACGCCGTGAACAGGCGTTTAGTTCGGACTAAAACCCCACTTTGTCCATTTTAGACCCACACACGTTCTTTTTTGTAAGTTCAAGTCCAGTGCCTGCAATGGAGCAGAGCATGGGAGAGGAAGGAGGAGAAAGCAGCTGCAGGATTATCAGAGAGACAAGTGGACACAGCCTGAGTCTTCACTGCATTGAGTCCTCAGGTTCTTGGGGTTGCAGGACTGAACCTGAGTACACTATGATGCTTTACTGTACTTGTAAATTTTAGGGAATAGGCAAATGCATTGAAGGGTGCAAGAATAGCTGATACCTAGCCAGTTGTGGCATGCTAGTAACAACAAACTTTCAGGGCCAGTTTTTTATGCCAGTGCTTCACTGATTACTGCCTATCACTAATGCCAGTGAGGAGCACTCTTTATCAAAGCAGGCTATCACAAACATAGCCTTAGTCTATTGTGTAACAGAAAAGACTCAAATCACCAACACTTATGCCCCTTGAAAGTGATGTCTGTTCAACGACTGGATTTCACTGGAATTAACAGATTTTGCTGCAACAAATACCAGATTAAAACCCTCATGAAAGTGGAAATGTATATTTTGCTTTCATGCTACGTTGTACTGTGCATTCACTTGACGTTTTGTGAATGTTGTGAGTTGACTGGCCAGACTGCAGTAAGTCACTGTGTAGACTGGTGCAACTGACCTTGTTGCTTATAGTACGTGGTTTGCACCTGATTGTCACAGCTTATTCCTTCAGTACTGTTGCAGATATGGAAATGGTTGGTCCAATAGCCATATTGCTGTTTCATAGGGACATGTCTATGGCCCATAAGATTGTTAGATTGGTATGTTAAATGCAATGCCACACAGCAATTTTCATTTCATGATTGCAGGTCACTACCTGAAGGTAAGGTGCACAGAGGTGAAATATTTGTATTAACAGGAAGGTTATAGGAGACCTAAAGCTGGCCTCAGCCAAGGGGCCTCCAAGTTAGTTAATCCACCTCTGGTAAAAGTAGTTGTCATGTAGAACTGTTAGGGGTTAAAATTTCTTATCAATTGGTTCACAAATTTAATAAAATCTATTTAAGGTTTGTGGCACAGGTTTTTCTTTAAAAGTTCAGCACTGGAGCTATCTTAGATCAAAAAAGTTCTTCAACAAACTAACATAAAAAAAGTTTTGGGCCAGACAGAATAACGACACCTGCTTCAGTTCTACATAGAGCGATTCTACACAATATGCTTCATATTTCAGATGTCTCTGGATTTAGAACAGGTCCTAAAATTCTGGAAATAAACTTTATACCAGTACCTATTATACCAGTTACAAAACCACAAAGTGATCGAAACATGCACTGCCGGTCTTATCCTAAAACTGACCACCCTGGGTAATCTTTTGACAATGAGTGTTTAAGAGCAACTGCCAGACAGGAGATGGGCGTTACTATCACAGTTAAAATCAAAAACAGTAAGTAATCTTTCTCAAAGGCCGAAAATAAAATTGAAAACAAAAGAAAGCCTTTTCTAAGGGTTAAGACTTGTATGTCAAGCCAGAGGGTTTAACTGTAATCATTGCCATACAGGAACTGCAGAGTGGTTCATAAAAATGTTATTAATTTTTCATAGCCAAAATACTAGTTGGGGCAAAAGAGTTACCAGTTAAAACCAGAATATCAAAGTCAAGACAATCTAACTGTACTAGTTCACTTATCAAATGCAAATTTAATATACAAATGACTGCAGGAGCTCACATAAAGACAGGCGTATTTTAAAATCTACAGATGACACCATTGTGGGGTTGTTCCAAGATGATGAGGACAATTATGGACTTGAGATTGATGACTTTGTTGACTTGGCTGATTGTTTCTGTTTATAGGTAAATATCTCTAAAACACAGTATATAGATTTTAGATGTGACCCCCCACACCAACCCACTCACCCCCTCTAGACAGTAATAAAATGAAAGACTGTAGAGGAGGTAGAGACAACAAATATTTAGGAACTTTCATTTATAAGAGGCTGACCATCGAGGTCAATAAGAGGGACACAAATGGTTACTTTTTAAGGAAAACTGAATTGTTTTAAAATACACAAAAAGATGACACTTTTAATATTTTGTTGAATCTGTTCTCTCATTTGCTTTTATATGTTTCGATTGAGCATCATAAGGTTAAGAAAAAAACAGTCTGAACAACATTGACAAAACTAGCAGTACAACTATTGCTTTGCAGCAGATCCGTCTCACTGCATTGTATCACAAACAACTTACAAAGAAGGCCAACTCATTTCTGTCAGGCAGAAGCCATCCTCTGTTTTAAAAAGTTTAATTTGTTGTCATCAGGCTGCAGATTTAAATTCCCAAGGGTCAAATGCAACAGATGTAAGAACTCTTTTATCTGCAGAGCTTTAAGCATTTTAAATTCTGGTAGTTGCATCCTGCAGATTTCTGTAATGTTGTATTATTATTAGGAAATCCATCTAACCATCCATTTTCCAACCCGCTGAATCCGAACACAGGGTCACGGGGGTCTGCTGGAGCCAATCCCAGCCAACACAGGGCACAAGGCAGGAAACCAATCCCGGGCAGGGTGCCAACCCACCGCAGGACACACACAAACACACCCACACACCAAGCACACACTAGGGCCAATTTAGAATCACCAATCCACCTAACCTGCATGTCTTTGGACTGTGGGAGGAAACCGGAGCGCCTGGAGGAAACCCACGCAGACACGGGGAGAACATGCAAACTCCACGCAGGGTGGACCCGGGAAGCGAACCCGGGTCTCCTAACTGCGAGGCAACAGCGCTACCACTGCGCCACCGTGCCGCCCATTATTAGGAAATGTTGAAGTTCTTTATTTTTATTTGTAGAAATTTTATGGGTATATGTACTGATTGTAACAAAAGCTGTTATAAGTTGTCACTTGAATTTTTTTTTCTATCAGGGTAACAATGTTCAATGTTTTGTACTTTTCCTACTTATTTCCCAGTGAGATAATATTTGTCTACCTAAGCTACCATCCTGAGGTAATCACTTCTTTTGGAAGAGCACTGAACTGTTAATAATATTGTAAATAACTTGATTGAATAAACATAAATAGTATATAATCTACTACATAATACATCACTAAGGTCTGTGGGTGTGTGTCTTGTATCTTAGAGCAATATGATTTGATTGGTCAGTATGGCCGTGGTGTGATTGGTCATCTTGGCTTTGGTGACATGATCAAAAGAGGAATGCGAGTGGTAGACACAAATGAAATGGCATAGCAGGCACCCTGAGAGGGTCGTCTTCAAAGGTGGGATGTATAAGAGAGGACAGGGGGCGAGAAAGGCACATCAAAAAAAAAATGACAGAATCTGAGCAGCAGGCTTTATAGCAATGCAATCGAGACAGGGAGCGCCAATGAAGAGAGGTTCAGACAAACAAATGAAAGGTGCTGAAGGAATACATAGGCCAAGAGATAGAAAATATTTTTTAGTTATTCCTGACTAGTTTATTATATTTCAAATTAAAACCATTTCAGATTCCATCAGTTTAACCTAAAGTATTCTTTTTAATTTACAGGCTTATTAACCTAACCAAGTTCCAACATTTAGCTGAGGTTTGACATACCTGAAATGTTTTTTTAAAAAGTTAATGTTTTATAGTGCCTGTGCACAATCTTGTTTCATGCTTGCTTCAGACTGGCTGTCAGGTTATTTTTATAGAAGCTTCAATCTAACTGATGGAGTGGTTCGAAATGTTTTTAAATATTTAAAAATATTTTTGTAGGACAAATCTGAGTCAAAGTAATATGTAAATGAATGAGTAAATTATAAATTCAGATTGTACAGAATGCTGATAGTCCTAATTTTACTCTTTTATGTATAAAAACAAGAACCCCCAATATTGTATTTAGACCCATCATTCGGGGGCCCGGGCCCATCCATTGCGAATTTTTTAATGAGGGAAAAAAATACTCCTTTGTATAACCACAAAGAACTGAATAAGCAAAAGTCCTCGAAAATAAAAATTAGGTTTAATTTAATTTTATACTAGAAATTCATATTGAGGATGGCATGATGACACAGTGGTTAAGTTGCTGCCTTGCACCAAGAAGACTGGCAATAGAGTCTCACATGCTCCTTGCATGGAATTTGGATGTTTTCAAGATGTCTACAGGGGCTTTCTGTGGGTGCTCCTGTTTCTTCCAACAGATGAAGGTTAGGTAAACTTAGTCTTGCAGAGCCAGATGTGATTCTCAGACGAGAATATACATCTGGAGACAACCTGTTAAAAAGTGCAAAGGCGACACCCACAGGTCTTCTTCCTGCCCTTAATTCCTCCAGTCTCTGCATTTTAAACCACACTGAACAAATGACTTGATGCTGAGAGAAAATGAAAAGCTAAAATTGCTGTTGTCCATTCAGAAGCTCATTAGCACATTGTAATGAGTGCTGTGATAGTGAAGACAGACGGACACACATGTAAACCAAAGTAGCTACTGGGTTCCACATGATTGAGAAGTGCCTTTGTCTGTTACAATATCTTTCTGTCATTTTGAATATTGCATCACAATATGACATAACAATGGCAAATGGTTAGATAAGCATTTTGGTGTATGGATTTACAACATGTAAAAACACAGCGGCTATGTTGGCACGGCATTTTTGCATTTCATGTTAGACAGTAATGTTAAATTTCTTTAGGTATTCGTTTAGACGTGCGGTCAGAAGGTGGATGCTGTGTAGCCTTCTCCCTGATTTTACTGGTGTCAGGTAGGTGTATTGAGTACAACATCTGCATCTCCTGTGGCTCTTCTATATCAACTCTCTTAACAGCAGTCCTTTGACAGGATGTGACGCACCATTTATTTCTCTCTATTTCTCTGTGCTTGCAAAAGACTAAAGACTGAGTTACTTCCTGATTGGGCAAAGAAGTTTTTGGTTTCCTGTTTATGATGCGCACTGATAATAACAAAAGTATATTTAACAGTATTTTAGCAAAAAATCATGCATTTTGCAAGTTTTGAGCATACAACTGAATAACAGACATGTAGATTATATAACTCGAGTAAAGTGAGATTTTTTCTTTTTGCCATGGACATTTTTTACATTGTTTCTTATTGTACATCGTTGGTCACTATTGGCTTCCAATATATCATAAACTTTTTTCTCTCCATTGTGCTTGAAAAGATTAGACTAAATTTTTTTCTTAGTCCATCAATACAAACTACATGGGGTAAGTAACATATAAAAGAAATATCATTTCTGAGTGGAGTATTCCTTTAAACCAAAAGCTGACAGACTTTTTTTGACATGTAAAAAACGTGTATGCTACTTTGGTCAGAGCATATCTCATATTTGCAAGTAAAAGTTGTGATACTGAAATTGTGCCAATTTGAAAAAAAAACACACTAGAGCATTATGTATGCCCGTCCTAACTATGTACAGATTGACAAGGCATCTGAGAGTATTTGAGTCATCTCAGATGCTCCAGTTTTTTTCAAGAATGCTGCACGTTATCAGCACAAAACCAGACGCAATTTAAAAATAACATCAAGGAAAGCCTTTCCATGGTATGTGTGACTCAACAAATGAAGAACAAGTTGCCAGAGCTCTGCCAACAATTTTAGCCCTCGTAATTCCCATTTGGTCTTCCTCTTTCTGAACTGACTTCACACAATTTGTATTCCAGTTCCATTTTGGCAGTGTCACAAACAGTCACATCTTGCAAATGTTTTCATGAGGCAATGGAGTTTTGAAATTGGATGCTGTTCGTCAGAGGAAGATTTAGTAATTTGTATACCTCATCTGTATTTCATTGTGTAGCACATGCACCACTGTGATCATAAGATAGAATATATTGTGTGAGTAAATTTACAGTTTTGGAATGCTGAGAGATTGGCATTAGAGTCCACCACCACCTAAGCGCTATGGCCAGGTACTTCCAAATCATATGGATCGAAGGAATACATTAAACCTTTTCCAAAATGTATTGCTGACCCCTTTTATGTCACACATGTTTACTATAAGAAGGGTTACAGGACCTGAGCATAACATACAACATAAAATAACAGTCTCAGACTAGCCATTTCCAATACAGAGTCACAGGTTAGCCAGAGTCTAAGGTGGTGAAACTTCTGCTTAAATGATACACTGTACATGGATCTTGTTCTTGAATCACGTTTTAAATATTTTACCAGCTAAGCAGCAGAGTGATGCCATTACACATTATTAGAGAGAATAATCTATTCGAGGAGCACATTTTAAATTTGTGATATGCATATCTTTGTTTGTGTAAAGGTTGTTTATCCTGTAAGCCAAGGGGGCACAGAATGCCCATCGTCTGCCCTAGAAATCATTACATCTCTCTGAGGTCTTATTCAGTATTCCACAGTTTACTCTGCCATACAAATTAAATTTACGAGGTCTCTAGTGTTCAAAGAATGTTGCCGTAGTGTTAGTTAGAAGGTCAGTGAACTGTGATGCTTAGATGGTGAGGAGAGACAGAATAGTGTCAGAGTACACGTTTATTCTCACAGAACAGATTGGTGTGTGGCATTTATTTTATATTGAGATGACATACAGTAGTACCCACAGTTTATGATATTAGCATGTCAAAGGTGAATAAAAGGTTACACCATCATGTATATTTGTTACAAATTTGGCAGGATTGAGAATTTGTACAGTGAGCTGCAAGTATATTATAAATGAGGAGCAACAATGGAGCAGGAGTGACCATCCGCTCCAAGTGGGTCTCCCGCTATAGGCTGAGGGATGGTGGTGGGAAAAAGGAGCAGGGCTTGTGATCCTTGTAGATTCTGAGGCAGGGTGGCAGGGACACAAGTCAATAAAGAAGGTTGACTGCACTTGCTGGAGGACATCTCCCCTTGCTGATCAGACCATAGATGGTGAGCAGGGGAGATCTTGGTTTCAGAGGGATGCACCACAGATTGTGGTTTTTTTTTTTGTGTGGGGATCCTGACTGGTTTTTAACCACTTTATTAATTATTTATTATGGAAAGACTGCACTTCACTTTATTTGATTTGTTGGAATAGTTTATTGTGAATAAAGACATTGAGCTTGTTTGCACTTATTTTTGTTGTGTATGTGTGTGTGTTTGTGTTCTCTTTGCCCAGTCCATTCTCAATACATGACCATCATTGTCCTGGGTTCAAGGGACAACCCAGTTACACTGCTTAGAATAAGGTTGAAATTAATTTGTTCATTTTCATCATGCAAGGTGCAAAAACCCAAAGTACTTCCTTTCCAAACAAGCTTCTGTCAGTACTTACCCTTAATAGCACAACTTCCACCTTCTAAGACTTCCAGTCACAGATTCTAATTCTTTAGCAATCCTTTCAAAAGCACTTCTAAGATATCTTGTTGACTGATGTGCCGGATGTTTCCATTCAGTGGCAAAGGTGTGAAAAAAGATATTTTCTCACTATTAAAAGAGGTCCTAAATTCATTGTTAAAATATGCTTTCTCTCTTATGTTCCAGCATCATGACAAAGAAACTGTGGAAAAATTACACATCTCTGAATAAAAACAGCACTAATATTTAAAATCAGTGTCCACACCATGTACTTGAACTGCCTGATTGTAATTCAGGATATAATGGCAGAAACATCTCTCTATATACAGTATATAAAATCCAACATCTGTCTGTCTGTTTGTCTGTCTGTCCGCTTTTCAAGAGAGAACTATGGATTTAGATTGGGCTTTTTTCTATAATTTGCTTGAACATTCCGGTTGAATTTGCGACTTCTCTCATCACGCTAAGTATCATAGTTCTCTTGCAGGAGCAATTATTTGCCAGTCTTGTAGTAGTATGAAGTACTTCTACATTTCTTGCAATGGAACTATTCAGGAATAACACTTGGTCTGCATGTCTCTCTGTTCTAAACTTGGCTTCCCTTTCTCTAATTTTTTTGATTGTGTCTGATGTGGCAGACGACCAGGGAACCTTGCCCCACCGAGACGCATGGAGCAGGGAAGGACCAGGAGAGGGGCAATATCTCTCCTGGGCGGCGCAAGAGGGCAGCCTCCCTAGATTCCATCAGGGGCCACGGATACAGATCTGGTTTGGGTCCATGGCCACCACCAGGGAGCGCCTGGATGGTTCCTGAGCCCTGGAGGACAGGGACTCTGTACGCCTGGAGTGCTTCCGGGTGCAAGGGCAGCACTTCCGCCACACCAGGAAGTGCTGCCGGAAGACCATCACAGAACACCTGTAGCACATCTGGGGTGGAATAAAAGGGGCCGCCTCACTCCATCCGGGGAGCCGGAGTTGGGAGGAGGAAGACGGAGCTTGCGAGTGAGGAGTGGAGGCGACTGAAGTGTAGCAAAAAGGACTGGGTTTCTGGATTGTGCACAATATTGTGTGTGGTGTTTATAATAAACAGTGCATATTTTGGACATTGTGAGCCTCAGTGTCTGTCTGTGTCCAGGCTATCTTTCACACTGATTATTCCTTGATTTTTTTATTCTGTGCTATCAGTACAGGAAGCACATAGATTCTGATTGGTGATGAATTTGCATTTGTCTTTAAATCCTTGAAGTGTATTTAAAAAGTTTAATAAATGAATGGATTTATTATACAATATGGATGCTGCTTTTGCCCTTCGGGGCTCACCATAGCTTTGTGTTGTATTAACCAACAAGCAATTGAAAACAAAGGTTTAGGTTAGTAAGGCTATTATTCACAAAATAAGTGTCATGTTATTTTCTAGCATGCTTAATCCAGAATTTCAGCACAATATACATTGATTGATTAATTGATTGATTGGCTGCATTATTTGTCCTGTGAGTCTGTGCCCTTGTTTTTGTATGTTTCTGTTCCTGCATACATTGAAATTTCCCCTTAGAATTAGTAAAGTATATCTAATAATTGTTATGGCCCAATAGGCTTAAAGGAACATTTTTTGGTCCATCCCAGAGGTGCTTTCACTTATATGTTCTCAGTTTGTTTTGTTGCCATGGTAAATGCCCTCTGACCTTCATGGAAATATTGATGTGACAGTGTTTGTGCTAATTAAAAGACCCTATGGCTGAAACTACACACTATTTGAATGAACTACATTATTTTGGTAATGTTTTCACTTACAGTCTGTTATCTGAGAGTATAACTGAGCATATGAGTAACCTGTTTATTATTCTGCTCTAATTAATATTTGTTGGAAATGTCATGGTTAATACATAGATTTTCTGCCTACTATGAGCTCTAGCACTCATGTTACTTTCATTAGCTTTAACTACAGATCCAGTCTCAGTGTGATGCACTTTAGCCCACTTGAGGTTAGTGACCTGTTATTTGCTTATTATTACTGATGATTATGGATTCTGCTGGTATTCCCATATGTGTCTAGGTTTAAATAAGGCATGTCATGCAACTGTTGTTCAGTTTTTTCAGTGTTACTGTATTTCATGCATATTTTATGCTGCAGAAGTGATACTTTAATTAACCAAGAATCTGGCCAAGTGGAAAAAATAACATTTTTACATGAAGTATCAGGATAGTAAAAAATTCAAAACAGGGTTTCCAAAAACCCATATGTCAAAAACACATGGCAGCAAAGACTCAATTGGAGGTAACAGCTCCTGCAGTCATAATGGGGGAAAGAGCTAACAATGTTAAATCTGCAGATAACTTTATTATAGAGTCTGTAAAGAAAGGAGATTTGAAATGAGCCAAAATGAAGACAAACAAGAAAGCACAAATGATGCTCTGCTGCTCAGTGTAAAGAAGATAAATATTATGAGAACAGCTCAAAGGGAATAAGGAGGCTATTGAAGATTCAATTTTTCTGTGCTCAGAGATCCACATGGATGAAATTATACTCATAAAATAAGACATCTTCTTATAGATAGATAGATAGATAGATAGATAGATAGATAGATAGATAGATAGATAGATAGATAGATAGATAGATAGATAGATAGATAGATAGATAGATAGATAGATAGATAGATAGATAGATAGATAGATAGATAGATAGATAGATAGATAGATAGATAGATAGATAGATAGGAAAAAAAACACAACAGGCCTGTAAAGAACAGCAAAACTACAAAAAGATGTTAACAACAAAAATATTATTAGTTTGGTCAATGGTTATGCCAGCACCAAAATTTGATTACAAAGGCTGAATCTTCAAATCATTCATTTATTGGTTAAACTCAATCCAGTTCAGGGTCATGGGGACTCAAAATCTATGCCAGCAGCAGTGAGCTTAAGGCAGAAAACAGCCCTGGTCAGGGGTTAGTGGATTGCAGGGCTGATCTTTAAACAGGCCCAGCAAAAGAAAATGGATGTCTCTGAACTCTGGAGCTGGAGAAAATTATTGAACGTGTCATGGATTGTAAATTGACCAAGTCATGCTACTATGTTAAAGATACAACTCTTCAGAAGTTTTACCGTTCAGTCTAATTTCCACTGGTTTCTGTTGTTTGTAAAACAATTTCAAATTTGTTTTTTTTTTTCTGGATGTTTGCTACTTTTAGACAATCAACTTGAAAGTTATCCTCTGACAACATTTTGTATGAAGAATATGCACAAAAGCACACCATTTCTTATCTCTTAATAGTGGTCTAAACATTGCATTACCATACAAATTTAAATGATAGACTTTTTCCTGCTTTAGAGTACTTCAGATTTTTCACATGTTTTTGTGAAGGACAAAGTTGTTTTTTTTTCCTTCACTGAGGGGGATTGTGTCTTCCTTTTCATGCAGCCCCTGCATTTTGACATCAGGGGCTAATTTTAAAGCTGACTAGTTGAAGATAAATGACTGTCCTCAAATGATAACTTTGATGCAGTCTGAGGAAGAAAAGAAACTTGACAATATCTACCATGTTTTGAGCAAGTCAAAGTTTATTACCATAAATTGATAGACCTGCACAGAGCGGCATCTCTCTTTGTCAAAACACATTTAAACTTGTCTCTACTGCTCTTGCAACAGACTTCATCATCTTCAACATTCAAATCATGTCACAAGTATTATAATGAATGAACTGAATGACACTGCCACATATAGAAAAGACTGTTACCTTACAGTTCAGGATTGATTGGAATTTACAAAAAAATAAAATAAAAAATTATAGTTTTTTCTAGGGATGAGAAAAGGGTATCCATGTCTACATTCTTTTTGTCTGCTTTTAATGGAGTGAAATTTTGCAATGATAAAGTTGTTTACTTTCTTGTATTTTTGTTGAATTGGAGAAGGACCATATAAAGGGTGTTTGTGTTTAAATTCAGAATTAGAATTCTTCCGAGAATGTACAATGCTAGTTACTGCAAGTAACAAGTAATTCAGTCTAATCCTTATATTCATCCCTCCATTTTCCAAACAAGGAAACACTTATCTCAGCAGCATTAGCTACAAAATGGGAACCAGTTCTTGACAGGGCCCAATGCAGGCCACACGAACACGGGGCCAATTAAAGTAATTAATTAAAAAGGAGACAGTGTGGAAACGCAACAGTCTATGCATACATGTAAATGTATGCTATGCTTGCTATTTTCAATATTAGATTACATTAGATAAACTTTAATAATCCCAAGGGGAAATTCAGATGCATATAGCAGCAGAAACATTAAAACAAGGCTACAGACTCAGAGATACAGTCAATCAATCAATCAGTAAACTAATAAATGTATATCGTGCAGAAATTTCAAAATGAATTTAAAGAGTACCTTGGGAGAAAGTATTAAATTGATTGATAGCAGTGGGCAGAAAAGATCCCCAGAGGTGCTTCTAAGCCCACCGTAATGAAGTGAGCCAGTGGCTAAAAGTGCTCCACAAGAGCACCTTCTGGAGTTGGTGGAGGGTATTTTTCATGATGGCATCCAATTTTGCTATCATCCTCTTTTCCACAATAGCTTTCACTCTTCCAGGGTTTGCCCTGTGATTAGCAGGCTTTCCTGATAAGTTTGTTCAGGCTTTGTGCATCATTTGCGCTCAAGTTGCTTTTTCAAGAGACCACAACATGGAACAATATGTTGGGTACTATGCACTGATAAAATATTAGTAGCAGTTGGCGGCATACATCAAAAGACCTGAGTCTCCTTCTTATACAGCACCACCATGTTGTCAGTCCAGTACATAAGCACATAGGTTGAGGGGAACCTAATCAGTAGCCTTCAGTATGGTGTACATCAATTGCTTAGTCACAAAGTCTAATACTGAGTGGTGATATGGCAGGTTCATAGCTAACAATAGATCATTAGATCAACTCGGAGTTATGTGTAAGCTATGGCACATTGTAATTTGGCAGTAGGGCTGTATTGACTATTTACAGTGGATTCAAAAGTTATTCAAACTTTCATTTTGTGCACAGTTTATTGTGCTAGTGCTCATACACAATAACCCATAATGACAAAGTAAAAACATGTTTTCTCTCATTTATAAGTATTCTGACCCTTTGCTGGGGCACTCCAAAGGTGTAGTCAGGCGCACCCTGTTTGCTTTAATTTAATTATTATTATCCATTATCAAATAATTATTCCAAGAAAAGTATCTAGAACTTGGCTGGACTGGACATCATTTAGAAAGCCACATACTGTGTATATAAGATCTCACAATTCATGTAGCATGACAAGACAAAAACCAAGCTGTGAAGTACATAGAACTCTCTGTAGACATCCACGATAAAATTGTCATAAGGCATAAATCGAAGTAAGGGTCTAAACCCGTTTCTAAAGTATTAGGTGTTCCCAAAAGGATAGTGGATTCTATAATTGTGAAATGAAAGAAGTCTGGAACTACAAGGATTCCTCTTAAAGAAGGTTGCCCATCCAAACTCAGCAACTGGAGGAGGTGACCAAGAACTTAATTATCACTCTAACAGAGCTTCGGAAATCTTCCTCTAAGATGGAATTCCATCAATGAAGCATTTTGGTAGAGTGGATAAACAGAAGCTATTCTTTGTTAAAAGGCACATGACAGTTTAAAGCATACCGTAAGCATGAGGAAGAAGATTCTCTAGTCTAATGAGACAAAAACTGAACTGTTTAGGCAGAGCTCCAAGTCTGGTAAAGACCAGGCACTGTTCATCACCTGCCTCATAACATTCCTAGTGTGAAACATGGCAGTGGCAACATCATGCAATGGTTGCACTTCTCAGTGACAGGGACAAAGAGACTGGATAGAATTGATGGAAGGATGAATACAGCCAATACAGAAAGGTCCTTGAAGAAAACCTGCTCCAGACTGAGCAGTGACCAGGCAACCTCAGACTAAGTCGACAGTTTACATTTCAGCACAACAATGAACAATAACACGAAGCATACAGCCAAGACAGCACTGGACTAGCTTTGGGACAAGCCTCTGGTTCCCCCTGAGAGGTGTAGCCAAAGCTGCGACTTAAAACTTTTAGAACATCTGTGGAGAAACCTGATGAATTTCCCATCTGATTTAATGGAGCTTGAAAGGATCTAGCAGGAAGAATGAAATAAACTCTGAGCTTGTAGAGATTTACCCAAGAAGACTTAAAGCTGTAATCATTGCCAATGGGGGCTGCTACAAAATATCAAATTAAGGTCTGAATACATATATGAATGAGAGATTTCCATTTTTGATTTGAATAACTTTGAAAAACGTTTTGAAAACTTGTTTTCACTTTGTCATTATGGGTTATTGAGTATAGATTGATGGGCAAAAATGGCAAAATTATCCATTTAAAATTAAATATACAACACAAAAGAGTGTGCAGAAACTAACGGGGTCTGGATATTTTCTGTATCCCCGTATATAGTACTAATGCATTTGGATGTCTTCAATAGCGATTTTAATTACAAATCTCATTTACTGCATCTCGGTATAAAGGTTAGCAACAAAATCAAAGGTTTATTACCTGAAAGAGAACTGTTGCCACAGCTGTCCTGAGCTAAAGAGTTTGCTTTTTAAAGCCATTCTTCAAAGACATTGTGTACAAATTGTGGGGTCTGACAGTAGGGACAATCTGAAGGAACTTACTGTACACTGATTTTTCTGAACCAGGAACATACATGCTTTTGCATAATATAGTTTTTACTTTGCATTATTGAGGCTGTAATTTTCCTAATAAAAGGACACATCTGAAACAGCTTCTTTCATATGTCCCAGGCCTCCACGTTTCCAGGAGTTAATTAGAACAATTCATCACTGAGACAAAAGTACACAGTCTTAATTATCCTGCTGGAAAACTGCCTAATCCTTCTGCAAAAAATCTCTATGTATTTCAAAATCCATTGTTTTTCTTAAGTAAATTCAGAAACTTTGTAATTTATCCTCTGGACTAATCAACCACCATTTTCTTTTTAAACCATAAGCTTTAGTATTTTCATTGTTTAGCATGAAGTATTTTAAGATGACTGTTAAAGCTATAAACTGTGCTTTTTTTAGCACTGCCAGATTGAAAGTTTCTATTCAAATATGTGTAAAAAGAAGTATACAAAGGTAAAACTGCTAATCAAATTGAAATGAATAGTTGCTTATCCTTTCTTCTGCTAATCCTGGCATTATGTTTCTCCAGACTCACTGTACAATACTGTGGTATTTTACAGATTGGTATGTGCACATCACTTACAGGAGGAGTCTTCTCATATTTGTGAAGAGTTAGCTCATATCTTCATTAGTTAAATGGGAGACTTCTTCTGAAATACCACCCTTCACAATGCATCATGGTTCAGAATTTTCTACAATGCTGCTCTGCTGTTAGATCTCCAGAGTAGTCGTAGCATTTTTTAAACAATTCTCCAGTACCCTGAAAGTCATAGCTTAACATGAGATCCATGATTTACTGCTGGTTTATGCTTATACCTATTAAGCATCCATCGCAGCAAGAGAAAGCTGGCTTCTTTTTCTCATTAAAGACAATGCAAAATAACTGTTATAATTGTGATTTTCCTTTTGTTAGTTTAACAAATCTAATATTTTTAAAGTGTCATAAAGAGCCATTTTCAATGTTGGCAATGCTTAATTTAGATTTCTCAGTCAATCCACAGTTTATTTGGCTTTTGACTTGATACATTGCCTGAAAACAAGGAGCCAAAATGAGAAAAATGCATGTCACCGGCATTACATGTTTGCTTCAATTGTAAAAGAGAAAAAATTGAATTTGCATCTGACTCTGCAAACTCAAACAAATATTTAGTTTAACAATTGGGAAACAATCACTATGTAAGACCACAAAAATCCAATACAGATCAACAACGTAAAGTGCACAAAACCAGGAGATGTGAGTACACAAAGAGTGCTTTCAGTAAAATCTCTGCTTTAGATCTGAAGAATTAAGAACAAAACATGTAGCTCCAGCCTATTAGAAGACAGCACAATATCTAAATGTCATTACGGCTTTTTACTAAATAGTAAGACATATTACCGTGTTAGGTGGTATCACCACATTAGGCATTTGGTGTTAAGTAAGTTGGAAGCAGTAACCTAAATTCCTCAATAAATATTTAGCTTTTATAAGTTCTTCTTCCTCTAAGTTTAACAGAAGCTTCTTCCTCTTAGGAATGCACTAATAATTTGTGACTAGCTTACAATTATGTTTTTATTTGATTGTTTCACACTTTTAATTATTACGGTGAAATCATTTAAATCATCTTGTGTATTTTTTTTCCTTTGGGCGCTGCCATTTTATGTGTGTGGTCGCTGTGATGCTGTGTAATTATGAGGCACATGATACATGTGTCATTTGATTTGTGACATCATGGAGGTGGTGATATATAAACTGACTACTCACATTATGCAAACATACAAAAATGAATTCCTTAAAGGAAAGACTTTGAAGGAAACTAATGATCATAGCAAACTCAAACAAATAATTTGGGGATTACTGTAATTCAGGTTTTGACTCGTTAGTTTAGAATTTGACTTCACATATGATTTGTTGAACAATTTAATGACCTCCACTATTCTTTTGATATTCCATTCTAGGAAAGACTTATGTTGATCGCTGCGGCTCAAAATCTGAATGCAGTCTGATAGGACAAGCAATTAACATCCTATCCAAGCTCTGCATTTCCATTAAGCATGCAGTTGCTGACTCCAATACAGTACTGCTTCTGCTTGAGGCGGTCCTTGTGATGCATGTACTCACACACACAAGCTCAAGGCACAAGTAAACAAATGCAGATAGTGAAGAACTTATAAACCAAGGTAAAATGTTTTGCCTGTCCCACCAGCTAACAGATCAGAAATCTTGCAGAAGTGCTTAAATCTAAATCAGATCAAAGACTATTTCCTAAGGTGTGTAAAGTATATATGTGACACTTTGTGTTATGAAAGTAAAATTTTTAAATAAAAACTCCTCTGTCTTTATTAGAACAGAGCAACTCATTAACCTAAGCTATGCATTTTTTACAATAAATTGCTGTCTTTAGATAAGCCAATTATAATACAAGGACAATAAGAAAACTCTGTTAACAATGTAGCCCAGAACTGAACAAGTCTAGAACTTGTGGGCTGCACTGCTAACCACTGAGCCACTCTACTTATTGGTTTTCCATATCTGCTTAATGCAACATATTGTCATTATGAGGCAGAGCATGACATTCACCTGGTTATTTAGTGTTTCCATTAACCTAACCTGCTGCAAATCTGCAACAAATTTGTTGGTATCCCACCACAAAAAAAAAGTAGGACCCACAATTGTCTCTAAAATAACTTGTAACTGACTTGGCACTCATCGTTGTTTATTACGTATTTAATCAAAACCAGAGTCTGGTTTGGAGTTTTGATTTGCCTCTGACATGCTTGTCTATCTGTGTAACCCTGTCTCTATGTTAGCCTGGCTCCATTGAGGTATCTCCTGGACCAAAGGGATATCATAGTGCACGCTCACTCCCCTGCTTCATTACACTCGTGTTTAGGCATGACTCAGCCCCCACTCCAGCCCATGCTTATTTTTCTTAAAACCTCCCCTTTCACAGCCTCATAAACTCATCCCATCCCTTCTATCCCAGGCTAACCTTGGGAAGCCAGTTACAAGTAGATTGATGCAAAGCCTTCAACTGCTGGCCTGTTAATTTCCTGATATTTTATCTGTATTAGTTCTAACCTTACAGTACGTAAGTACAACAATTTGTTTTTCTAAGTTCATATTTGTATCATAATATTTATTACATCATCCTCATAAGGACATAAGCAGTATTAAGTTCTGGACAATCGCTGAATTAAACAAAATTTGTTTAGAAGACAGACATGGTAATCACGTAGTGATGAGTGGCAGAACACAAACAAATAAATCACTGAAAGTTAATCATTCAGCTCAGATTAGCCTGTCTAAGCCTGAAGTCACACTACACATCTTTGGCTACTATGAGTTGTAGCCTTTACTGACATAATCTTAAAATCGTGAGCAAGTTGTAGACAGTGACTGTTTCCATCAGTGGTGTAGTCAAGGTGCTCTACATCTCTCTGTGACTTGCTATAATAAAATTAAGCTGGTTTACTTTATCATAGTGAGTTGCAAGTCTTATTGGAGGGCTGTTGTGTCTGCGATAATTAACAACCAATAAGTGCTCAGCCACAATTACAATGCATAAAGTACAATGTCCACAAACTGTGGAAAACATTGGCAGCTGCAAGAAAAGAGTATTTTGTAGTGTGCAAATAGAGAAGAAGCTTGCCGAACTTTGAATCCAGTGCAGAGTGGAAAAAGCAAAAAAATAAATAAAGGCAGAGATTGTGTCTTATTCTCATGAGTACCATGGTGGCTGACTGCCCACACTATGCAACATCACAGTATGTTCAAGAAGATGACAAGTTAAGGAAGCAGTCATTCCTACCCATTTAATTTCAAAAAATCAGGGCCATCAAATATCAGTACTTGCAGTCATTAATTTTGACGTGGATGTCATGTGAGGTCCTGTAGTGTGACAATGGTCTTATCTTTGGGATCAGCATTTTCATATCCTCATGAGGAATGTCCCTTAAAATCAAACTTACCACATTTATTACCCATAGAAACATATTTATGAAATCTGCTTCAGTTTTCTAGTATTTTTTTGTTGCATGATGTATGCTTCCCAATGTATTCCGGTTATGTACAGTTATATTTTTGCAGGAGATGATACACAAGTGTGAGGACAGATTTTATCATTTTGTCACCTTGTATTGCTCATAGCTTTAAATTATCACAGACAAATAACATGTGTTAGTACAGCAGTGTTTTGACTAGCTTATTTGTTGTTTCCTTCACACTTCGACCTATACTATTCTTTATTTGAAGTGCATAATGAAAAAAATAGATTCTTGAAGCAATGTGCACAAGCTATTTTACACAAAAAAACTGTCTCAACATGTTTAGTGTTTGTCAACATTCTTAAGTCTTTTGAATTACACCAACTGTAGAATCCAATTGTAGCAGAGGCAGGGGGCAGATTCACAAGTATTGCAAACAAGAATGGCAGGCTACAAAGGCTGGGAAATAAGACATTAAATAATACCATATG
This sequence comes from Erpetoichthys calabaricus, assembly GCF_900747795.2. NCBI lineage: Eukaryota > Metazoa > Chordata > Cladistia > Polypteriformes > Polypteridae > Erpetoichthys > Erpetoichthys calabaricus. Next base: position 149,516,073 of record NC_041399.2, on the reverse strand, counting down.
CATACAAATCCATTTTTGTCAGGGTGTACTACTTATTTTCAACTGTAAATTGGTCCAGTGGGTGAATGTGGGTGTTTCTCTTGCAGTAGACTGTTGCCCCATAAATTGTTCAATTCAGCTTTGCAATTTGTGCTGCTAAAATAAGCACTGGCTCCCTATAATCCTGTATAGATAAGCAGGTTACAATATGATTGAATAATATATATAACACATAAATGTAAAAGGTTAGCACAGTGGTGCTGCTGCATCTCTGATCCAGTGACCTGGGGTCAAATCCCATGTCTGATCTTTGTCCATGTGAACTTTGCACTTGTGAACTTTCTCCTCAAGTCAATGAGAGTCTGGTATACGTGAGGGGGCACTGTGATGAACTGTTATCTTGTCAACAGCTGTTGCCTGCCTTGTGCCTAGAGTTGCCAGAACAGCTTCATGACCTCCAAGACCCTAAATTGGATTAAGCAAGCTAAGATGTTATGTTATCTATACTGTATAAAATGCAAAGCTGACTTACTGACTCACTCACTTATCGCCAAAAAGACTACTTCTTGTTTAATATTAAAACTGATATTTGGCAGGATTGCACATTTAGGACAGTATGTATGAGCTAAGAAAGGACATTTTGATATGTCAAAAGTTAGGGGTAAAATCCCCCGACATAGAAAAACTACCCCAAAATCTAAAAAATGCTTTAACTGATTAGATTGAAGTTTAATGACATTATTGAAAAAAGGAAATTAACTGACCCAGGTTTTTGTCGATAATAATACTGAGGCGAGTAAGCTATGCTAATGAGCTACATCCTTTTTTTAGCACATCATTGAGATGAAGCCAATCAAGAAACAGTGCCGGCAAGCTGTGTGGGGCTTGTCAGTTGGGGTGGACGGAAAAGTGAAGACAGGGTGTTTCTTGGACAGGACAACAAGATGGGGTGACAAGCTGGAGAAGGAGTTATGAATTAGAAGGAGCAATGTTCAGCAAAGTCCAAAGAAAATATGATTAGCAAGTGCTGTGAAGCTTCAGTGCACATCCTAGGCGCTGTGGTTATGTGGTAGGTGTTTGCACCAGAAGTAAAAAAGGGAAAAGGAGAGAAGTAGAGGAGGAAATAGCATCTTCAGGTCCATATTGAGCCAAAAGTGACAGCATCCCTTGGTCAGTAATTAACACTAGCATAGCTCAGTGAAGAGGTTTCTCACAGCCAGAACAGACACAGGGCAGACACCATACACAGTTCTCAATATTATTCTTTTCACCTCTTCCTTTCTGCACAATCCTTACTTCTCTCCTGCTTTGAGCCTCACTCCTTCATTAGTGACTCATGTGTCACCTTTCCTATATCCATGAAGAGGCCACTACAGCACATTTACAAGGATAAAACAACCCCAGAATTAAAGACGTTTAATCCATTGCATGCGCCATATAAATGTACAGCCTGTAAGCATCATTGTTATTTCCATTTTAAGTTAAAGTAAAACTCAATTCATTGTTTTCAGTTTTTGGGATAAAGCCATATTAATAAAATTAAAAACACAAATTACCAAAAAAAATAAAAAATAGAAGCTTGAACACGCAACTGATGAAATATATGAAAACAAACGATCTGTGTAAACAAACACAAATCAAAACATCTAAAAATAATAATAATAAAAATAATAACACTATAGTACTGCAAATGCCACCTACCCATCCCAGGTGAACATATGACTGGCAATAAACTCCAAAACAAATTCTTGACTGAATGAAGTAAAAGCCTCCATCTAAAGCCGAGTATAGTTCTGTTGGCTTGCTACCGATGTGTGATACATACCATGTTGATGGTCAACCATATTGAGCTCAATCAGTTACATTTTATCTTCCTGCTTTAAACCTTTCTCAACTTTTCAGTTATGCTGTTTTCACTTCCATACTGAGCCAACATCCTTCAATGAATTTCAACAACCTTCACTCTCTCTGCCCAAAGAAATCTCCCTGCAGCACTCTGTTCAACAATGATGCAATGTTGCAGCAGAGTGTCCATGTTTATTTGACCTAGGCTTCAAATAGATTAATGGCGGAGCACTATCCTGTGCGTGTTTGAACTTCCTATTAGCCATCGCTAATGTGTTGTATTGTAGCAGCTTCTATCCATTGCAGTTACTGCATAATTTTCAAATTGCCTTTATTTTTTTGATTTACCCTCATATGACATAATGCTGTATTAAAAAGAATACACCTTATATTGGTATTATTAGCATTGTAATTGTCATTAATACAGAGCAGAACTCGCTTTATCATTTTATCATCACACTGCCACATTTCTGCACATTGACTTGTACAGTTTTGCCTTTGTGGGATGTTATTAAAATGTTTAGGAAGAGGCTGGGTAGTTAACTGCCCTAAGATTAGCCAACTTCGGGGATGATGAGCTTGTTTTGGTTTAGAATCCACATTGAGCTTTTTATTACTCTTTCATCTTTAGCCATTGAGTTTTTAGTATGTGGTTGCTTGTTTTTAATTTATTACTTTGGTGTTTGTTTGACTGAGATGTATGGACATGTCACTCTGGTGTAGTTTGTGCATTGTGCCCCCTACTCACAGGAAATGTTCCAGCTCCTTATAACCAAAGGCAGAGCGACAGGACAGGCAAGGTAGGCTGTTGTGTGGGGTCCCCGAAAGTGTCCATTTACATAGGTACTCATTGCAATAAGAAACCTGCGAGAACCCCACTTGAAGCATAGCATTGACACAATACAATCACACAATCGGAAACCCCAATAAGGGAGGTCCCAACATGTATAACTAGTGGTTTAAAATCTAGTGTATTGTAATTCTACATCTGGACTGTTGGTGTTATGTATCAACTGGAGTTCATGTGTTTTATTATTTTTTGTATCATTATTTTTCATATTGTTACATATTTTTGTTTATTTTGGTAATTATGTACTATCTTTTAAGTACGCCTCCATTCCATGTGTTTGGCCACCCTAATGTCACTGTTGCTGGGTCTTCCAACTGCCTTTTTCTGAGGGCCAGAGTGAGAGATCCAGCCAGTGGTTCATTGTGATTGTTAGTTTTGTGTTTTGTAAGTATTGCTCTTTTTCTTGTTGGATTTAATTGGAATTTAGATTTTCTTTGTTTCTGTTATGTGATTACTGTTACTGGATCACATATTGGAACTTGTTTGCCGTGGATTGCCTGTTTTTCTTTTTTGCTCAGTTGAGCATTTTGTTTTTATTTTACATTTATTATTTATTTATAAAGGTTTTTTGTTTACCCTTTTGTGTGCAAGCTGTAGGTTTATGTTCGTCTTCCCTCTTGTGGTGCTATACCTGTATTTTGATCTATTAAGCCAGTTTTCTCCACTTTGGGCCTTTCCAAACTGAACCCTGCAGGTAGTTTTCTTGCATAAGCTGATCTGGGCCGAGTCTCTTCTGGCTGGGCCAGTTCATTTCCTGGCCTTCTTATGGTTATTTTTGGAGGCCTGAACCCCATTTCACCATATTTCTGACTCCCATCATACAACTGTTGCTAATCTTGCAATTTCTGCTGATGCTGCCATCTATTACCTTTGGTAATTCATGATAGACTGCCCAGTAAGTTCCAACAAGTGACAAAATAGTGTCAAGTTATGTCCCAAATAAGGCATGCAGACCGGCCCCTTATTGTAAGACAAGATCTTGACCTCAGCCACTGAAGCCAAGAAGAGTTATCATGGTTAGATCTCAGAACCTTGTAGTTCAGTACCATAGTAGTTACCAGCGAGCAGGCACATGGGAAGTTAAAGTGAAAAGTTTAAAAAAGTTTTATTCACAAAGAAAAATATGAGTCAGCAATAAGGCAGTGGAATATATACAGTACAGTAGTTCAACAGAATAGCCCATAAACTAAAAAAGTATCTGGGGAAAACGTTGAGGACACCCATATGAGTAGAAGGAAAAATTCAGTAAAAACTCTCCTTGTACAAAGGTATTCCCAGGCTTTATACTTGTCTGCCCTCAATTAGCCAGTAGGGTAAAACCAGGACATAGACCACACTATGGAGTTTCCAATCTACAATTAAAATGAATTAAAGTCACACAATAGAGAAAGCATCACCTCCTCCCTTACACACACCAATCTTTACCACTCCTTGCTGTGGATCAAGCCTAAAAACCCTATTTAACCCCAAAAGCATCCATTGCTCTGATTTGGCTCCCACTCTTAATAAACCCCAACCACAAGTGAATTTCCCATTGGGATTAATAAAGTATCTATCTATCTATCTATCTATCTATCTATCTATCTATCTATCTATCTATCTATCTATCTATCTATCTATCTATCTATCTATCTATCTATCTATCTATCAAGATGGTAGCTTCATGTTTGTAGGCCTCACCAATAGCCTCTCCTTTCACATTTACACATCAGACCATTAGTAACACAAATTAACTTTGTTTTTATATTGTACAAGCTGTCCCCCGCGGCTCCACCTGCGTAGTAGTGAAACAGGACAAACTTTAAAAACCAATAAACAAACAGGTATCGCTAGTTAAGTGGAGGCAAGGTATGCTCCAAAACATGGCGACAGGTAGACCGACTCGAATGGAGGCTGGCGCGTGAGTGAGGAGGGTCCCGCCCGTCTCCCTACTACTGACATCATGCTTCCCCCTCCCCTCAGCAGGCAGTCTCTGTCTCAAATTAGCGCGAATAAATCACTCTTGCAAGCGAACTATAATACTTAGCACGATGAGAGAATTCACAAAATCAACCAGAATGTTCAAGTAAATTATAGAAAAAAAACAATCTAAATCCGTTAAGTAATTCTCTCATGAAAAGTGGACAGACAGAAAGACGTTGGATTTTATATATAGAGATGTAAAGATTGAAAATTTTACAATGAATTCTCAGACGTAACTATGAGAGTAATGCCACACTCCTTAGATGAAAAAGGTGGTCCTGTCTTGGACATTTGACAAAATGCTTATAAATATCATGGGCTCTACAGCTAGCACAGGTAGGTGAAGCTATCTTAGCTTACAGCTCCAAGGATGATGAAAGCCAAAATGTTACAAAGGTGCAGCATCTCTAGTGCATTTGGGTCATAGCTGAGTATTCGTCATGAAAGCCAGAAAAGAGCAGCTGGGCTTCTCTAAAAATGACTGCAGGGTCTATAAGAAATGCTTATGGAATGTGTGTCACTCATTGCCTTTTGTGATGCTGTTTAAAACTGTTTTGAAAATTAAGTATGAAAATAATTAATAGTAGCTAGAAAATCATTAATGTGAGAAAACCGCACTGGACTGTCTTGAAAATGTGCCTTTCATTTGGACCCCAGGACCAGAACATTGGTTTGCTAGATAAACGTAGATGTGCATGTAAAGGCAGATGTGGATGCTGAGCATAAATAAAGCTTAATATCATAAATTAGCAAATGTATAATTTCAGTAACAAACATTTACTATTTCTACATTTGTGCCATAGCAGAAGTCTCACTAAAACTAGTTGCATTGTGTGTTCATTTATTCAGCTAATATCGATAAGTGCTTTCATCTTAAATATGTTACAATAATCATAATTTAATGTCTAAAAATACTTTTATGTTACATATTCTGTAATCATTTCCATGCTCTTTGTATGGTCCTCTGAAGCACACCGTGAAGCCAATACAGAATTTCCAAATAACCTAACCTGCACGCCTTATAAATGAAGGGGTAGGCGGGGGGGTGGAGAATTATGAGAAAATCTCAAACAGACATGGGTAGAGCGTTCAAACTCTACATAGACATAAACCATGAATGGGATTCTAACCTAAAACTTCAGATGCACGATAACATGAGGCATAAGGTAGGGCTAACTCACAATATGCACATTCATTTGCACTTGGACAATTTAAAGCTGCCATTCCACACGTTTGTGAAAGGAAACCAGAAGGACAGAAGGAAAATCGACATGTACACTAGTAGAATGTGCACATGCTACACAAATAAGACTGGCCAGACCACAAAATGTAACTGGATTTTTGGAGCTACAAGGCTATATGACAAACCACTATGCAACCATACCACCATTTATATCAATGACTTATTTGTTGATTATACCAATTCCCATACACTGATCAGCCACAACATTAAAACCACCTTCCTAATATCGTGTAACTTCCTCTCATGTCGCCAAAGCAGCTTTGAATCCATTGAAGTATGATGAACTCCACATGACCCCTGCTCTGTGAGGTGAGGCTTCCATGTATCGGACTTATTCTTCCAGCACATCTCACAGATGTTCAACTGGATTGAGATCTGGGAAATTTGGAGGTTATGTTAACACCTTTACTCTTTGTTATGTTCCTAACGCCATCCTGAACAATTTTTCCAGCGTGACAAGGCATATTATCTAGCTGAAAGAGGCCACTGCCATTGGGGAATACCATTACCATGAAGGGGTGTACATGGCTACAACAGTCTTTAGATAGATAGATAGATAGATAGATAGATAGATAGATAGATAGATAGATAGATAGATAGATAGATAGATAGATAGATAGATAGATAGATACTTTATTAATCCCAATGGGAAATTCACATTCTTCAGCAGCAGCATACTGATACAATAAATAATATTAAATTAAAGAATGATAATAATACAGGTGAAAAAAACAGACAATAACTATGTATAATGTTAAATATTAACGTTTACCCCCCCTGGTGGAATTAAAGAGTCGCATAGTTTGGGGGAGGAACGATCTCCTCAATCTGTCTGTGGAGCAGGACAGTGACAGCAGTCTGTCGCTGAAGCTGCTCTTCTGTCTGGAGATGACATTATTTAGTGGATGCAGTGGATTCTCCATAATTGATAGGAGCCTGCTGAGCGCCCTTCGCTCTGCCACAGATGTTAAACTGTCCAGCTCCATGCCAACAATAGAGCCTGCCTTCCTCACCAGTTTGTCCAGGCGTGAGGCGTCTTTCCTCTTAATGCTGCCTCCCCAGCACACCACCGCGTAGAAGAGGGCGCTCGCCACAACTGTTTGATAGAACATCTGCAGCATCTTATTGCAGATGTTGAAGGAAGCCAGCCTTCTAAGGAAGTATAACCGGCTTTGTCCTTTCTTGCACAGCGCATCAGTATTGGCAGTCCAGTCTAATTTATCATCCAGCTGCACTCCCAGATATTTATAGGTCTGCACCATCTGCACACAGTCACCTTTGATGATCACTGAGTCTATGAGGGGTCTGGGCCTCCTAAAATCCACCACCAGCTCCTTGGTTTTGCTGGTGTTCAGGTGTAGGTGGTTTGAGTCGGACCATTTAACAAAGTCATTGATTAGGTCCCTATACTCCTCCTCCAGCCCATTCCTGATACAGCCCACGATAGCAGTGTCATCAGCGAACTTTTGCACATGGCAGGACTCCGAGTTGTATTGGAAGTCCGATGTATATAGGCTGAACAGGACCGGAGAAAGTACAGTCCCTTGTGGCGCTCCTGTGTTGCTGACCACAATGTCAGACGTGCAGTTCCCAAGACGCACATACTGAGGTCTGTCTTTAAGATAGTCCACGATCCATGCCACTAGGTATGAATCTAATCCCATCTCTGTCAGCTTGTCCCTAAGGAGCAGAGGTTGGATTGTGTTGAAGGCGCTAGAGAAGTCTAGAAACATAATTCTTACAGCACCACTGCCTCTGTCCAAGTGAGAGAGGGATCGGTGTAGCATATAGATGATGGCATCTTCCGCTCCCACCTTCTCCTGATATGCAAACTGCAGAGGGTCAAGGGCGTGTTGAACCTGTGGCCTAAGGTGGTGAAGCAGCAGCCTCTCCATGGTTTTCATCACATGTGATGTCAGAGCAACAGGCCGAAAGTCATTCAGCTCACTAGGACGTGATACCTTTGGGACTGGGGTGATACAAGATGTTTTCCAAAGCCTCGGGACTCTCCCCTGTTCCAGGCTCAGGTTGAAGATGCGCTGTAGAGGACCCCCCAGCTCCGATGCACAGACCTTCAGCAGTCGTGGCGATACTCCATCTGGACCCGCTGCTTTGCTGGCACGAAGTCTCCTCAGCTCTCTGCTCACTTGCGCTGTTGTTATTATGGGTGGGGATGTTTTTCCTATGCTGGTATCAGCAGAAGGATGTGTGGAGGGTGCAGTACTCCGAGGTGAGAGTGAGAGTGGGTTAGGGTGGTCAAACCTGTTAAAAAGTTGTTCATTTGGTTTGCTCTCTTCACGTCTCTCTCAATGGTGGTACCCCGCTTCGAGCTGCAGCCAGTGATGATCTTCATCCCATCCCACACTTCCTTCATGCTGTTATTCTGCAACTTCTGCTCCAGCTTTCTCCTGTACTGCTCCTTCGCCGCCCTGAGTTGGACTCGGAGTTCCTTCTGCACGCGCTTGAGCTCATGCTGATCATCGTCTTTAAAAGCCCTTTTCTTCTGATTCAAAAGGCCCTTGATGTCACTTGTAATCCATGGCTTGTTGTTAGCATAGCAGCGTACTGTTCTTACTGGAACTACAATGTCCATACAGAAGTTGATGTAGTCAGTAGTGCAGTCAACAACTTCCTCAATGTTCTCATTATGAGATCCCTGCAGGATATCCCAGTCTGTAGTTCCAAAAAGTTCTCTCAGAGTATTCTCAGCCTCCGGGGTCCACTTCCTCAATGAGCGTGTAGTTGTAGGTAGGACCCTCACTTTTGGTTTATAGTGAGGCTGAAGCTGAACCAGGTTATGATCTCCTTTCCCAAGCGCAGGCAGCGGGGTGGCGCTGTATGCGTCTTTAACGTTTGCATACAGTAAATCGATAGTCTTATTTCCCCGGGTGTTACAGTCCACATACTGGGAGAATGCAGGCAATGTTTTGTCCAGCGTCACATGGTTAAAGTCTCCAGCGATTAGCACAAGCGCCTCAGGGTGCTGCGTTTGTAACTTAGCAACAGCGGAATGGATGATGTCACTCGCTGACTCCACGTCTGCCCGAGGAGGAATGTATACAATAACAACAATGACGTGTCCAAACTCTCTGGGCAAATAGTAGGGACGTAAACTTACGGCCAACAGTTCGATATCCCTGCAGCAAGTGGAGATTTTGACGTTAACATGTCCAGAGTGACACCACCGTGTATTAATATAGAGAGCGAGTCCTCCTCCTTTGTGCTTACCACAGGTACTTGCATCTCTGTCCGCTCTAACTGTGCTAAACCCGGGTAGCTCCACGTTGGCATCTGGGATGGTGTTATTTAGCCAGGTTTCGCAAAAACACAACAAACTGCATTCTCTGTAGGTCCTTACATTTTTCACCAGCGCAGCCAGTTCGTCGATCTTATTTGAGATTGAGTTTACATTCCCCAGAATCACAGAAGGCACCGAAGGCTTGAAACGCCACTTTCTCGCAAGCCGCTTCTTTTTTAGCTTAGTGCCGGCTCTGCTGCCACGATACCGCCTTCTTACCTCGTCGGGTAAATATGGAACCACACCGGCACTGGCATTTGTTCTCAGCGCCCGAAGTTGAGTACTTGAATAGGCGAGTCTCGGCGTGTTAAAATCCATGCCCACGTTGTAAAAGTAAGTGTGTCCAGGGAAGGAATCCACATAAAATAAAGTGGTAGGAGTGATCAATAAATAAAAATAGAAAAATAAAAGTAGAAAAGTACACATACATATACAGTCATACACGGAGCTGCTGAAAAGGCTGCCACTCACGGCGGCGCCGGATGCATGTTTTTTAGGTACGTGTCAAAGTAGCCCAGCGCAATACACTGCCTCAGCCAGCTTGCCTTCTTCCCATAGTGTATCTTATTGCCATCTTTTCCCCAGGTAAACAACACACATGGACACAGCCATCCATATAACCTAAAAGAAAATGTGATTGATCACATCAGGGCACTTTCTTCCATTGCTCTATAGTCCAGTTCTGAAAAGGTAAGCTATGTGGACAGCGGGACCAAAATTAGCAATGAGTGAAAAAACTACATCAGCACAAGCTGAATGCAAGTGTCAGTCCAGACACAGTACATTTGTTTTGTTTAACATACATCACAAATGGATGGTACTCGTGCTGGTTGAATCACACAGATCACGTTATGAGTTGGTTTGAAATGGACATCAATCACATTTATCACAAGTGAAAATTCACATGCATTTTCTTTCCATATAAAGCAATCAAGTTAGCAGAAAAGACAAAAGAATCAGGTAGGGCGGTGGCAGTAGTCAGGTAAGCTGATTAACAGTAGCCAGCACCTAGACCTGAACAGTTTTAAAAAATGAGCAGAGGGGTAGCAGCAGTGTGTGTGATTTCAAGACTATCACATATTTGGCATTATGTTAAAACACCAATTTTTTTGTAATATGCCATGTCACCTTTATTTCATTTTTTCTGTCTTGGATCAGGTTAATGGCTGCGATGCACTGTGCTGCACAGATAAACATGAACAGACACTTGGAGATGCTTTTTAATGTCAGGCATAAATGTAACCAAACTAAGTTTTAAATGAAAACAGTCTATGGTGCTGACAAGTTTAATCAGCCATGAGATGAATCACTAACCATATAAACAGGCATTTAGCCATACAGACAAGCAGCTTCAGAGATACAGTAGATGCAGGAGATCCTATAAAAACGTTTTGTCACAAATGAGTCCCAACTTGTGTGGCAACAGTAAGAGATGCTACTAAGGATAGCAACCTACCTAAAAGAGCAACATAAAGAGTGAGAATCCACTAGCTCTTGGTGGAAGTGCTACTATGTGACATGTACTTTAAAGAGAGTTTTTGAGAAAACTAACAGTCACTGTGTGTCGTATGAGACATGCTTTGAATATCAATGAAGCAGGCCACTTAAACAAGTGCCAAGGGCAAGAGGGCCTGGAGTTTGACACCCCTGCTCTAGATATAAAACTATACAGAGCATACAAAAATACAGAAAGTAAAGTTAGTGTCAAATTGAATGCAATCCAAAATGTGTCACTTTGCATATCTTCATTGGAATTCACAAATTCCTGAGATTTTCTTTTTAGGGGAAAATAATCTCTCAACCTTGAATAATGCATACAATTAAAATATGGAAGATAAATAGGTGGAGTGCCACAGTTATACTAATCTCATGTAGATATGACAATATTAGGGGCATGAAATAATATTCAATTTCATTAGTTAATGAAAAATTGTTAACCTACATTAGGTGGTGTTGATCAAAGTCAGCTTCAATGCACCTGAAGGAGTGGAGGGCAAGAAGAAAACAGATCTGAATCAGCCATTCTATCATTATATGACTGTGTCTGGTTGTGAAGCAGTCATAGCATTCAAATAAACAGCATAGATATGGTTTATATGTTAATTACTACTCAGCATTTATCTTGTTACAATACTGCATATTTGAAATTTAGTTAATGTTACTCTCAAAATCACATAGTCACTGCATAAAAATATTTTTTTCAGCAGCATTTGCTCAAACAAAGCTCAGTAATACTTTCATGATAGAAGTGTCAAGCCCAAGGGATCTCTGAGCAGTTAAAGGCAGGAATCAAAAGAATCAGTTTTGCCTGTTGAAAGATTAGAGATTCTTGCCCTTCCCCTAAATAACTATCAAAGTGCACATAGATAAGATGATTACAAACTGCGACAGGTAAATTAGAGTCTGCTTGGATGTTGCTGTTGATCTGCCCTTTGATTTCTGCCCACACATTCACAGAGAGAAGATCTGACATATTTGTTCTTTTTGCTGTTAGCCAAAATAATCAGCCTGAAGTAAAATGAAGGCATCCTAGAGTCAGCATAAGCAGAATTACACAATAGCACCAATGTTATTCTTAGGAATAAAAAAGCAGATATGGAGAGGGAAGAATGGATGAATGAATGAATGAAAAACACCTGCGATCAATTGAATTAACATCCTGAAGGCATGACAGACAAGCACGTACTGTATGAATGGTCAGATATTATTACCAGTTGTCCCGAATTAGGAAGCAGGGAGATCAAAACGTTTTTTCAAAATGAATAACCAAATTCTTAATTTTGTAGTCCTAAATTTTAGGTTGCTAATAAACTAGATTTTTCCATTATTCCAACATGTCTTGTATGTACCTTTGTTTGAAGCATCAATTGCCTGCATGCTGCGTGTATATTTAAGACACCAGCCTGCTACCTGTTGGCATTACAATAGAAGAACAGCAAGAGCTACACAGATGCAGCCATTCTGCAGGCAAAATGTATAATTTGAAAATCAACAAGCACAATATATACAGTAGGTCATGAAGGTTTTTAACATGGATGACAAAAGGCACTGATAAGCTAAACATCTAGAAAACAGAGAAGGGGTTAAGCAGGTGAAAGCATTTTATTATGTAGCTATATTCCTTTCAGGAAAGAGTTGTTGTCAAACTGGCATTAAGGCTAGAATTATGATGACTAGAATAGGTGACAGTCAAATCCTGACTACCACTGCCATCAGTATAATCATGAATTTCCCAAGTAGATTACACCTGCTTTTATGGAATAAAATCAAGCCTATCTAGTTGAGCTAAAAGAACAGTCCTCTAGCCTCAGTGGCAATACTAATGTATCCAGTGAACGCAAGGAGAGCAGCTGTCTCTCTTGCGTACCTTAAAACAATTACTGTAAGTCACCAGGGGCCTCATGTATAACGCTGTGCGTAGAACTCACACTATAACATGGCGTAAGCACAAAAGCGGGAATCTGCGTACGCACAGAAAAATCCAGATGCAGGAATCTGTGCGTACGCAAACTTTCACGTTCTTCCACTACATAAATCCTGATCGGCGTGAAACGTAACGCACGTGCACGCGCCTTCTGTCCCGCCCCAACTCCTCCCAGAATTATGCCTCTTTGAATATGCAAATCGATACAAATAGCCTTCTGTGAAAAGACAATGGGAAAAGCACGGGGGAAAATACAGTAATCCCTCCTCCATCGCGGGGGTTGCGTTCCAGAGCCACCTGCGAAATAAGAAAATCCGCGAAGTAGAAACCATATGTTTATATGGTTATTTTTATATTGTCATGCTTGGGTCACAGATTTGCGCAGAAACACAGGAGGTTGTAGAGAGACAGGAACGTTATTCAAACACTGCAAACAAACATTTGTCTCTTTTTCAAAAGTTTAAACTGTGCTCCATGACAAGACAGAGATGACAGTTCTGTCTCACAATTAAAAGAATGCAAACATATCTTCCTCTTCAAAGGAGTGCGTGTCAGGAGCACAGAATGTAACATAGATAGAGAAAACAATCTCTAGCAAACAAATCAATAGGGCTGTTTGGCTTTTAAGTATGCGAAGCACCGCGGCACAAAGCTGTTGAAGGCGGCAGCTCACACCCCCTCCATCAGGAGCAGGGAGAGAGAGAGAGAGAGAGATAGAGAGAGACAGAGTTTGTTTTTCAGTCAAAAATCAATACGTGCCCTTCGAGCTTTTAAGTATGCGAAGCACCGTGCAGCATGTCGTTTCAGGAAGCAGCTGCACAAAAGATAGCAACGTGAAGATAATCTTTCAGCATTTTTAGATGAGCGTCCGTATCGTCTAGGTGTGCGAACAGCCCCCTGCTCAATCCCCATACGTCAGGATCAGAGAAAGTCAGTGCAAGAGAGAGAGAAGAGTAAGCAATCTAGCTTCTCAGCCATCTGCCAATAGCGTCCCTTGTATGAAATCAACTGGGCAAACCAACTGAGGAAGCATGTACCAGAAATTAAAAGACCCATTGTCCGCAGAAATCCGCGAACCAGCAAAAAATCCGCGATATATATTTAAATATGCTTACATATAAAATCCGCGATGAAGTGAAGCTGCGAAAGGCGAAGCGCGATATAGCGAGGGATCACTGTATAAGAATTTCAGTGAATACCAAGTGGAGGCAAAGGAAAAACGTACTATTTGTTGGTTTAAACAGTGGTATAATCAACAAAAGAAAGTTGATCGAGTGACATAGTGTCGGGGAAACTGGAAAGCTCAAGTTCACAAAGTCACACAGTGCCCGAAATAAAAAAGAAGCTGTCACATATCAAAGTCGGCATGAAAAGGCGACTCGCAGCGGACCGTCTGAGTGTCATATGAAAGCTTATTAGGGTATAGAGAAAAAAAATAGGCACACAGTGGGAAAAAAGCACGAAATGTCAACTTTAATCTCGAAATATCCACTTTAATCACGTAGTTTATTTTGTCATTAAAATAGAACATCATAAACTTCATCTTAAAATCGTTTATTTTACTAGTTTCTCAAGTAGCACGTTAAATGCTTTGTTCTGTGTTTGATCTTCTATGTGCTCTATGTGTGTGAATCACTACGTGCTTCCGTTCTTTCTCTTTTTCCGACAGGACACAGAATCCATTACATTCATGATATTACAGCTCTCTGAATAATTAAACTGCTGAGATGTATACGTGATATCTTTTTCATGATGATAGGAATGAAAGCATGTAATTAAACATGGGAACACGGTGGTGCAGTGATCGTTCATATCTCACGCAAGAGGCTTGCTGCGCCATGTGCGACCTTCGATAAATTAATTTATTACAGAAGTACTGTCTCTTTCAAACGTACTAACCTCCAGTTCCTGTCCTTACTTTTCTTTCTCCAAATACTTAATCGCCACACAATCAGCTCTGTAATAGATGTTAAGCCATCTGTAAGCTTAGAACGCCGATTCTTCAAAACTTTTAAGGAACATTGAAATATCTTCATAGTACATGTTTAATTATTCTATCCGTCTATCCTTCCAGTGTTGCGTCAGCACCAGCAATAATACAGCGCAAGGCAGGAGCTATCCGTGAACTAGCTAGCGCTGCGGCACCGTGTCCTCACATGTTTAATTATTAACAATACAGATTATTTAAATGAAGTTAAAGTTTTATCTGTATACTATAAGCAACATATTTTGCTGCATTTCATCTTAAAAATGATATCGTCATCATACGCGCTTTATAAAGTGGCGCAGGTTGTGCAATATTATAACTGTAGTGCAAGTTTACAGTGAGGTAATTGTACTTATAAGTACAAACAGTTCTACAAGGAGCACTTGATGGACTGATTGAGTGCGTTTGTAGTTCTTGGGATGAAACTGTTTCTGAAACGCGAGATCCTTACAGGAAAGGCTTTGACGCTTTTTTCCTTGGCTGAGGTAGTGTTTGCTTGAAACTGTATACCGATAATTCTCTTTCCGATCAGCTGCTGCTGTGATTCCCCACTCAGATACAGTGATATAAATACTCCGAGTGGTGCAGTGAGAGTAATATGGAAAAAGATGATCCGCTGTGGCAACCCTTAATGGGAGCAGCTGAAAGAAGAAGAAGATGCAGTTAGCGTAACAACGCTAAAGCAGTTATGGTATTTGGAATACTATGGCTATTTCCTGGACCATTACATTGCTACAGGTTAATTACAATCAGATGCATTGCACTAATAAACAATATGCAGTTAATTTCAGTGTATTTATAAAGCCGCGTCAGGAATGTGGGTCTAAGAAAGAAAGGGTAACCACACAGGAACAGTAGCACTGCTTTGATGCTGGGTGCCGCAAGTCTGCAAAACCGAGCGGAGAAATTGCGTATGCCAGGGTATGAGGTACCGTGGAAATGTGCATGGCTTTACACCAAGTTTAGGTTTTATACATCGCGATTTGAGCGTGGAAACGTTCGTACGCAACATTTCTGTGCGTACACACCGTTTATACATGAGGCCCCAGGAGAGGTCTAATTTTAGGATAACTGTGTAGCTTGTTGCATGCACATATGAAAAAGTCAAGCATTCATTGACCTACGATAATAAATTGTTCTTTGAGCCCATGTGATAACTAATCCAGTGGCCAGTGCAGGTCAAAGGATTCTTCCTATATTTTTTCCCCTTCTACAAGAAGCTGGAATCCAATGGTCAAATTCAGACACCAAATGCCCGCACTGATGATTATTCACTGAGTTGGATTACTACTTAGCTCAGGTTTTCATTGCTGCCATCAAAGCCATATGCTGAAATTGTGTTATAGAGCAGATGTAGTGAAAGTGGCATTGCCAAATTACTTGACACCAGTGATAATGAGCGAATGTGCTCAGTGGCATCTGTTCTTAATCTTTGTAAGCAGGAGCATGACTTAAAACCAATGTAATGTACATTTTAGTTGTTATACGAGATGATAATATTAATGTGTCAACAAAATATCAATAAAATAAATGACTAAGTGTACTAAGGAGGGCACATCTCCGACCTTCTTCAAAAGCTACTGCAGAATGTACACCTCGTTCATACTTCCTATCAGGAGGATGTACTTAATAAATTGTACAATGTGGCTTCTGGTGTATCTATTCATCTTTCGATAGAGACAGCTATTTTGAACTTTTCAGGAGTCCTGTTGTATGTTGTACAATGTGTTTCAGAGGTTTGTTTTGTTTGATATTATTCATCCTTAAAGTGTAAGTTTGTGTAAGTTTAATATGTTTTGTTGTAACCATATACACCCAATTTGGCAATGTTTTCCTTTCAGTTAACATGTTTTAGGTCCTGCAGAGAAAGAGGAGCCATAGAAATTTGTATACTGCCAAAGATAAAAACAGGTGGTTTATGACAGACGGACGGACGGACAGACAGACAGACAGACAGACAGACAGACAGACAGACAGACAGACAGACAGACAGACAGACAGACAGACAGATAGATAGATAGATAGATAGATAGATAGATAGATAGATAGATAGATAGATAGATAGATAGATAGATAGATAGAACTTTA
This sequence comes from Erpetoichthys calabaricus, assembly GCF_900747795.2. Taxonomy (NCBI): domain Eukaryota; kingdom Metazoa; phylum Chordata; class Cladistia; order Polypteriformes; family Polypteridae; genus Erpetoichthys; species Erpetoichthys calabaricus. Next base: position 149,499,397 of record NC_041399.2, on the reverse strand, counting down.
TTTGTCCTCAGAGTGAGAAATGTAGTCAAACATACAGGCAAAAGTCAAAAATTTAAATCAGGGGTTCACAACTTTTTTCACCCTGTGGCAGCTTTTCAAAAATAAATGTAATCCTATTCTGTTTTATTCAGTAATGTGAGTTTACAATCCAATTATAATAAAGCGATCGACAAATTGAAATGTTTATTTTAATTTCAAGTAACAATAACAGCACAAAATAGGCCAACTTCAAATTTTCTTCTTAATTTCAAACTTTTTAAGGGATAAATTTAACCGCTGTTGGGAACACTTGTCTTGAATCTATCCAGTCTTTTGACAAACCAAAAATTTAAATCTAAATCATAGTCAAAAATTCGAAACAAGATTTTGTTAACTCTAAATATTAATTGATCATTCACTGACAAAGTTTTAAGGTGTATCTGCACAGCTGGATGATTTGGAAATGGTAATTGCTGACCTTTATACCTTTACATCCATGATGTCAAGTAACTATCAACAAATGCCTAAAATAGCACATTCCATAGGTAACATAATAGTGTTCAAAAAAGACACAAATTATTTATAAATTGGAAATGCTGTTGGAATTTGAAAATAATAATAATTTGAATTCCTTATAGTATAAATCCTAAAAGAAGCAAAGACTTCATAAAATATTGAAGCAAAATGTATATAAAAGTTAAATATTACACAAAACTAGTTCTAATGCAGGTAACCTTCAGTACACCAATTTAAAAAAATGATCTTGCATGGCTCCTGTTCACATCACCTCAGAGGATGATGCTGTGTTGGAGTTTGGAATATGAAAGAATAAATCAATAGTGTTTCTTAATCATAAGCCTCCATATATTCTCACTTCTTCTGATATCTAATTTCAAAGTCAAATAAAAACTTTGGTTTTTAGGCAAAGGCAATCACATGCTTCTGACTCTCAAACTAAAGCATTCTTCTCCTTTCAGATTGCTAATGCAGTGTCTAATGAATAAATTTACACCTAGGAGAAGAAACCAACCACATCACTGGAATTATCTGAAAACAACTGTAATTTCTTAAAGTCAGTGTTGGATATTTCAAATAGATATTCTTCAAGGTAATTTATGTGATTTTGCATAAATGGCCCCTATGTGCATCACAAATAGCTGGACGATTTACCAATATGAAATCACTGAAAAGGCTTTACAAGAACATGATGCCGTTCAAGGTGTAATTATATTCAGCCTGAAGTCCTAATTTGCATTTACTGCCAAGGCTTCAGTGCACAGAGAGGCAGGCAGAACAGGAAAATGTCTGAAAACTGATGACTGTAAATAAGCCTTCTTCCACTTGTGAGCCTGGGTGACTGATTTAAAGGCACCAAGTCAATCAGTTGTACAGGGAGACATGTCCATGAATCTCTGCACAGTTACTGTTTAACTTTATTACTCAAACGGTTATATTGTGCATAACAAGGTTCCTTGGAAATCACCCATGAATATAATTAAAACTTAGGAATATATAATAGAGGGCGGCATGGTGGCGCAGTGGGTAGCGCTGCTGCCTCGCAGTTGGGAGATCTGGGGACCTGGGTTCGCTTCCCGGGTCCTCCCTGTGTGGAGTTTGCATGTTCTCCCCGTGTCTGCGTGGGTTTCCTCCGGGTGCTCCGGTTTCCTTCCAAAGACATGCAGGTTAGGTGGATTGGCTCCAGCAGACCCCCGTGACCCTGTGTTCGGATTCAGCGGGTTGGAAAATGGATGGATGGATGGATATATAATAGAAGATTGCTTAATACATAATATCCTACAATTAAATGACAACTTTATACTTACAGTATATAAATAGAGGTAATCCTCCACCTTGTGTGTTTTACGGACTGGAGATGTAAACTTCTGTAATCCATGCCACATCATTAGACTGCAATTTGTAGCATTTCAATAGAAAATTTCTAAAAGTCTGGATGAATAAAAGCTACAACAGGAACATCTTTTAATTTACTACATCTACAGCATTAAGTTTATTTGTGGTGGACTCACAAATATCATGTAAAGCTTAATGACAGAAGGGCCTATGTATGGTAAGTTCCCAGGGTATTGGTGAAATGGCAGTGTCTCTTACCTGGGGGTGTTGCCCATGTTGTAAGAAACTATTGTTCTTCATTTAAATCACAGAAAAGCTGACAAATACGATTTAGGATTGACATTCCCAAAGTGGGACTGGGCATACTGTTCTCATCAGCAGATGAAAGAAAAATACTCAGAGCCCAAACATCAGACACATGAGACAAAGTGCACTGAGGAACATCCCTACATCAAACAGTTCCTTGCCATACAAAGGCATCAGTGAAATAAACAATAATGGTCGTCCTTCCATTATAAAGCTCTCTTAGTCTAGATCAGAGTCACAGGAGCAGAAGCCCACCCCAGAAGCTGTGTGCACAAAGCATTAACCAAGTCTGAATGGGTGATAAGCCAATCGCAAGGCAGAGCCACACACACACGTACACCACTTAAATCTCTCATACAGGACCAGTTTAGGATAACTTCCAAGTGACTGCACTGTAAATTGAAAACCAGAGTACCAGTAGAAAAATCCACAAATACAAAGGAAGAATAAGCAAACTACATAGAGAGCACCTGGGATGGGATTTGAACCCAAGCCTCTAGACCCATGAGGCAACAACGCTGAACACTGCATCACTGTGCTACCAACATCAGTTCAATTAAATGTATTCCTATAAAGCACCCTTCTTCTTATATGCCACATATGAGTATAAGTGCACTATCTTGGAAATATGACACAAAAGGACAGGCAACTTATGTTAAAAACATAATGCTGGAACAATATGAAATATACAATAAACTGTGCAAAGAAATATATAAAGTAGAAAGCCCCTTTGCAGCAAATGCTCCATAAGATACGGCATGATAACTTTATCAATATTTTAGCACTGATTAAAGAATTGTATTGTTTTACAAAAAGTAATTTACAAATAAAAAGGAAAAGTGTTGAGATTTTTTTAGCAGTATCTGTTTCCTAAACTTTTTTCTTAGCTGCGGTTATTGGGGACAACTAGTTATTTTTAAAACAGTTTCTACTATTAACAGTAGGTTTGACTGACGGACAGTATGGCTGAACTGTAGTTAGTGCTACTGCATTGCTGCACAGGTCCAATGTCCTGGGTTCAAATCCTGAGCCTGGTCACTTGTCTGTGTAGTGTTTGCCCATTCTCCCTGCGTCTCCATGTATTCTTCCCCTCCATCTACAGAGGTGTGTGTGTTAGGCTAATCGGTGACTCAATACTGGCCCTCAAGGGTCTGTCACAGAATGGGCACTGTGATGTTTTGCTGCTCTTTCCAGGACTGGTCACTGCCTTATGTCTGATGCCGTCAGGACAGGCTCCCTGTGACCCTGGGTTAAGCGGGTCTGACAAACTTACTAAATGCTATGTTACTTAATGTTAAATCTTTTACTTTCTGTAGTCTTGGGTTGGGTGGGTGAAAGGGGATCTGGTCTGATTGGAAAAAGTAGTACTGTGTATACCTTACTGATCTCTAATTTACTTACTCTAATGAAATCCCTTAGATAGATAGATAGATAGATAGATAGATAGATAGATAGATAGATAGATAGATAGATAGATAGATAGATAGATAGATAGATAGATAGATAGATAGATAGATAGATAGATAGATAGATAGATAGATAGATAGATAGATAGATAGATAGATAGATAGGATGATGTTCTACCCAGAGCTAATTCCCACATTGCTCTTACAACTTGCACCAGGTCTCTGTGGCCCTGAATTGGGTTAAGCAGGTTAAAGATCATAAAGCTATGTATAATTAAATTAAATGAATAACACACGGAATATGTGTAAACTACACATCTTACTTTAGCTGAAATTTTAACATTTTAGATGCCTAACACCTGTAGCAGTGAGACTCTATTTATCTACCATCCTGTAGCATGTGTTTACAATTGATAGGACAGTTAAAAGTAGCCCCTTTTTTTGAAAAAAAAAAACTCAGAACACTTTACATGCAAATATTACAAAAGCACAGACAGTGACTATTAAAAATATTTACCCCCCTTGGAAGTTTTCACATTTTATTGTTATACAGCATTGAATCTCAGTGAATTTAATTTGTTTTTTTTTTTACACTGATCAACAAAAACAGACTCTTTAAAGTCAAAGTGACAACAGATCTTTGTAAAGTGGTCTAAATGAATTGCAAATATAAAACCCAAAATAACTGATCACATAAGTATTCACCTCCTTTAATATGACACACTGAAGTCATCACTGGTGTAGCCAACTGGTTTTATCAGTCTCATAATTTTTGCATGGCGATCACTTGTCCAGACTCAACGGGTTTCAATTGGTTGTAGTAATTGAAAGCATCTTTTCTGAAAGATCCATCTTGTGGTGAGTCAGTGTTGTGGCCAAACCTACAAATTTCTTCCAACAACTCCATGATAAGGTGATTGAAAGCACAGGCAAGGGGATGGAGATAAGAAAATATCCAAGCCACTGAATATCTCCTGGAGTCCAGTTAAATCAATCATTTATGAATGGAAGGAGTATGGCTAGAGCTGGACATCCACAAAAAAGTGAGTGATCATGCAAGAAGAGCCTCCAGAAGGCTTATGATAAGTCTGAAGGAGTTACAAGCTAAAGTGGATTACATTCGCTAGACCGCTTTACCAGTAGAAGCTTTATAAAAAATCAGCAAAGCGAAAGCTACTGTTAAAAAAATCGCAATAGCTAGAAATTGCCTGAAGGCACATGGGAGACAGAAATCAACTAGAATCAGAAGGTTCTATGGTCTAATGAGACCAATACTAAGCTTTTTAGTCATAAGAATAAACACCATATTCAGCATAAGCCAAACACTGCATATAATCAAAAACACACCATCCCCAATGTGAGGCATGGCAGCATAATGCCATGGCAGGGTATGTCTTTACAGCCGGCCCTAGAAGGCTTTTGAGGTTAGAGGGTAAAATGAATGCAGCAAAATAAAGAGAAATGCTGGAGGAAAATTTGATGCAGTCTGCAAAAACCCTGCACCTCAGGAGAGGATGTGTTCTCCAGGACGACAACAACCTCAAGTATAAAGCCAAAGCTTTGAAAAACAGCAATGCTAATGTCCTGGAGAGGCTGAGTCAGATCTCAACCCAAATGAGACTTTGTGTTTGGACTTCACAAAGCCTGTTCACTCACAATTCCTGTTCAACCTGACAGAGCTTGATCACTTTGCAAAAAAGAAGGATGAACTATTAGAATTATTTTTTCTAGGCTTTCAAAGCTGATAGAGACCTGTCTACCCAGACTTAAGGTTGTCATGGCTGTCAAATGTGCATCCACTAAATACTGACTTCTGGCGGTGAATGCTTATGTGATCAGTTATTTTGTGTTTTTTTATTTTTAAGCAATTCAGATCACTTTGCAGAGCTCCATTTTCATTTTGACATTAGAGAGTCATTTTCTGTTGAATAATGTCAAAATAGCCAAATTAAATCCACTGTTATTCAATGTTAAGGAATGCTTTTTATAAGCATTATATTTATATACGTTTTATATGTAATTGGTAGCAAAATGAAAGACAGCCCAGCACCCTGATAGTCTGTTATCAGCAATTTAAAAATTCCAATTAAACATTTACATTAATACAATAAATGAGACACGCTTTCTGAGAAAAAAAGTGTATATTTTCCATATCTTTTGATATGCAAAGTAGCTAGCATTACTTAGAAGATGTATGTGCCCTAATTCCATATTATGATTGGATAAGTGTAAATAGTTGACAAAATATACTCTAATGTCATTTAAAGAAACTCTTTTATAGAAAAGTTTATATCTGACTTGCTTCAAGCATGAAGCAATTGAATATTCTTATGCCAAGTAAACCGAGGGCTAAACTTTAAGGTGAAGGTTTCTTTGAGGTGAAGAAAAACAAGTGCAATGGCTGACAAAGTGTCAGACAATGAACTGTTTATGTTTCATGGCTCATTGCTACAGTTCAAGAAAGAGTAAAAATAGCCCTCTTCATTGTAAGAGACGTCTGTGACAGAATGTCAGGTCATCTGCTTTATTAGTTAAGATGACAGTGACATTCCAAACAAAATTAAAAAGTGAACTTAGTTGCCATTCACACATTCAAGCCCAGACTCACTGTTTTGTTTAAATTAGATTTACGGGTACTCATGCCCACGCTTTGATTTTTTAGCATGTTTATGACACACCTGCACATGCATTTTAGGTGTCAGTTCTGCTACTAACATCAAACGTGAGTCTGGACGTGATCCTCTCACTACAACATACATAAGGAAATCCACCCATCAACCTTACAAAATACATTGCCTTTCCTCCTTCATTCCTTTAACAGAAATGAAATAATCACAGCTTCATAAATTATATGAATAATTAACATAATGTATTAAAAGAAATACTGTATGTAGAATAACTTGTTTCAAAATTTGGACATCGTACTTTTCAAAGATGATGAAACTATGTAGAGGTGAATATTTGTTAATGAATTGTCATGTCATTTTACACATGTGTAATATATATTTACAATATAAATGTAGAACTATAGCTATAATGGCTGAATTTATTTGCTAACACACACATGTTTCATTTATTTTGACCAAATAAACCAGTCTTGGTTCATAAAGGCAGCCAAAACTGTTTACTCAATATTTAAACACTCACAAACAGATAAAGCTGAAATAAACTCAAGATTATCATAGTCAACAAATGAGTCATGTGTTGGAAAGAGACACAAACAGATTTTCAACACAATCTGGTGTATGCCCTATGTTTTAAGGTAATTCCAGTGAATGTAGTCCAAGACTCAAGCTTGCACTTGCTCTGTTTCCCAGCTTGGCCAGAGATAAAGTGGAAACGTTTTCCTGAGCTACTCAAAGACCAGCATCAATATTCTACAAACTGGCTTAAACAGATCTACTAAAGCCTTCCTGTTAGAATAATTCATTATGATGAGGATGCAACAGAGTGGTCATGTCATTCTGTTCAGTCTATCCTTCTATCGTTGTTCAAACCCACTTTACTATTACATGACCATGGAAGCAACATACACAAGACCAGAGGAACCAGTCCTGGACAGGATGCCAACCCATGTACTGTATGCACACAGGGTACTTACATGAATTCATGCTAAATAACTTAGAGTCATCAGTCAATCAAAGTTAATGTCAATGGATTTTGGAGGAAACTGGTATACTTGAAGAAAGCCCATCTAAACAAGTTAGAAAATGAACAACATGGACTAGGTTAACTAATTTGAAAGCGGTTGCATTTTACATAGTTTAGTTATGTAATAGGTGAGTTATTGCTTGTTTGCGAGACAGTGAGTCATCTCCAAAAATATCAGTGATAACAGATGTGTTAGTACAATGATTTTCAAATGGGGGTCCGCAGCACTTCTGGCAAGGCTGATAATTGTCACACACGTGAGCATGGGAGGCAGCAGCTGGGTCTGGTTGATTCCGAAGCGCCGATATGCTGGGTTAATCATGTGCCCTAATGCCTTCTCTCCTTCCTTCCGGCTATAGAACACACCCCTGATGATGTCATCTCCTCCCTCTTCATCTAAATGGTCCGCCTCTTCCTTTCCCTTGACTATAAAATAGAACCACCTATTCTTCCCTGCAGCAGTCTTGTATTTGACTCAGTCTTACGAGGTTACTGTCATCTAACATTCGCTTTTTCATTGCAGCAAAATTTACAATATACATGGCGGAAATCCCCCAAATCTTTATCTTTTGTCCTTGTCTTTCTACATGTTCTAAAAAAATCAATCCCAGTTTTCAAGATTGTCTTTAAATTGCCTCATGTAGTTTAAACATAACTCTAAATGTTCTGCAGTTGTTGCATGAAAGTAGCCCTATATCAATGTCATTATAGACTAGTGGTCCAATTCTCAGTTGGTGGAGGTATGCAAGCACCTGCCAGGTGTTATGTGAGAAAACGCACAAAAAATGTAGGAGGGTCTTAAAAAGGACTGTTAGTTATACAGATAAAACCTATGTCTCCATGTTAAGCAGTATTTCAGTTCCACCACTCCTTTTCACAGTGCTCTGGTGGCGAGTCTTCACTCCTGACCTCATTCTCATATTCTGTATTCTATCCCTGTTCTAGTTTGTGCTTTCAGGGTCTGAAGTAACAGCTTCCTGTCACTCCTCACCTCTTTGATCGATGCCAGAATTGAAACTGCCCGGGAACAACACACCAAGAACAATTTTTTTGCAAAATCAAATATCTTAACAGGTGACTGTTTCTTTCTCACTTGACACAAACAGTTTGCAAAGTGCAAGACAGGCACATAGAGGGGGGTGCAGCTCTTGGGTAAGGGCAGAATTTTCATGCAACTATATTACAGTATTTTTAAAATTCACATATCTTATTAATTATGTCATTTTCTAAAATTTTGTTTTTTTGTAATGTTATTAAAGTGTCAGTCACACTGTTCAATTTAAAAGGGTCAGGACGAAGTACCAAGGTACAGACTCATTCAGGATGAGTGAAACAGACGAATTTCATTTCACATTCAACTTCAACTTCACTCTTGCAAAACTGAATAAATATATTTTTGGGGTGGTTAAACGGACAAAGTGATGAATTATTGGTTTAAGGACAATCTTTTTTTATTTTTTCAACAAATATGATAGTAGTTTATCATTTTTAACAAGCAAGGGAGGACTGAATTATAATGCCTGTATAACAATATTTATTGTATGTAGATTAAATATATTGTCTAATGCCTAGTAAGGATACATAAATTGGTTTGGGGTGTGAAGCAAAATGCTCCTTGCCTTGGTATTTTTTAAAGAGCCGGCCCTGGCAAAGAATCTCTGTCTCTCTGTCACTCATCTTCTCTCTCAGGTTTAGTCTGCCAATTTTACAATATTCTTGGTTTTGGCAAAATTGTTTTCTGTATCATCATTTCCAGAACTGTTTTATAAATTGCCAAACTAGTGCAGAACAATATATAATGAGGAAGAAAGACAAATGTTAGCAATTATTAATAATAAACATATGTAACATTTATCTTTGTAATACTAGTGGGTAATATTTAATAGCAGAAAGCTTTTGTTACTAAGACAGAGTTCTCAATGTTGTGCAACCAGAGAAGGACACATTCATCAGGTGGCCAAAGACTCACGGAGAACTTGGTGAACCACTTTGGACACCTCTAACTGCTGCTAAAGCCTACTAGCCTAGGTGCATGGCCACCAGCAAACCACAGGTTGAACCATAGCCTTGGGTTGACTCACGGGACCAGTGGATAGTGTAGCAGACAGACTGTCTCTGATTCCAGGTGAGATGAATAAGGAGAAGTTTGCGATTTGTATGTATAGGCACAGAGACAAAACAGTCACATATGCATGCATGAGCTGTGCGGCATTAAGGAGTAGCTGATGAAAGTGGTAGTGGGTCCGGCAACTGAAGAAACACACAGTCCCTTTCAGAGGTAACGACCACCGGCAAAGTACAAAGTGTGCACCCTGATCTTTGCAGTAAGTGCAGGAATAGGCTATTCCTAGAAGCCTTGAATCAAGTTCAACCTTTGCATTCACTTAGAACCATTTGTAAGTTGTTGTTCTCTTTTTCTTTAAACATAAGTTGTACGTAATTTGTGAGTTGTTTTTCTCTTGAAAGATTTACCTGAAGAGTTAAAATCTGTTTAAGTCACAGAGTAAAAATGTTGGATTCTTTCAACCGCAATGGAGAGCAGGTCTAGAATTTTGCTGATAAATGATTGTCTCAGAGAAATCCTGATCGCTATAATGTGCAAATAATGTAGCCGTGAGGTTGCCTTTGGTGTAGTGTACTGTATGCTATGTCATAATATGGTCTCTACGGTTATAGAGGCAATTGAATTTAGTAACCGTATTAATTTTTTTCTTTATTGTGTGTTAATGTTGTTAAAAATGATACACATTCTTACACAGAGCATTCTTAATTTCTCTTTAGACGTTCAGATATGAGACCTCATCAAAGCCTGTACCATGCATACCTAATTCATTGGACTGGATTCCTGAAAAAAAACCTTTGCATTATTTCATATTGTTAGTTTATGATTTGTCACATGCATGCACATAGGAGAGACCTTAAGGGATCTGGTGATGGTAATTCCCCTCTGCTCCACGCGATGGCGCTGTATACTAACACCTTTTCTCTTTCTCCCTCTGCACACTGGAAGATTGATGTCTTTACCACCAATGACATCACTTCCGGTGCCCATCCACCTGCCTCTTCCTGCAGGAAGTGTTTAAAAGACAGAAGATCTGGCATCTTGGGCAGTCAACATTTAGACTTGTATCTGGGAAGACATTCCTTTCTTAACGTGGTTTGTACAACATGTTTTATTTTCATTCAATTTTGCAGGGTTTTCCTTGGGGTGTTCCCAACCTGCATTTGCTTCTGCTTTACTTCTTACAGATTCTTTTCCGTCCTCTGATTACAGGTCACATCTTGTGTTTCTTGGCTTTGGTTATGATTACCCTTTATGACTTATGATTTACCACTCTGTTTTTTGACACTGATTCTGGCTACATGCCCTTAGCTTTGCAATTGAATTGTCTTCTTGGTTCCAAGCCCTTCTTGAATTCTGCCTTCTCCCTGCTATATCCCAATTCTGGTTTCTTTCTAATCTGATGCCACTTTGTATAAGCAGTACACAAAAAATCAAGAATATAACAAAATAAAAGTTAAGTCTAAATTACAAACAAACCCCAAAAATGCAATCTACATGTTCAAAAACATAATTTATACATAAAAACTTATGTATAAAAATCATTGTTAGTATGCACAATTTAACTGAAATACAAAGTGATTACGTTTTTTTCATGATGAGCAATATGAACCATCATTATGCGCCAGTCATAGGATAGAATGGGCACAAAGAATAAAAAGGGGAGCTCAGCTGGTGGCACTGCTTGTCAAGATCAGGCTTTTTATTTTTATTTTTTTATAAATTCTTTGTGACCTTTAAAAATTATTTTGGTCTTGTTTTAGGAGTTTTAAAGATGAAGGAATCTCTTGGCTACATCTATTCTGGTGCTTGAAAAGTATTTAATAATGTGTGATGAACCTGGCTGGGACGCCCCTGCTGTGTATGTTCCGGGGGAGCAGCCATGGGCAGCTCAATACCTCCCCTGGGGCGCTTGGTGGCAGCCTCCCTGGCCGACGCTGATTCCACAACCTCCCGCAGGGCTCCATGGGAGATGGAGTCCTCCACAGCTTGGTTGGGGCCTGGGGTGGCCGCTAGGGGGGGCTGTCTCCTTCCAAGAGCCCGGCTGGACAAATCTACAGCCTCACCCGGAAGTGCAATTAGGACCAGGTGCTCAAGCAACTGGAACGCTTCAGAGTGGGTTATAAAAAGGGCCAGCCACCACCACTCGAGAGCCAGAGTCGGGAGGAGGAGGACTAAGCCTGAGGAGGAGTGGTGGTGCCAGAAGAAGGGTTGTTGTGATTACTGTGAGTGTTTTTGTACTGTGTTGGGCCTGTGGAACACGGGGAAGGTGTGTCCCATGGCTGAAGAGAAATAAAAGTCTGTTTATTTAAGTACGTGCCTCTGCGTCAGTCTGTGCCGGGTCTGGCGCTATATAGTGCCTTTCACAAATGTTAAAAATAACTACCGTATATACTTGCGAATAAGTCGGGTCTTGAAACCTGAAAAATCAATAATTAAATCAGACCCCGACTTATACAGCCATTCAAAAATACGACACTTATTATTATTTTTTTTTACATTTTCTTGCTTCCTCCAATCACGCACCAGTTCCTCAGACACATCGAATTTTTTTTGCAGCAGCGCAGTTACCAATTTCGTTCGCCACTTCAACGACTTTTCATTTAAAACTAGCTTCATATTTTCTTCTGATCAAACGTTACATCATAGATGCTCTTACGATAAAGGTGTATGAGGGTGTGAGATACAAAAAACACTAAACAGTGCAAACGTCGCTTTGGAATAGTTTGTGTATTACCATGAGCTCACGTAGGCACAATGCATAGAAAAAAAGGCAGCGTGCTCCGTGGTTACTCTCTTAGGTGGGCATTAGCATATCATAATCTCTTGGACCAATAGTGTGTTTTCCGCATTTGACTTATACGACCAACATTATAAAATACGGGAAATTATACGGTAAAATCAAGCCCTGTATTATCCACGGGAGAACTTAAACGCGAGTATATACGGTAATGCTCTCCCACAACTCCATTTTGTTTTGCTAATGAGTGACACAATTTTGAGGAGTATTTTTGGATGATTTCTATGTCTTTGCTAGGCAAGGTCAACTGGAAGTGTGTGTTGTGTAATATTTCTGGGTCAAGAGTATAAAGTTATGCATTTCCTGGCTGTACTTGAAAGGATTCTCCCAAAACACTTCTGCATTCATTTTTTGCTGTTTTTTTTAATTCTTGGTTACAGATATTTTTTTCCATACTTTTTGACTATGATTCTTCAAACACATCCTAAGCACTGTTTGCTTAACTACTAGTTTTTAGGTGTGATATTTGGCTTGAAATTTTAGATGTAGCAATATCTCCTGTTTCTATTTCCTCACAAAGCTAATGGTGCTACCTTGTGCCGTCAGTATGCTGCTCTAGCTTTGTGTGCTTTGTGCCTTGTCAACAGCTTTTATTTTAAGCTCCCCATACAACCTGCACTTCAGAACAGATAATCCACCTGATGTTAAGCATGTTCAGGTCTGGCCAGTACTTGGATGGCGGACAGTCTAGGGAAAGCATTGGGTTGAGGCCATCAGTGGCACTTACCCTGTGACCTGTCTCTGAATCCCAATGCCTCAGTGTAGTGAATGGGATGCTGTGCTGAAAAAAAATGGTGCTGTTGTTCAGATGTGATGTAAAAATGAATCCTAACTCTCTGTACTTTTTAAAGATACTGGCAAAATTGCACATCACGGCTTCATCCATTCTGGCCTCTTAATCATCCTCTGTCTGTAATTTGCTAACTATCTTTATTAAGATATTTATTACTAACTATCTAATTCTTCTTAATTCTTCTGTCTTAATGTGTTGTTAAAATTTTATGTAAGGACTTGGGTGGGGCTTCATCCCTGACCCTTACTTTTATCTGCAGTTTATCACCGGTCTCTCCTGTGTTGTGACATAATTAGTGCTAACATAACAACAGAATAGGCCAGGGACAATTAGCAGACCATTCTCCCCCGGCCCCTTCCTATCTCCTAAACCCCATCTAATTTCTAACATGGATAATCCTGAAAGTGATCTCATGTTGTGGATACTGCGTTTCAGCCACGGGTCGTTCCTTGGCTTATATTTTTTTATGGTAATTTTCTGCTGTTTTTGAATTATTGTTTTTGAGTTCTTTTTGGTATTACTGTATGTAAACTGTATTAACATTGTTATGTTTATTAATTATTTAGTACTTAATAATTGCTTATTTATGTTGTTTGCTTATGTCCCTTGTGTTGTTGGGGTAAACAGGAAGGTCCACCATGACTCCACTACTTAGGACCGGCCTCAGCCTTTGCAATTTGGCTGAGTGCTAAGTCCAGCAGAGGGCCAGTGAGCACTGTAGTTAAAGGATTTTCATCATTTTTAAGTACTATATAGAATTTTAGTTCTGTCAGGCTTGAGCTGCCTTTTGACCAAAACTAGTTTGCCAAATTTTTGCATTTTCCTATGCTTTGCTATTTTTATGCTTCTTTTGTTTATTGCATAAATTATTTAATAATTAAGAAGTGTTGGTTTGTTTTTGTCTTTAAGCTAGGGGTTTATGGTAATTCTGTCATCTGAAATGCAATTTTGAGTATTTTGAACTTTTAAAAGTTTAATAATAATTAATAATTCTTTACAGTTATATAGCACTTTTCTCACTACTCAAAGCGCTCTCCACACAGGGAGGACCCGGGAAGCAAACCCACAATCTCCTTACTGCAAAGCAGCAGCACTACCACTGCGCCACCTGTGAGGATATCTGAGCCCCATTTGGACCCTGGGCAGGCCAGAAAGCCTGCTTTTTGAGTTTGGGGCCAGATTGCCTGTGGTGAGGCCTTATGGAGGCAGACTTAGTGAAGTCCAGGTCTAGCCTGTGTGATTTTAAGGCCTTGTTGTGTTGCTGTGTTAGAACAGTAGCGTAAAATACCTTTAAAATTGCAAAGGTCAGTAAGTGTAGAATCAGCAAGTGAATTTGCCTGAAAAGGCATTAGGAAAACAGTCCAGAGAATGTGAGAAAAAAAGGTATAAGAAGTTAGAGTGTGTTGTGCTTCTGTGTTATTGAAGATGGAAGTGGACTAGTCCCCTACCACTATATAATAAACAGGATGATTCTCCTAGTTGGACAACCTTCAGAGGCACTAACATTTATTGTTTTTCTTTGCTTAATTGATACTTTAATTTCTTGCTCTGTAAACATCAATATTGTTTCCTTTAATTTTAGTAAACGTTTGTACCACTTGGTATTTTTGCTTTCATTCTGGACTGGGGACTGACTACCTTTCACAATGCTGAACAGAAATCCTAATGCACACAATTCAAAATGAAAAAGCTTATTAAGCTTCACACCCATATACAGTGCATCCGGAAAGTATTCACAGCGCATCACTTTTTCCACATTTTGTTATGTTACAGCCTTATTCCAAAATGGATTAAATTCATTTTTTTCCTCAGAATTCTACACACAACACCCCATAATCCATCCATCCATTATCCAACCCGCCATATCCTAACTACAGGGTCTGCTGGAGCCAATCCCAGCCAACACAGGGCGCAAGGCAGGAAACAAACTCTGGGCAGGGTGCCAGCCCACCGCAGGGCGCATGCATGCATGCACACACACACACACACACACACACCCCAAGCACACACTAGGGACAATTTAGAATTGCCAACACCCCATAATGACAACGTGAAAAAAGTTTACTTGAGGTTTTTGCAAATTTATTAAAAATAAAAAAACTGAGAAATCACATGTACATAAGTATTCACAGCCTTTGCTCAATACTTTGTTGATGCACCTTTGGCAGCAATTACAGCCTCAAGTCTTTTTGAATATGATGCCACAAGCTTGGCACACCTATCCTTGGCCAGTTTTGCCTATTCCTCTTTGCAGCACCTCTCAAGTTCCATCAGGTTGGATGGGAAGCGTCGGTGCACAGCCATTTTAAGATCTCTCCAGAGATGTTCAATCGGATTCAAGTCCGGGCTCTGGCTGGGCCACTCAAGAACATTCACAGAGTTGTCCTGAAGCCACTCCTTTGATATCTTGGCTGTGTGCTTAGGGTTGTTGTCCTGCTGAAAGATGAACCGTCACCCCAGTCTGAGGTCAAGAGCGCTCTGGAGCAGGTTTTCATCCAGGATGTCTCTGTACATTGCTGCAGTCATCTTTCCCTTTATCCTGACTAGTCTCCCAGTACCTGCTGCTGAAAAACATCCCCACAGCATGATGCTGCCACCACCATGCTTCACTGTAGGGACGGCATTGGCCTGGTGATGAGCGGTGCCTGGTTTCCTCCAAACGTGACGCCTAGCATTCACACCAAAGAGTTCAATCTTTGTCTCATCAGACCACAGAATTTTCTTTCTCATGGTCTGAGAGTCCTTCAGGTGCCTTTTGGCAAACTCCAGGCGGGCTGCCATGTGCCTTTTACTAAGGAGTGGCTTCTGTCTGGCCGCTCTACCATACAGGCCTGATTGGTGAATTGCTGCAGAGATGGTTGTCCTTCTGGAAGGTTCTCCTCTCTCCGCAGAGGACCTCTGGAGCTCTGACAGAGTGACCATCGGGTTCTTGGTCACCTCCCTGACTAAGGCCCTTCTCCACCGAAAGCTCAGTTTAGATGGCCGGCCAGCTCTAGGAAGAGTCCTGGTAGTTTCGAACTTCTTCCACTTACGGATGATGGAGGCCACTGTGCTCATTGGGACCTTCAAAGCAGCAGAAATTTTTCTGTAACCTTCCCCAGATTTGTGCCTCGGGATAATCCTGTCTCGGAGGTCTACAGACAATTCCTTTGACTTCATGCTTAGTTTGTGCTCTGACATAAACTATCAACTGTGGGACCTTATATAGACAGGTGTGTGCCTTTCCAAATCATGTCCAATCAACTGAATTTACCACAGGTGGACTCCAATTAAGCTGCAGAAACATCTCAAGGATGATCAGGGGAAACAGGATGCACCTGAGCTCAATTTTGAGTTTCATGGCAAAGGCTGTGAATACTTCTGTACATGTGCTTTCTCAAATTTTTTATTTTTAATAAACTTGCAAAAATCTCAAGTAAACTTTTTTCACATTGTCATTATGGGGTGTTGTGTGTAGAATTCTGAGGAAGAAAATGAATTTAATCAATTTTGGAATAAGGCTGTAACATAACAAAATGTAGAAAAAGTGATGCGCTGTGAATACTTTCCGGATGCACTGTAGCTATTGTATCTCTATCCAATTCTTTAAAAGTAAGTCTTAGACCTACAGTGCAGTACACACCTTCACACTGTGTGCCTTTCTCTTTGTGTGAGGATATCCTTGTAAACAACCCTTTAAATTCTCTCAGAACCATTACAATTACGTCCATTAATCAATATTTTGTTGGCTTTAGATCCATCAACATCAAACAGCATGGCACCTTAATCAGTTATGGTAAATGGTAAACACTGAAGACAGCAAACAACTAGTTGTCACTTTTTTTGATATCACATTAACTAAATTTTACACAAACACCGTGGGGATTACCATCATGAAGCACCAGCAGTTACAGTCAACAGATAAATACAGGTGAAGTACAGAAGGCATCAGTGAAAAGAACTTTTAATATGTGGATCTTGGCAAATTATGTCATTGTTGCTCACCGATTTTCCTTTAAAAATGATCTGGTGAAGGCAAACAACAATAGTTTATGCTGAGTGCTTAACCTTATTGAAATACAGCAGATGTGAGGTTTGGGAAGTTCACATAATTTACAGGCATGATACAGCTATGCCTAGTGATGGAATTTATGGCCATTTACTGTATGTGTCTCTAATGAGGACAATGCTTTACCACACTAAATTGTATAGAAGTGTATATTAACAGTATGGCTAGACAAGTGTGATGGATGGGCTAAGAGGTGATCAGTTTGTAGGGGATGACGAGGTGAAAGAAGTGGCGCATAACTGTCTTTGTATTCAACCACAACAGATTTTGTGAAGACATTATACCTCTTAACATTCTGCACTTATGCAAACTGCAGCACAAGTCTCTGTTCTTTTCTAGTAAATTCTGACAGCAAGAGCAGCAGCAGCAGGATGCAAGACCACCATAATATTTAGTTATAATTTCAGTGAGGTACCTCAAAAATGTGGTATACCCTAGTATATTATAGTCACAATTACTCTCAGTTCAGGTATTTTCAGATTATAGTTTTTAATCTTGTAAAATTTTTGATTCATAATACCTTTGGAGGTCATTCTTTTTTCTTATTTGTCAAGTCATTTGTTACCGATGAATTCAGTTAGGTCAATGTTTTAGACCAGTGAAAGGCAACCTTTTTTGAGTTGCGGTGCACTAAGTCCAAAAATTTTCTTTCGTGGCGCACCTGAGGGACTGCCCATAAATAAAGTCGTGACGACACAATTTATGGAAAATCGCCAATAAAAACAGTAGCGTTTGTATTTTCTTGTTCTATATTTGCTCCGCCTTCTTCTATCCATACAGTGAGCGAGATCTTCTAACAACGAGACTTTTTAAGTCTCACGAGATGTGTTTTTGACACCGCTGGTGTTGATATTATGATGAATGGTGAACAGCGAAAATTTTAACTTGCATTCAAAATAAATAAATTCGTTTATTCAACAATTTGATTAACCGTTATCTGTTTTTCCAACATAAAATATTTTTTTTTAAACATTATCTTTTTAATCAACTAAAAGTTCAAAAACACTAGCAATTTTAAACATTTTACAAAAAGTTTTTGCGGCACCCTTAGAAAATTCCACGGCGCACCAGTGCACCGCGGCACACCGGTTGCCCGACAGTGTTTTAGACACTTGTTCTTTAGCATTGTCTTCTGTTTGCTGAATTGAAAAACTATCATTTGGTTTATTAACTTGTCACCTCTATTTGCAGAATTCCACTAACACACTTGGGTTTTCCAGCTGCTACCATGTCTGTAACTTTGTTATGCTTTTACAACCAAACTAACTCCAAAGGAGCTAATAATACAGTCAATGCAGCAAAAGGTCATTCAGATCCATGAAGCTCACTAATAACAAGTAAAGGGTAAAGTATCCCTGAGGTGCTGAAATACTGGAATCAGCTACTATACAGTAGGTAACTCGTATTTATAAGTATTATTACTTTTTAGTGTTAAAAATAACATCTTGTTTCTTAGTTTCCAAATGCATGGCAGCATGTTGCATATTAGTCAGAAATTCAAGTTAAGAATTTCTCTGTACTAAGTACACAGCAAAAAGCCACCACTTCTACTACTACTACTGCATATAGATTTCCTTATTAAAAAATAACTTTAACCCAACAATCACTTGGAGGTTTATTTCTGATTTTTCTATTTTCTAAACATACATTTATACATTTATTCCACTTAGCTTTCAGTTAATAAGAGGCTTAATGGCCAAGGCAGTAGTGCATATCAGCTATAGGTGGCATTTGTACATGTATACTAAATTAAAGTGCAGTGAATTGTGTTAATTTATAATTGAAAAAATAAACCCACTTTAGACTAATTCAGTGCTTTATTCAGGCCATTTAAAGATAATTCTGGAGTCACCTTACCAGAATAATGTCAAGGATAGCAGAGGATGAAAGTGTTTCAGCCAAAATATGTGTATTTAGGACAAAGTGAGCACACGCCTGAATACCTGGCAAATGGATTAAGTGGACATTTTTAAATGTTATTAAGTGTTGCCCCACTCCAAGGATGTCCATTGTATCAGGAATTTCTCCATGTAACATGAAATTATTTTTTTTTCTTGATCACCACTACAAATAACATGGGGTAAATAACAGATAAAAAATTATCACTTTAGGATGGAGTATTCTTTTAATCAATTAGACAGCCTGGCGTACTCTGTACAGTAATCCCTCCTCCATCGCGGGGGTTGCGTTCCAGAGCCACCCGCGAAATAGGAAAATCCGCGAAGTAGAAACCATATGTTTATATGGTTATTTTTAGAATGTCATGCTTGGGTCACAGATTTGCGCAGAAACACAGGAGGTTGTAGAGAGACAGGAACGTTATTCAAACACTGCAAACAAACATTTGTCTCTTTTTCAAAAGTTTAAACTGTGCTCCATGACAAGACAGAGATGACAGTTCTGTCTCACAATTAAAAGAATGCAAACATATCTTCCTTTTCAAAGGAGTGCAAAGCAAGCAGTCAAAAAAAAAATCAATAGGGCTTTTAAGTATGCGAAGCACCGCCGGTACAAAGCTGTTGAAGGCGGCAGCTCACACCCCCTCTGTCAGGAGCAGGAAGAGAGAGAGAGAGAGAGAGAGAGAGATAGAGACAGATAAAAAAAATCAATACGTGCCCTTTGAGCTTTTAAGTATGCGAAGCTCCGTGCAGCATGTCCTTCAGGAAGCAGCTGCACACAGCCCCCCTGCTCACACCCCCCTACGTCAGCGCAAGAGAGAGAGAGAGAGAGAGAGAGAGAGAGAGAGAGAAAGTAAGCTGGATAGCTTCTCAGCCATCTGCCAATAGCGTCCCTTGTATGAAATCAACTGGGCAAACCAACTGAGGAAGCATGTACCAGAAATTAAAAGACCTATTGTCCGCAGAAACCCGCGAAGCAGCGAAAAATCCGCGATATATATTTAAATATGCTTACATATAAAATCCGCGATGGAGTGAAGCCGCGAAAGGCGAAGCGCGATATAGCGAGGGATCACTGTATTCCAATCAGTGTTACAAAAACAGCTTGTAGGCACCAACTCACTGTGACTTTGAGCTGGACCAGGTAGATGGACAATGAATGTGTGCAGTACAGCATGATAGGATGTTTGCTGGAAAATGTTTTCTGGCCCAACTTAAATACTGCTTCTGTGGCAGTCCTCAGAGTTACTTCCAAGGACAGGTACCTCCTCTGTAAGTCCTGGAGCCTTCCTGATAGACTATTAGCCCCAGGCATATCTCCAACACTGTGCTCTCACTTAAATGGGCCCCTAAGGGCAGCCTGTCCTCCATGATGTGCAGAACCCAAAAACACTTCATGGGGCAAGTCTGTGGCCACCTCTTGTCTCCAAATGCCATTAGGTCACTTTGATGCTATTGGTCGATGGTTTGTGGGGCACTTACAACCCAACTAGGACATACAACCCCCATGGAATATCCTTCTACACACATTGGCAGGATGGCCCACATTCTTGCCAGTGTGTATTTCTCTCTGTTTCTCAAGGCTTTATCTATCTCTGTTTCTGCAGTTTATAGCACCCTCCCTTCTGCAACTCAATCTCCAACCAGTAAAAGAATCGAGATTCAAATCTTTAAAAACTAAACGTATGGCAGTTTTACCTGGGTTTTTCTCTAGTTCAAGTATATTCTCTTAATTTGATATTTTTCTTGCTCTTTTAATATTTTTGAGTATATAATGTTATTGATGATGTCTTCCTGTATGTTATGTTTTGAATATTTAGTTTTTTAATTAACTTGTATGTAAGTATGATGCTTTTTTTATGGACTGATTCATTTAGTTATGTGTCCTGTTCCCTATATACCGAGGATCAGGTGAGGGGGCACCAACAGGTATCAGCTGGAGGATGACCATTTAGATGGTTAAGGCCCTTCAAGCTGGTATTGAGTGTGGTTTGGTAAACTTTCTTTATTTACAAGCATTTTGTTGGATCTGTTGTTTTTTAATTCTTTCTCAACAGGTCTTGTTTTCTTTTCCTGGTTTCTGATTTCCAAGTTTTTTTGTTTGTTCTGGTTTGCCTTCCAAAAGCACTCTTTTGCTGCTTTTTTGATATTTCTACATATTTCTAATTCCTTTAAAATAAACCTTATCATTTTTAAAGAGCCAGAGTTTGTTTTCTCTCTCTCTCTTTATTCATTTTTTGGTTACTGAAGATCAAGGATTGTTTTGTTGCTGTATTTTCTTTTTTTCATCTTTTTGGGAAAATACACATTTTGAACACTAAGTCTCTGTAAGCCTGGGTCTAGCTTTTTGGAGGCTTGGCCTCATTTTGGTATTGGAGGGCACAGAGAAGGAAAACGACTGGGAGAAACACATAATCAGAACAGGCAGTGGTCAAACAAGTAGATCGAGCAAACCAAATCATCAAAATGCAGTGCACAACATAGGAATCAGAAACTAAGAAACAAGAGCACAGAGTGAAATTACCAGGAGAGCAAAAAAATAAATCAATCGCAAGATCAAGGCACAGAAAGAATTTTAGCACCCCAAACTCAGATGCCACAGCATCATTTGAATGACCTTTAAACCCATTGCCAAATATGACGTCATCTCCTGTGGAATGCTAAGATTATTTCCTAAGATAAGGACGATGCTAGCAACAAAAAATAAGGGTGTAGTTGGAATCCAAGATGGCATTGAGGCAAACAAAATTAAATAATCAGCATTAAAATTAAGTGTTAAATTAGAAAACTGATGGAACTGTTAGAATCCTTGATCTAGTAAACCCCCAAAACCATGCATGAATCATGACTCAGGATGTTACAAAGCACTAGGGAAAAAAAAAACAAATTTAGCCAAAATTACAAGTGCTTGGTGTAACACAACTGACTTAGATATTTTATTTGTGATTTTATATATTTTATATTTAAATTCTGAAATTAGTAGTATTATATAGACACAGTACAATGAAATTCTTATTTGCATGTCCATCTGTTGTGATGTGAGATTTTACATATAACTTG
The DNA here is from genome assembly GCF_900747795.2 of Erpetoichthys calabaricus. Lineage (NCBI taxonomy): Eukaryota > Metazoa > Chordata > Cladistia > Polypteriformes > Polypteridae > Erpetoichthys > Erpetoichthys calabaricus. The sequence continues at coordinate 149,477,543 of NC_041399.2, read as the reverse complement.
ATAAATATTTTGTATGTCTTTATTTGTAATTTAGGCAAAGCAATGTAATTTAATGTTTACCCCCTTTACGACTGAGTCTCTTTGAATTTTATGACAGAGCTGGGCGAGGATGTGCCTTAATCCAGTTTGGCAAGTGTTTCTTTGCTAAAGTCTTTCAACCCCCGCAAGAAACCCAGGTTACGTTAACATATGGTTGGGGTGCAGGTGTAAAGATGTTCTATTTCCCCCATTGGTCTGAAGTATGGCTGTTTGGATTTGGCTTGGATCAGAAGCTTTTAAGTACCATGATGTCCTATTGGCTCTAGGGGTTGGACAGAACATCTATAAATGTACGTGCTTAACCTCACAATCTCTCTCTCTTGCTAACCTGTGATGATGAAGACAACACAATGAAGAGCATAGCTCAGCAGCCATATTGACCAGGCTTAAGGCCTGTTCTGAAGAAAGCTGAGCACCAATGATGCCTTAACTAGAGACATTTAAGTAACTACAAGTCTGTGTGCCGCCTGAAACTACACATCACCATTTAATCAGGTTGTATGGTTGCCAATATTCAAATGTAATTTGCATATTGTTATTATTTATGAATATTACCAATAATACATTGTTTTATGTGTAACTTAATTCCTGCTTGTCTTTTTACTACATCTAATTGCCTGAGGTTATATATATAAAAGGGAAGGTGGGGATAAGTTATATACTATAATACCTTATAAACAGTGGTAAGTCTGCGAGATTAGGCATTCGGACAAAGGCTACATATTAATAATACAATAGGGGAAAGTAGAGCAATATATTACTCTACCAAGACTAAACACCATCCAACATGCAACACATCACCACTCTCCAGGAAATGAGTGTCCTGATCAAAAATAAATGCTCAAAAATATATGTGTTCACACATTAAATAAACATAAGCAAGCAATGGTAAGTGCATATTTATTTATTTAACTGAATTTTTACCAAGATTCACTTACTAATCACACGTGCAATTGGAGCACGATCAGCATAACAGACAAAAACACCCAAAGAGTGGAGATTGAAATGGCAGCCTTTGGATTTACAGTTAAATGTTTTATGCACCATGATATACAGTCTTTCACAACTTTAATAGTAGGCAGTCAACTTTAACAGTGGACAGTGATTAAGTAAATAAAAAAAACAAAATTACATTCAAAAGGTTTATTCTTCAAACATTTTGAAGGGATAGGTTGGAAAGGACAAACTCAGATATTTTTCACCACAAAGAACATAGCAACACCACTTTGCAACTCTCTTGGTATTAACATAAATAAATCTTATTTTTATTATTTGAAACCATAAAACATCACTTGTTGAGGGCATGTCCTGGGTTGTGGAAGGTGTGACTGATTTGTTGTTCTTATGATGGTTAGAATGTCAAGTGCATTTCTTTAGCCTTCTAAATTGCATAACACTGTGTCAACATAAACCCATAAATCACTTTTAAAATTTGCTCTCAGATTTGCATTAAGAATTTTTTGGAGCAGCTTCCGGTAAATTGTTTTAAGGATTGTCCAAGCAAGATCAAATTTTTTAGGGTCTTCCTGGGTGTACCGTTAAACTGCATCCGGCCCTGCAAGCAGTCCTCCAACTTGCAGAGAAGTCATGGTGGTTGGTGGCAGGATTGGCACTCTAGCCACCGTAAAAAAACTTCACACAGCTCTGAGATGACAGAAAAGACTCCTTTTTGCTCTCCGTGGGAGTAGCTCTGCTGCAGCCGCCCATAGGAAGGGGATGGGGGAAAGCCCTCGGGAGCACCATCCCCAGAAGAGTCGAAACCATTTTAGAGCCAATGGGGTCAGGTCTGGTGGGGTGCTGCGCGGTAGCACTCGGATCCCAATTTGAGGCGGCCCATACAGGTAGTGCATGGAATGTCTTGTCTCTGCTGTTGGAGGAGCTGTGTAAAATCCGTATTTCAGTGGCAGCACTCTCTGTGGTGCACAGACTGGGAACTGGACAGATCTCTGTAGGTTGATAAACCTTTCATTGGTCTGGTCGCTCTGATGGCTGTCATACTCAGGGAGTAGCTGTTGCTGTAGCGGACTGGCCTCTTCCGATGGTGTCCGATGTTACTCCTTTCAACGAGCGTATTATGAGACTCAGATTACGGCACTCTCTGGGTGCCTTGTCTGTTGTCTCGGTGTATGCTCCGACCGCGGTGAGTGATCACTTTGCGAGGGAGACATTTTATTCTCAGCTTCGCTCTTGGGTTGATGGGTGCCCACATTCTACATATAGACATAGAATGATTATTTTACAATTGCAGACATTAGAGGGCACTGTCTCTCTTCAAACCCAACACACAGACACTGAGGACACAAGTTAAAAGTACCAAGAGCTCATTTATTCTTTGTCAAACTCTTCACAAGGGTTTTCACCACCACTGCCACAAGTAAATAAACAATACAGCACTCAGTTATTCTTTCTTTCTTTCTTTCTTTCTTTCTTTCTTTCTTTCTTTCTTTCTTTCTTTCTTTCTTTCTTTCTTTCTTTCTTTCTTTCTTTCTTTCTTTCTTTCTTCCTTCTCTGCTCATCCCAGCAAGCTTTGTCCACCATCCACCCGACTCTGGCTCTCTGACTGGGCTTAAGACGGTTCCTTTTATATTCCACCTCCGACCGCAGTGAGTGATCACTTTGCGAAGGAGACATTTTATTCTCAGCTTCGCTCTTGGGTTGATGGGTGCCCACGGGGTGACACTCCTCTGGTCATGGGTGACTTCAATGTAGCCACTGGCACTGACAGGGCTGGCTATAAGGATTGTCTCAGTCCCCATAGGTCTGGTGACCGTGGTAAAAGTGGCTCCATGTTTCATGACTTTGCAAAAGGTCAGGGGCTGCGAATGGCTGGATCCTGGTTCCAGCACCCAGAACCACATCGTTGGACTTGGTACTCTAATACTGGTGGTGCGGTGAAGGAGATCGATCACATCCTCGTGGGCAGATGCTGGAGGCTCTTGCAAAACTGCTGGGTCTACAGAGGTGCCCAGTTTGTGAATACTGACCACAGACTTGTTGTTGCCACTCTTAGGATCCAGCTTAGGCCCGGTTGGTTACCACCTACTAGGAAAATGAGCCTTGACTTGACCAGGCTGTTTCTAATGAGTTTGCATGCAGTTTGTGTGAGGAACTTTCAGATTTGGGTATGAATGCTGATCCTAATGTGATGTTGGAGAACTGTGACAAGACCCTGAAGGTTGCTGAGGGTTGTGTTGGTGTTACCGGTGTTCCCAGAAGGAGGTGTTTCATCTCACAGGGCACCCTGGATATCATCAAGAGGAGTCACAGCGCACGGCTCAATGGCAACTCTGGTCTGTACCGGGAACTGAGAAGGACGGCTGCGAGTGCTCTGAGGGCAGATAAATAGGCATTTGTTAGAGTAATCTGTGAGCAAGTGACGCACCATCTGTGGTCTAGCGACCCATGTCCTGCTTACAGAGGAATCAAAGCATCCGGCTGATGTAATGGTCCTTATTGATGAAACTGCAGTTGTGACCTGCTGGGTTGGCTACTTTGAGCAGTTGTTCAAAGCTGATCCTCTGGCTAGGACGTTGGATATCTCTGGGTCCACGGTCCTTGAGGCTGATCCTCCAATTAGCTGTGAATCACCCAATCTCACTGAGATTGCACAGGTGGTAAACCAGCTGAGGGGAGGAAAGGCTGCAGGGATCTGTGGTATCCGGGGTGAACTTCTCCAGGCTGGTGGAAAGGCTGTCCTCCTGGCATTGCAAGCAATCTTTGCTTCCATTTGGGAGACTGGCATCATCCCAACTGACTGGAAAATGGGACTTGTCGTCCCTATCTGGAAAAAGAAGGGTGATCGCCAGGATTGCAACAACTACAGGGGGATAACACTGCTCTCAGTGCCAGGTAAGGTCCTTGCTAGGGTCGTCCTCAATAGGATCCGTGATCACTTGCTCACCGACCAGCGACTGGAACAGTCTGGTTTTACACCTAAGAAGTCTACCATCAACCGCATCCTGGCACTAAGGGTCATGGAGCACAAATGCGAATATCGGCAGAGTTTCTTTGTAGCCTTTGTTGATTTTCGTAAAGTGTTTGACTCACTTGATTGAACTACCCTCTGGGACATCCTGAGGATTTGCGGGATCCCCTCGAGGTTGCTGGAAATCATTGCTGGCCTGTACACTGGTACTGTGAGTGCTGTGCATAGTGGAGGCAGAACCTCTGTGTTTTTCCCAGCCGATTCCGGGGTTCGTCAGGGGTGTGTTCTTGCTCCTACTGTGTTCAGTGCTTGTACGGACTGGGTGTTGGGCAAGTTCGTGGGGTCCAGCTGTAGTGGGGCGTCTGTTGGTGAAGAAAGATTCATGGATCTTGACTTTGCTGACGATGCTATGATCTTCGCGGAGTCAATGGAGGCTCTGATCGTGATGCTCGAGAGACTGAGCGAGGAGTGTCTGGGCTTGCGAGTGTCCTGGCCTTTAATGACCTCTTGGGCACAGCCATTAGCAGTGTGTCTGTTTGTGGAGAGAGTGTCGACCTTGTCGAGAGGTTTACTTACTTTGGCAGTGACATTCTTGTCTCTGGTGACTCTTCCTATGAAGTCAGTAGACTGATTGGGAGAGCATGGTGGGGGGGGTCATTAGGTAATTGGAAAGGGGTGTGTGGCGCTCCCAATATCTATACAAAAGAACGAAGGTCCAAGTCTTTAGAGTCCTGGTGCTTCCTGTCTTGTTATATGGTTGCGAGATATGGACGCTATCCAGTGACCTGAGGCAAAGACTGGACTCCTTTGGTACTGTGTCTCTCCGGAAAATCCTTGGGTACCGTTGGTTTGACTTTGTGTCGAATGAGCGGTTGCTCATGGAGTCTGACTTCTCATCTGTACTGTCTCTTTGCTGTCCAGTAATCCTTGTTATCACTGACACCACTGTCATACCGTGTCATAATTAATAGTCTGACTGAAACTGTGCCAGATACACTTTGGAAGTCTTCTGTAACTAAAGCCAGATGTGTGCTGTATTTCATGTCCATGGTCCGTGAGCCATTTGGAAAATGTCTGAATGTTTTAAAATCTATGCTGTCTGTCATATAAGAATATCGTTTTCATAAATACATTCTTTGAGTTTATTTCTGACTATAATGTCCATCAGTTTAGTTTTGATTTACAGTACCTCAAGCCTAAGTTGGATTAAGAGAGTTTGAACATGGACAGATGTGCAGTGCATAAGTCAGGAATACTCATACTAAATTGTACAATTTATGTTCTGGATCCATTTCATTATCCGTCAGTCATTGTTACTGCTAAAAAATGATTGCTATTAGTTGTCGTAAGTCCACCTGTAAATCCATGTGAAGTGGCAACTAGGAAGAGCACTAGACAGAAGTGCTGGAGTAGAAAGAAGAGACATTTTCAAAGTTTTTCTTAGCACATCAGAATATATAAAATAAAACTCACGCAATGAACTGCATGCCATTGCTGTGCATGAAATGTATCCGTCAAATGTCTAGTGCTGCTGTCATGCATGAGACTTTGATGCTTTATAACGCATTAATTTATTATAATAGTCAAATTTATTGTGCTGAAGCCCACTGAAAATTAGACAGGCTTAAAGCACTTGTTTACAGATATAACAAATTTAAAACAGATCACAAAAATTGTAAATCACAAAATATCCACCCATCCATCCATCCATCTTCCTAACCCTCTTTATCCTGAACAGTAGAATGATTATTTTATATTTGTGGACATTAGAGGGCACTGTCTCTCTTCAAACCCAACACACAGACACTGAGGACACAAGTTAAAAGTACCAAGAGCTCATTTATTCTTTGTTAAACTCTTCACAAGGGTTTTCACCACCACTGCCACAAGTAAATAAACAATACAGCACTCAGTTATTCTTTCTTTCTTTTTTTCTTTCTTTCTTTCTTTCTTTCTTCCTCCTCTGCTCATCCCAGCAAGCTTTGTCCACCATCCACCCGACTCTGGCTCTCTGACTGGGTTTAAGACGGTTCCTTTTATATTGGCCAACCTGGAAGTACTTCTGCCCCTCTACTCACATGGCTTGCCAGAACTTCTGGGTAAGGCAAAAACCTCATTTCATTTAAGTCCTTCACAGCACCCCCTGGTGGTACCCATGGCACCTAACAGGGCTGAGATAAAGAACTCCAAGTCCCATATTGCCCTGAGGGAATCTGGGCACCGCTGTAATCCCGGGGAGCTGCCATCTAGCCTTCCCCCAGCCTTCAATATCCTGGGTGTCCCAGACAGGTTGGGTTGCCAGCAGTCTCTTACACATTTTTGCAGTCTTTTGGATTCTTAAGGCTCATAATAGTAAGTAGGTAAATGGAAATGCAACATTAAATAACTTCATTTTAGACATGGTCTGGCTTAGTGTTGCAGTGGGTATCATTCTGCTTCACATACCCAGTGTTGTAAGTTCAAATCCCACACCCCGTGGCTGTTTGTGTGGAGTCTGTTCATTTTTCTTGTGTAAGGGTGGGTTTTATTCCCACACCTTAAAAGAACTGCTGATTTTATTAATTGACAATTCAAAGATGTGTATGTGCACTGACATGGACTGGCACACTGTACAGAGCTTGTTTCTGCCTCATAGCTGATGCTGCCAGAGAAGGTTCTGGCAGCCTGCGACTTTTAATTGAATTAAGCAGGCTATTTGAGAATATTTAAATTAAACCTGGCAATGGAGGAGAGGAGGCTAAAGAATATCTTGGCAGCTTCCCATGCAAAGGTGGGAACCATCTCTGGATGGAGTATCAGTATAAACCACCCTCCGGCACATGGACAATTTACTGTAGAGTTTCTAATCAACCTAACTTGGTGTTTGAGAAATTTGGGAGAAAACTGCACAACCTCAAAAAAAAAAAAAAAGGGAAAATGTACTAACTAATGTAGACAGTCTGCAAATAAAAATCTAGCCTCCTAACTACTATGACACCCACTCTTCTATACAGAGCTTATGGAGATCTATATAGCAACTTATTTTCTAAAACTATAAAAACTGGAAAAGATGGGTTTAGAAAATAACTTAAATCATTTGATGAATATACCAAACATAGTACAAAAAAAGCTGATGTTGCACCATATACACAATGCAAATAAAAGAAAGGAAAAAAGTTTGTAGAGCAGCAACAACATGACAAAAGTGCCACTTTGCACATACTCATTTTCAATTAACATCTGTTAATCTCAACACAAATTCTGAATTCAAAGATGCTAAATAAGAAACGAGAAAATGAAAAAAAAAATCTCAAAACATTTTAAAAATGTACAAAGATAGAATCATTTTCTAACACTGCCTTATGCATGTTGCTCCTGAATGTAATATTAAGCGTGGGTGGACTGCATTTGCACTGTGTCAGACTGTGTGGTCTCTTTACTTGGTGCTGTTTTTTTTTATTATCCCCACCCTCCACCAATTTATGCACAGTTTTCTGAGTCTAGTGGGAAATTTGCAGGTCTGAGGTAATTTGCAACAAGTTAAAAAAAATACAATTTCAAGCACTGCTCTCTTTCACATACCTTAATGTCTGAGACTAAATCACATCTCGTTTCTATTTTTTTCTATTTGAAATAACAAATCCCTTTTGTGTGAAGTCTGTGAATTATCACCTTCATGGAGCCTGATAGATATTGCAATTAGCTTTCTCAATCTAGGCTGCATCTCACAAGGAAGTTAGACCATTATTGTGACTCGTTCCACAAATGACAACAGTAAAAGAAGGACAATATTTCTTAGAATATATTGTAGCAGTAGGTAATATACAAGACCAGGGGTACTCTGAAAGCTAACAATGACAGACAATGCATGCCTGTTCCATACAAGATTATCTTTAACTCTCCACAAATGCTTGCATTTTGCCTGGTCCATGGCAAGTGTAAATATTTAAAGACTAGCTGACCCTCTCAGGTAGAGGTAACCCACAGTAATTGTTAAATACAATCCCAGGTTAATTCATTTGGAAAGGTTATTGGACAATTAGGCTTAATATTATATATTTGTATACACTGCTCAAAAACATTAAGGGAACACATAATTATCACAGGCTAGCACCAAGTCAGTTAAGCTTCAGGGATATCACTCTGTCCGATTAGGAAGCATAAGCGATTGTGAATCAACTTCACCTGCTTTGGTTCAATTGAAAGTGAAAGCAGGTGTTCTGGAAAGGCAAAAACAAGACAACCCCTCAAAAAGGAAATGGTTTTGCAGGTGGTGGCTACAGACAATTACTCTCTCCTTATCCTTTCTGACTGATTCGTCTCTAGTTTTGTATTTTGCTAGTGTTGTTGTCACTACTGGTAGCATGAGGTGGTACCTATAGCTGATTTAATAATAATAATAATAATCCATCCATCCATTTTCCAACCCGCTGAATCCGAACACAGGGTCACGGGGGTCTGCTGGAGCCAATCCCAGCCAACACAGGGCACAAGGCAGGGAACCAATCCCGGGCAGGGTGCCAACCCACCGCAGGACACACGCAAACACACCAAACACACACTAGGGCCAATTTTAGAATCGCCAATCCACCTAACCTGCATGTCTTTGGACTGTGGGAGGAAACCGGAGCGCCCGGAGGAAACCCACGCAGACACGGGGAGAACATGCAAACTCCACGCAGGGTGGACCCGGGAAGCGAACCCGGGTCTCCTAACTGCGAGGCAGCAGCGCTACCACTGCGCCACCGTGCCGCCCAATAATAATAATAATACATTTTATTTATATAGTGCCTTTCCCATGCTCAAGGCGCTTCACAGAGTATATGTAACATTGGATACAAATGTTTTCCTGAATAGAACAATGAAACAGATAACAAAGCATTAAATAGAATAAAGGACAATAAACCAGAGTAAAATACTAAATTCAATACTAAAAGAAAAACTTAACAAATAACCCAATTTGTGATATAACAGACACACAAATTATCCTGAGCACCTGGACAGAGAGGTAAACTAAAAGAAAGGGCAGAATGTTAAGTTAAGTTAAAAGCCTTCCTAAATAGATGAGTTTTAAGTTGTTTTTCAAAAGAATGAACGGAGTCAGCTGATCTAATTAATTTCGGGATGTCATTCCAAAGTCTGGGTGCTACGGAGCTGAAGGCCTTGTCACCCATAGAGTGCAGGTTAGTGTGAGGCACAACAAGATTACCAGAATCAGAGGACTTTAGTAGGCAAACAGGAGCATAGTGATATAGAAGGTCACTGATGTAGTCTGGTGCAAGGCCATTTAAAGCTTTGTAGGTTATTAATAGAATTTTATATTAAATCCTATAAGACACAGGGAGCCAATGAAGGCGAAGCAGGATGGGTGTGATGTGCTCACTGTTCGAGTAAGGACTCTTGCAGCAGAGTTTTGAATCAACTGGAGCTGAGATATAAGATAAGAAGGGGCACCTGCCCACAGCGAGTTACAATAATCGATGCGGGATGTGATAAAAGCATGGACAAGTTTCTCAGAATTAGAAAAAGAGAGGAAGGAATGAACAAGGGATATGTTACGGAGGTGAAAGTAAGAAAGTTTCTTAATGTGGTTTATGTGGGCGGAATAAGAAAGGGAAGAATCAAAAATGACACCAAGATTCCTTGCATCAGAAGAAGGTCTGATGAGATCACCGTCAAGAGTGACTGAAAAGGAGCTCATTTTATTCAGTAGCACTTTAGTGCCAATTTGCAGGAGTTCAGTTTTGTGGCAATTTAATTTTAAAGAGTTCTGCTCCATCCAGGTTTTAATTTCACTGTGGTAAGTTGTGAGCTGAGAAAACTCTGATGAAGTTGCACTTTTGACATTGAAATAGAGTTGAGTGTCATCTGAATGAAAATGATAACCCAGTCCATAGCTATGAATAATATGGCTAAGGGGAAGCATCTAAATACACAAGAGGAAGAGGGCTGAGGACAGAGCCCTGAGGAAATCCTTGTGTGACTGGCGCTGAGCTGATCTGCTGTTGCCAAGACTAACAAACGTTTGCTTATCAGTCAGATAGGACTTAAACCACTGGAGGGCAGTGCCAGAAATACCCAGCATGTTCTCCATTATGGACAGTAGAATGTCATGTCTGACAGTGTCAAATGCTGCACTGAGGTCTAAACAGAATTAATATGCAGGTTTGTCCAGAGTCTGCTGCCATAAGCAAATCATTGGTTACCCGCAGAAGAGCAGTTTCACAGCTGTGCTGTGCCCTGAAACCAGGCTGAAAGGGTTCCATCAAATTATTAGAGGTTAAGTACAGCAATTGGTGAGTTGGGAGGCTACAACATGCTCAAGAACTTTTGACAGAAAAAGTAAGTGGGGAAATAGGCCGAAAATTGTTAAGATCGTCACCATCAAGACCAGACCTTTTTAACATGGGGGGGTTTACAGAAGCGATTTTAAAGTGGCTGGCACAAACCCAGTGTCGAGGGATGTATTGATTATTGTCATAACAGTCAGGATTATGGCATGAAGTCAGCATTTAAGAAGTGTGGTGGGGATGGGGTCCAGTACACAAGTAGTTGGCCTCATCTAACAAAGCAGGTCATTAACAAATGCCGATGTGACTGGTGAAAATTTAGAAAAGGAGCTGGATGGAATGGGAAGACAGGGAAGGATATAAATGGATGATGGATTTATGTTAGTTGAATATTTAGATCTTTAATTTTATTGTGGAGAAAGTGGAGGAATTTTTTCACAGACTTCCGTTAGAGGAGGTAATTGGGCCAGATTGCAGGTTTGAAGCAATTTATTAACTACAGAGAACAAAAACCCTTGGGTTATCATGGCCACTTTCTATTATTCTACCATAATGTGTGTTTCTTGGCTGCAGTTAGTGCATACCTGTAGGCCGTTTTGATGGTCAGAGAAAGCCTGGATGTGAACAGTGAGGCTAGTCATACTTTCATAGATCGTAGCTATGAATTATACCATGGAGCTAAACGCTTAAAGGAAACCTCCTTATGTTTTAAAGGAGCTGTTTTATCAAGTGCTGAATGAAGGGCTGAGTTATAGTGGTCAACATGATTATCTAGTGTTGATGGAATAGGTGAAGACAGAAAAAGATCAGAAATGGATCCAGCAAGAATAGAGGGACAGATATTTTTAAAGTTTCGGAAAGAAAGTTTCCGTTTACAGGTAAGAGGATGGAGAGGTAATGAGACAGTGAGAAGCAGTCCCAAATCACTGCTATAAGTGTTGCCGACAGATAATCCAGATGTGCAGATCAGGTCCAGTATATGACCACCAGAGTGGGTGGAAAAATCAACATGCTGCACCAAGTCAAAATAGTCCAGTAAGGACAGGAATTAATTTCTCAGTTTACATGTAGTAATGTCAATATGGATGTTGAAATCGCCAAGAAGAATGACTCTCTGGGAAAGTGAACTTTTAAGTGGGTTAATAATTCAGTCAGATCAGATAAAAAAGACGCATTGTATATAGGGGGATGATAGACAACAATAAGTGAGAGGACCAGATTTTGTTATTAGCTTAAGAGCCAGACACTCGAAAGACAATGGACCATCAGTGGGGATTCTTTTGTTAATTAACTTTGATCTAGCAATTACTGCGACTCCTCCGCCTTGTCTTGTGCTGCGAGGCTCTGTGAAGTGAATGTATCCGGGTGGGGTCACCGCCGTGACAAATGTAAAACCATTTGGTTTTTGCCAAGTTTCTGTTAAGCATAGCAAGTCAAGCTTTGAGTCTGTAATGAATTCTGATAGCACCCTTGCTTTGCCATTAAGAGATCTTGAGTTAAACAATGCAATATTAGCTGATGTGGGTTCATTGTGCACAGATCCATGACCAGAGTTTATTTTAACATATTGCAGATTTGGCACACTGACACTCCTATTTCCAAAGCCATGAGTAGGGCGGCATATTCCTGAGCAAATGCTGCCTGTGAACTTTTCATTCGTAGCCCGGCTGTGGCGCCGACCTGACCCGCAATATAAATATTTTGGGCACTGCACAATACCATTGTCTTTCAGGACATTCCAGTCTGACCATTCGCTCTGGACAAACTGTTTAATATGAAGGAGATTGTCACGAGAGTATTTTAGCTTAGTAGAGAGCAATACTTATCTGATAGTAGCAGAGAAGCAGCACAGCACAGCAGAGAAGGTGAGACGAGAAGATGGGTGGCGTAGATGAGCGGAAAGCGGCAGAAAAAGCATAGTAGGAGATATTACAAAATGCACATGAAGATACCAAAATTCGGAGGTTCCAACATACAGCCACATACATATAACGCTGGGTATTACAGGCGGGATTGCACAGAGCTGCATCCATCTGGGGGTAAACCTCAGATCACTTCTTAGTCATTAAGCACATATAGAAGGAATCGAGAGCAATCCAGTGTATACATTATAATCAAGAAGACAGACCATTCCCGGCTCATAGATCGCCACGGTGCAAAGAAATGTCCATAGGGCTCTTCCAGTGTGCCACAGAAAGATTCGGTTGTCCCCAAGGCTGCAGACCCAGTCAAGGCAAAGTGCATAAAAGTAAATCCAAATCAACACAGTTCTAGTCAATTGCATCCATGAACTATACATACAATAAAAAAAAGTGAACAACTGCAAAAAGTTTAAGTTTAACACGAATTTTAACGGAAAGTGTTGATAAACCCAGCAGAAGGACCTGTATCTGCTCTTTTGTGTGAGGAGGAACAGGAGGAGTACTGCCAGAGCCCTAAATGACCTCCATCTGGATACTGGTGTCCAGGTTTCTGACCAAACTGTCAGAAACAGACTCCAAGAGGGTGTTATGAGGGCCTTTAGTGTGACTTCTACTCACAGCCCATTGGCATGCAGCTTGATTGGCATTCACCAGAGAATACAACAATTGTCGGCTCTGCCACTGGTGACCTGTTCTCTTAACAGATTAGAGCAGGTTCACACTGAGCACATGTGTCAGATGTGAATTTTATGCGGCCTGCAACATCATTCAGCATGGCTGGTTTGGCAGCGGGTTAGTGATGTTCTAGGGAGGCATATCATTGAAGCGTTGCACAGACCTCCACATGCTAGGCAACAGTACCCTGACTGCTGTTAGGTATAAGAATGAAATCCTCAAAGCCACTGTCAGAACACACACTGGTGCAGTGGGCCCTGGGTTTCTCCTGGTATGTGACAATGCCCGGTTTCATATGGCCAAAGTGTGTAGGCATTTACTGGATGACGAAGGCATTGATGCCATTGAGTGGCTCTCACATTCCCTAGACCTGAATCCAAATGAGAACCTCTGGGATGTTATGTATCAGTACATTCAACACCACAAAGTAGTGTCGCAGACTGTCCATGAGCTCACTGATGCCCTGACCCAGGTCTGGGAGGAGATCCCCCAGGACACGATTCGTCATCTTATCAGGAGCATGCCCGGATATTGTCAGGAGTGCATACAGGCAAGTGAGGGCCATACACACTACTGAGTCACATTATGAGTTGCTGTGATGAAATTCACGCATGTTGGATCAGCCTGTGATTTCAATTTTTGACTTTGATTTTCAATGTGGTATTGAATTCAGCCCTCAATGTGTTGATGATTTTGGTTTCCATTGACAGTTGTTACATCATTTTGTTCTCAATAAATTACACAGTATTACTCAGTAAAGATTTTCCACAGGAATATTTTGTTCATCAAGATCCAATGTGTGATTTACGTGTCCCCTTATTTTTGAGTAGTGTATATAAAACATATACACATAAATACAAATATACTAAAGTAGCACACAAATCATTGAATACACTCTGACATGACATTTGTCATACACCAGTCTGTTCTGATAATTATGGTATCAACTTATGAAGACTTCCTTCCATACAATCCACAATGACAGCAACGACCTCTGGGTACAGACAGAAGGATTTTTTGGTTTTGGTCTATTACAAACTGAACCAGCAGTATTCAACTTTTCAACCAGTTCCTGAATTATCGAAAAAATCTTCATAATACTGGAATTTACATTTCATTAAAACAAAATCTACCATAATGTATGAACGTTTGCCCAGGCCAACAAAAAGTATTCATTATTTGGAAAAGTTTGCTTCTTCAGTATTCACTATAATGGGATTTGACCTGTATATATTTAAAAATAAAAACTCAAATTTAAACTGCTCAAATAAGCATGTTCTACCACTACCCATTTACATTTTCTCACATGTCTCTGACATCCCAAACATGCTTAATTTTTACTCGTGTGTATACCTTGTGGAGAATTAAGTAAATTACTAGATAGTAACCTGAATCACACAGCTTTACCGATTAGAAACTTGAACTTATTTGGTTTTAACCAAGATGGTAACTGCTAATGCATCATTTAAAGATCAACATAGTTTATAGAAGCTCTCAGATTGAAAGGTAATTGAGGTCCAAGTGTCTGGAAGGCATTGTAATGCAGTTATGAAGTAGTTTATACATAATTATTTCCCAGCCAAATCAATTATCTACAAATGCAGAAAGGTCACTGTCAGTATCTGAAGTGCAGGTCATTCCTTATGCTGGCTGAGAAGTCCAGCCTAACATTAAAGAACTTAAATTCCCCAATCTATGTGAATGTACGTGATCCAACTGTCTGAAAGACACTGTAAAACCATAGTCCACAAAAAAAAAAACATAAAGTCTGATTCAAACCATGAACTGGGCTTCTGAACAGTGTGTTTTGGATAGACAAGTAATGTTGCTGCAATACAAGACACCATGCAGGCCACGACTGTGCAATTTTTATTTTATTTTAAATGTGATAATGGTTAGAGCTGATACCAGCTAGACATTCGGTACCTGTATTCACCAGGGGTGCTTTACATGTTCTTCCTGTGTCTACTGTACATGTTTTTCATCCAGATATTCTTCTTTCCTCCCATGTCCCAAAAAAGCAAAGGTTATAATTGGCAATTCTAAATTGGTTCAGTTTGGGTTTGTGTGTGACTATGCCCTGTGAACAACTGGAATCTCATCCAGGCTTGGTTCACATTATGTGCTAAATGCTGCTGGGATACATTCATGCTCCCTGTCACAACCTTGGAAAAAATTTTCACAAAATGGAGAGACAGATTAAAACTGTAAGATAAGAGTAAAGGTTATGTCCTAATTATAGGCGGTGTATATTCCACATACATTCTAAGATTAATGGCAAGAAAATAAATTACATAACCCACCTAGGTTCAGTAATAATACAATATTACATTATTATTGGAAAAGAACTGATGAAGAACATGATGAAGAGCATGTCTGTGCATCCATCGATCGATCCATCCATCCAATTTATGACCTGCAACAGCTCTATCAAGTCCCTATCTGATTGTGCATCCATTATCCAACCCGCTATATTGGGGGTCTGCTGGAGCCAATCCCAGCCAACACAGGATGCAAGGCAGGAAACAAACCCCGGGCAGGGCGCCAGCCCACCACAGGGCACGCACACACACTAGGGACAATTTAGAATTGCCAATGCACCTAACCTGCACGTCTTTGGCCTGTGAGAGGAAACCGGAGTACCCAGAGGAAACCCACATAGACACGGGGAGAACATGCAAACTCCACACAGGGAGGACCCGGGAAGCGAACCCGGATCTCCTAACTGCAAGGCAGCAGCTCTACCCAATGCGCCACCGTGCCGCCCCCTATCTGACTGTAATTCATAAATCACCTAAAAATAAAATCGTAACTGGCTTGTATCACATTGCCACTAGAGCTAATGTACAATATATATCTTCTGCCATCTCTCCAACCAACTTCATGGTCATTGCAGACCAGATGCATAACACCAGCACACTCAGTACAAAGTAGGAAACAGCCCACTAGTCTGCTGTGCTATCCACTCATGCAGACACCAACAAAGGAGCGAACTTCCATTCAGTAAACTAACTTGCAAAACCCTGAGGATCTGGGAAGAAAAGCAATTGTATTTCTGTGGACTCACACCATGAATCATCTCAGTTTGCAGATTTGCACTGTGGTGATCTACTGGTGGTCAGTTGAAGACCTGCAACATCTGGCTCAGAAGTAGTCTCCTTGCAACGTGAGCTAATAAGACAACTCCTTGTTTTAGCCACACTGCTTCTGAACACTGTGAACAGGGTGCTTCTTGGTGACGACAGATGATGTTTCTCTCCCTCTGCCCTCACATTTTCTGCTGAACACCGCCACTACACTACACAGTACAAATCCCACCCTTGTTGCTAAGTGTATTGCTGTGGATCACACCACAAGGCATCACAGTTCATAGATTTACACTGTGATGAACTGCCCGTGGTCAGCCACAAACCTGCAAAGTCTGGCTCAGAAGAAGTGTCCTTGCAATGTGAGCTAATAGGAGTACTCCTTGTCTCAGCTCTACAGATACCACTTGTGAAGATTATAAATGGAGCACTTTCTAGTGACATCAGCTGAGCTCTCTCTTAGCTTCCACATTTTCTTTGTAACGCTGCCATTATTAAACCCGTTGACAGTGTAAATCCCATCCTTCTTGGCAAGTGTATTGCTGTGAACTCACGGCACAAAAACATCTCAGTTCACAGATTTGCAGTGTAGATAACTGCCAGTGGTCAGCCATAAAGATGCAAAGTCTGGCTCAGAATCACTGCCAAAGGAGCACTGCCTGATGATACTGTATCAGCTAACCTCTCTCTCAGCAACCCCCTTTTCTGTGTAACACCACTACTACAGCAGGAGGAGGAAAACCCAAACAGACACTGGAAAAATGTGAAAACAACACAAGAACAATGTTTGCACTTGAGTTTCAAATCCATATCACTCATGCGTGCCGGAGGACCTCTTCACAGGTTCAGCTGAGGCATGAGGGGGTGCTGCCGCTAACACTGTACTGTCATCTCCCTCTTTCCCATAGTGCTGAGAAACTGCCTGGTGAGGGCATTTGACCCCACTCCTTCCAGTCCAGCTGCCATAAAATCCCAGGCACGGCCATCTTAACAACATCATAGGACACCAGGCAAAGTAGTGCACTGGTGCCCCTGTTTTGATAGACAAACATAAACATACATAGGCATTAAAAATATCATGGGCTCCTGTGCTCCTGGGGCCTCCAGCCAGTGTTCATAGGAGTGCGGGAAGGAGGTATCATTACTAGCTAGAGCAACCCACATGACAGAGCTCTGCTATCAGTGACTGCATCTCCGCTACTCTTTGTTTTGCTGATTTCCCGCTTACAGGGCACACACCAAAAGCGCCATTTGTTTTGTTTGCTTTTAGTTCTCCACGGACAATAAAAGGGACAACCCGGTTGGCGCCCCAAAATGTCATTCTCGTAACTGGCAACACCTAGTACGATGAGTCTGTGAAGCAACAGTGCTAGCCAATACCAATGTATACACCTTGAGAAATAAAATAAAGCTGTCTCCAAAATCATATGCATGCTACTGTAGCAACATCTCCACGATGAGAATCCATTGCTAAGGATAGCCGTATATATCTATTCTCACCAAATGAAATAGGAAAAAGTAAAAGGAAAAATATTTAAATGAAATACAAGATAACACAATCAGGCCGCAGGTAATTCAGTCCTGAGTTCCAGCAAGAGCGTGAGATGTTTAACCAGAATGACTAGCAGTACGACTGCAGCTCTGAGGTTTGCAACTGATGTTCGATGTGTTAAGCAGTGGGAGGTGTTGCATATATAAATTCAAAAATAACATTAATTAAAAGGTTCACTTTCTTTAAATAAATGTATGACTAGAACAAAAAAGCTTTAACGTGTTTAAAATAAGAAAAGAAGTCATTGGGTTCACTGCATTGGTATTTTATATTGAATATGTTAAAAATACTGCATGATTTTTCTCAGCCTAATTTTCACATGTATATTGTAATGTGTATTGTACTGTTTTCCTTTGTTGTTTGCTATGTTGCTGGGGAAGGATGACACTCTGCATGTTGGTCTGCCATTCAAGTAAGCATTTCATTGTACTCTGTGCACATTCCTAATAATAGTAATAACAGAAGAACACTGGTATCAATGAGCCAAGGTGGAGGGTTCGTATCCTGGACTGGACACTGTCTCCGAGGAGTCTGCATAATCTCTCTGTGTCAGGCTGGTTTTCACTGGGTCATTCTAAATTTCCTCCCACATTCCAAAGGGACATGCCAGTTAGAGTGACTGATAACCCTAAGTTGGCACTACATTAATGTAATTATGTGTGTGTGTGTGGGTGTGTATCCTACTTTGGACTAGCATCTTGCTGCCTTTTGACACAACAGGTTCTGGTAACCCACAACCCTGCAATGAAATAAAGACATTCATAAAATGGATAAAGAGATATTCTAATATTTCACCACTTAAAAAAATGTAAATGTATTGCCCAAGATGTTTTATTGTAACATAAAAGCAAAGTACTTCATCATACACTTAAGAGTCTCTGTATGAAAGCAGTGATTTCCAACACCGATTAAATTCAATTTTTTTCAGTAAATAGGAGTATTAATTTCTCACCACTTTCTCAAGCTTTGCTCTTTGTTGTCAACTAAAAAGTTATATTCTGAACAACCCAATCTTATATCATTACACTCTGCAGGCATAACCATGTAGCAAGAAGGCAGAGATCATACTTGAGAATTAAGAAGTGATCCTTAATACTCTGCGGCTGCAGATACCTCCGCAGTTTGCATATAAATGCATTCTTTCTTGGCAGTAAAATTCAGCTTGTAAAAATCCATTAGGCAGATACAGACACAGACAGTGCCTGTCAGACACACACACACATACACACACACAGTAGTAAACTGCTTAATAAATGTAGAGTAAACAACCCTTGGCCTTTATAAAGCATTCCAAAAGAACTGTTCATATATTGTAATTGTTGACAAGGTGAATATTTAAATAAAAAGATATTTGTGCTCCCATACAGGCGTGATGGATTCCCTCTTTGGCCTCTTCTTGATGCCACATAGCCAAGCATTGCATTGAGTGGCCTACAAAAATTAGCAGAAATACAAAACCAAACGAAAATGCTAATTTCTCCACATGGAACAATCCACTGCAAGGATAACTAAAAATTATGGGCAAAAGCGGTAATAGTCATAAAAGCCTCCATTATCCAAATGCTCATTTCTGCTTTACTTATTTGTATCTGTTAAAGACACTCCAGGGCCTGGTGGGTGTAGCTGTTCAAGTCTACCGTAAAATCATGAAGCAGAGGATACACAGGGATAAGGGGGTGACTATGTGAGGAGTTTGGTTTTTATATTCCTTTGATTTGTGGTTTGCATTTTTATTAGATTTATGTCAAAATCTTATATTTGAAATTGAAATTTAAGTATTCTTGATGTAAAGGTAGAAATCGTGACAAATTATATCCAATCTTTTTTGCCTTTCATGAGTACTTCTAACCACCAACATTAAAATGGAAAAAACAATCTTCTTATTTAGAAAAGTAATTTAAAATATGTTTTGGTTGCTTATGTGTGATCACCCTTTAACAACAACAATGTATTTCTTGTATTGCCCAAAATCACACAAGGAATGCCTCAATGGGTTTTAACAGACACCCTATTGATTCTCTAAGAAGATATGGACAAACTCCCCAAAAAATTCATAGGAAAAAAATATGGAAGAAATCTTGGGAAGGACAATTCAAAGACAGAGAGAGAGACCCCCTTCAGGTAGGTTGGGCATGCAATGAGTGTAAAAAATGGGATAAATACAAGTAATTCTCTTCACAGAGCTAGATGGCCAATCTAACATATTTGATTTGACATACTTTATTATTCCCCCAAGGAAAAATTGTCTTTTCACATGACCTTTGTGGGGTCAGAGTGCAGGGTCAGCCATTATACAGTGTCCCTGGAACAATTTTCAGGTTAAGAGCCCAATGGAATAGGATCCCTTCTGGTAGTAAAGGGATTTGAACCCACAACTTTCCAGATACCACCACCAATCCTTAGCCACAGAGCCACCACTCCACCTTCTAATTAAAGCTGCAAGTCGGTGTAATTCTGACAATAAATGAAAAAAGAAACTGATAAAGGATTGGGGGCCAGCTGGGTACCCTGTTTAATTCGAACAACTGAAATTGAAATGAAAAAGAGTACAAAGAATGCTGTCTTGTGTCCTGCATGCTTGGAAAATTAGCTTCAATGTCATGCAGTTCAGTTGACTAAACGAGTGTAGTCCAAATGGCCACCGACTTGCTGTAAACCAGAAATGATGACAGGGTCTGGCCCTGGACTCTTCCTCTTGTCTGCGGAGAGGAAAGACAGTTAATAACTGCTTTTGCCGTGAAACTGTAGATGATTGTCTTAAATCTATAAAGCCGTTCAAAGGCTCCCCAAGTTCATTTGGTTGCATTTTTCTTTACTAACGTAGCACTTCCAGGCTTTGAAATTTAAAATTTTATCTTCTTTGTGGAACTCTCTGAGTTTAGTCAAATTGTGAGGGATATTTTATATCAAGTTCTACTTGCATGCAGTCTATAGGATTGAGATTCAGACTCTGATTGTGACATTATAGAACATCGATCTTCTTTTACTAAAGCCATTCTGTGGCTGATTTGACAGTGTGTTTTACATCTTTGACGTTTTCAAATTTAAATTTTTCTTCTTCAACTTCAGCCTTCCATTAGGCATCAGCAGGGTTTGCATCAAAATATCTTGCTATCTGGAGCTTAACTTTTTCCACTCTATCCTGATCAGCTCTCCAGTACCTACTAAATGTCATTCATGATAAACTTACCCGCCTCTAGATACTCGATCAGTCTGATCCCTTGAATTCAAAACTTCAGGAATTTCCCCAGTACATGCCAACAGTTTCAATTTATCCTTATGAGCCCACTGCATTCAGTTTTTTTATTTTTTTTTTCATTGAAATCTGTGAACTTTCAAAACATAATTGCAAGGCATGGAGTTACTGTGGCCTTTTTTATATCCTGTATACAAGCTATTCCTGGAATTCAATGGGTGTTTGTCTGTTAATGACAAATATGTACTGAGATTTTTCAAGAAAGGAAGACACAATATTCAAATTAAGGTAGATATAATCAGTAATCATGGTGCTGGAGAGTAGCGACATGTTGAATGTTGATTAGATTAGCACGTGCCAGTAAGAATTTCACTCTGCTGTGTACTGTGAGATAGCAGGTCTGTTGCCCATGCATTTTAAATGAACAGGTAATGTGCACACGTTATTGAGTAGGGTGTAGGTAGCAAGGCAGAGTGGCTCCACACATGTGGGATTAGGGTGCAAGAAGGAAAAAAAAAAATGAAAGAACAAGCCGAAGAGAGAAAGGAAAAAGAAAACCGTGGAGGAGTGCAGTATCAGGTGCCTGAGAGCCTGTTTGATAGAGAAGAGGCAGAGTGGTTGGTAGTCCTGCGGAAGAGCAAACAATAAGAGCTGTAAGGGGTGGATCATTACTGGAGGGGCAGGTACAATGATAGCGGACACCTCCTTAGGGATCCATAGACCATGAGGAGAGCGTGAGGGAAGATGGGAGGACAGCTAACTCTCAGTGGTCAGGCAGACGCTGGCGTTGGCAGCCAAGTCCAGGGTCAGAAGGGAGGACTGTAGCTGCTGGTGTCTCCACCAGCTGAGCAATGCATTGGGTGAGCTGGGGAGACAGGAGAGAGGAAGTTGTGCTGGGCTCAGTGAAAAGTGAAAAAAGAGTCAGGACACGATGACTGTTTCACTTTGGTTTTATCTTTGTATTATTTGTTGAATTTTAACTCACGGACATTCACATTGATATTATGGATTCTTTATTTATAGAAGACACTGTATTCTGCACTACACTTTCGACACTTTGTTGATTTTAAATGTGCGCAATTGTATGTGTTTGCCCTGCGATTGACTGGCACCCTGTCCATTGTTTGTTCCTGCCTTATGGCCCGTGCTAACTGGGATTGGCGCCAGCTGAACCCCGTGACCCTGTTCAGGACTAAGTGGGTAAGAAGATGACTGACTTCAACAGTTTGCACCAACCCCTTGCTGACTGTATTTATCCTAATTTACCCCTGCTTATCCTTGGGTAGAAGCAACCAGGGAGGGTGGAGCCGACTCAGACTGTCATATGTACTCTATAAATCGAAAAGGCCCTATAGCATGACGCTGCCATTGCCACACTTGACAGTGAGTACTGTGTCTTTTGGATGATGAGCATTGTTTTAAAATCAAGGTGGAAAAACATAATACCCTATTCTGTATGATTTTGTGAGAATAAGTGGGTCTTCTTGCAAAATTTCAATGGGCTTGAATGTCATTTTTTTGTGATAAATTGCTTCTGTTTTGCCACCCTACTCCAAAGATTTGGCTTATAGCTTGTGCTAAATGGCTGTACCTGGAAAGGAGTGATTACTGCCAGCTACTAGCAACAATTCCTGTTGCTTATTTAAGGTTACCAATGGCCCCCTGGTAGCTTATCCCTACCCACTTACCAATTTTGATCTTTGAAATCCCCTAGTTGTATACTATTTCCTCTTTTTCTTAACAATTGTTTTCTCAGTGTTTTTTATATCTGCCTGATCAGCAGCTTTCAGCAAGAAGATTTCACAGATTTTCAGCTCGCTCCTTGTGGAAATTGATTATCTATGCACTATATTACTAAGGAACCTTAGGGGAAATCCTACAGTTGATTTTATGCTGGGGAAATAAGAATTAATGCCAACTGAAGGCAAATTACCTTTGTGAATGATTTTAAATGGAATGGGTTAAATCTGAACAGTTAGTTACAATTGCCATTATAAAGGGAAATGTAATTGTTGATGTGGTGTTTTTGAGTATTTTTTGCTAACAAACCATTTACTGCATTTTTTCATTTATACAGATGGATAGAAGATGTTATTGAAGGTGAAACGTCTGAGATGTTTGTCTTGATTTCAAGTATTAAATAAACATAAGCTGAACTTTCAGAATGGGCATGACTTTCCTATCAGCTGTATGATTAAAAAATTTTGAGCCTGATCCTGACCCATTTAAACCAAAAAATTGTATTTTTCAACATATTCATTGTGGCCACTAATTAATCTGTTGGAATTCTCATGAAGCTTTTCTATGCCATTAAAATAAAACATTTTCTGGCTTTCATAATCTACAGTATATTCAGTAGCTGACCTGACATCTTCAACATCAGCATAGCAACAAAGGCAACCATTCGGCTTAAGAGGCAGTTGAGAGTCACACACAACCAGTTCTAAGGAATACGGTAAGTGTGGCATCTCTTCAAATTCAGTTTTCCAGGGCAGCACTCATGTTGTGTTAGTGAGGGTGTTGTCGTGAAGCAGAAGGGCTATGGTTTGGAGCTTTCCTGGTCCTTTTTACCCCTGAATGACTGCAGCTAACATCAAAAGAAATGAGCAAAATATTCACTGATTATGTGGACTTTTTGAGGCATGTAATTGATATACAGTAAATTGCACCTTCGACATCATACAAATTCATGCACTAGATCTTTGACGCCCCTTGTGTTATCGACGGCTCCTACAGAACAAGACTTAGTGACTCACATACTTCCCATACACCAGCACTGACCTTTGATGTTTTGCAAACAGTGCTTATGGGGCTAATGCTTTACTTGTTCATGCACTCAGTCTCAGTTTTATTGACTCTTCTTCACTGAGCTACTGTCATACCACATTGAAGCTTATTCCAACCGAATTCACCAGGCATATCATGGTGGTTTGGTTATATTGTAACAGTTGTCTTGGATATGTGTGTGTGTCACTGGCGGTTTGTACTTTTTCCCATTCCTGTTAAGGTTGGAATGGCTGAATGTGTAAGGCCGGCCAATGGTACATGGGGAGGGGAGCACATGGCTCAGAGGGCCAAACAAACTGTACAGGGAGGAGCAAAATTTATGTAAATGTGTGGCAGTAAAGAGGTGAAGGAGGAGAAGAGGGCGCCAGACAAAAAGGAGAAGCAGAAGCCATAAAAAAAAGGCAAGAGGGAAATCTATTCAACCTGCATGGAAAAAGTCAGATGAACCCGGGTTCAATTCTGGACAAATTATTTTCCTTTTCTGGTGAAAAAGGTGAAGGCATGTTTAGCAGTACTTTTCCCTTAACAGTAGAAATGGTTCGGTGCATCCTTCCCTGCAACAGACTGTAGATGGTCATCTCTACCCATGAAAATTTAAAGGATTCTGATGGCATTTATTTCTTCTTTTCTCTTTCCCTTATTTATGTATTAGTGGCATATGTGGTTCAGTGTTTTGTGTTGTAATTTGTGTGGATGGGAATCGCTGTAGTGTAATAGTATGTACGGCATACAGTCGACCCCTCATATACGACCGGCCTGACATGTGAACAACTTGCTTTACAACCAAAATTTTTGTTTTGAATTACGACCAACATCTTGCGTTACGACCCGAATGCGGTCACGTGTATCCGCTTGTGCGATTGTAAACAAACAGCCGAGGGCGTCTGTAAGCGTCAGTCGGAGCCCAGATACATGTGTTTGTGGACGTAATTTCGGTCAGTGCAGTGCTTTATATAATTTATTTCGATAATTGCTAAGGAAGAAAGTGAAGGTAACGAAAGTAAAGAAAGTGATCACAATCGAAACAAAGAAGGAAATTGTGTGGAAATATGAGAGTGGCGTTCGTATGACCAATCTCGCTAATATGTACAGCATGTCGAAATCCACCATCTCAACAATTTTATAAAGAAAAGATTTGTATAAGGAAACTCCTTCCAAACAATAACCACCTTCCATTTCATTCTCCTCCTCCTTCCTTCCTGCAAGCCAAAGATGTCAACTTAGGCTAGGCACATTTTATAACTTTTTGGTTAGTACATTAGAAAAAGTATTGGGGTTTTTGGTAAATTATGCACATTATACAACCCTTTTCTATTAAAAAAAAGTTAAGTAAGTGTTGCTGTGGGCGGTTCGGAACACATTAAGGGCATTTCCATTATTTCTTATGGGAAAAATAGTCTTGACTTACAACCAACTTGAGTTAAAACCAGACCTCACGAACGAATTGAGTTCATAAGTCAAGGGTCCACTGTATAAGGGTTTTGTTAGTTGTGCCAATTTTCTTATAATAATCATTTTTTTAACTCAACTCTGCCTTCTATTGTGCGTTTCTGTACTTGTGATTGTATAGTAGGGAAGTAGTGGTGGTTGTTCGTGCCCCAGATCAGTTCTTTAAATTTTTTTTTTCTTGCTTTTTGCTGCCACTCTAGGACTGCAGTGTATATTATAATCGTGCCAGCTCAGAGGGCAGTACAGTATAGTATGGTTTCACTTTCTGTGTCAAAGTCTTATGATCAATTCACATCATCATTACTAACACTCAATTTGAGATATGGATCAGTTTCAGATCACTCCAAAACTGCCTTTGCAGGTTTTCGTTTTCCATTGTGTTTTTAACTGGAGGCTCCGTCCCACTGATGAATATTGATGAGTTACCTTAGAGTGGCAAAATACATTTGAAATATTCACAGTTTTTTGTAATATGATGATATTTCATCCACTAGATGGCAGAAGAATATTGTCCCAAGGGTTATTCAGTTTTAAAAATGTAAAGCGGATCATTACACGTCACCCCAAGTCTGGCTCATTCTTAACTGTACTCCATAGAATTCTGAGCCTGAGTCACTTTCGGGGTTAACACCAAAGTGGTTATGAGGTGTCCTGAGAAATTTCTGCAACCCATCTCTTGTGTGTGTCATATGACAGTGTCTGTTCCTTGTACTTGTTAACTAACCAAAAATGATTCTCCAAAGGGGTACTAGTGTTATAAACTCAGTGTTAGCACTGCATTTGACTTTGCAGTTTTCAGTATCCATAATCACTTAAATATGTGTTTTTAATTTTTGCAGCTATTCTATGGTCTCTAAAAATGTTTAATACATTGTCTTGGGGTTTTGAAGGCTAAGGTATCTTGTGGTTAATTTGTATATTTCAACATGTTTTTAATATGAATAACAGTATTCTGCTGCACAATTTTGTTTTTCTGATAGCCACCATTTTGAGACTTTTCTTGATGATGGTCACTATACAAGTGCTAGGCAGGATGACTTGAGATTTGTGAAGTATGATGTGTGATGTCATTATCATAACAGTATAAAAGGTCAGTGTTGTGCGGTTCCTGGTTGTCCAAATTTGTGGAAACAACAAAAAACCTAGCACTATTATTAGTAAATCCCTGGTTATGACTTTGGTTCTGTTCTTTGACTATGACTTACATCGTACATTTTGCTCCGACTTTATGAATTATTTTGGTTTGTTCCTAATCTACAAATTTTCAATTCATTTTTTAGGTGTTTCCTACAGTCGTGGTATGGATACTGCCCTGTTATACTTCATCTCCTGGTTCCATTTCTAACTAAGAACCTGCTGTCACACTGTCAGTATACATACTGTACACTATAAACCACACATGCCGGAAACTTGTAATTAACATTATCTGTTACACAGAAACTAATCTACATACAAATCATCTCTGCAGAATACCCTTTTCAGGTCATACTCAATATAATTCGAATACCCTCACATGTAGTATGTACTGTATGTATATGTTTTTAAATAGATAAAAATGTGATCACAAAAAATACATTATACTTTCAATAGACTGGAGAGTGAATAATTCTACAGTATAATCAAAAGATGTTTTCTTTTAATCAAATCAACTAATATACACAAAAGTGGACAATGCCTTCCTTTGGTCCAGCATGTATACAACAGACTTTCCCAGCCTGGTACCATTGCAGTTCTCACCAGAAGAAATGTTTAGAAAGTGATGAGTAAATATATGAGTGAGTGTGTGAGATGTACTATAAACAACAGCAGTTGCTCTTTCTGAATATTATAACCTCCACAATGGCTAACCAGTTCTCATCCAGATGCCATCATTATTGTCACCACCATTAATTTTATTTTGCTTTTCCTGATGAGGGTCAAAGAGTCAACATGCCGAGCTGAATGGACAGTGCAACGTCCTTCATCTCCTCCTGAAGATGTTTTTCAGACAAATCTAAGAGCATGTCCTGTGTCTGCCCAGTGATCTTCTCCCATTGGTATACGTCCTGTGCAAGGTACCGTGCAAAAATCCTAACTACATGACCAAAACGTCACATCTGGCACCCCCAGTCTTGATAAGCAACAGTTCTACTTCAAGACCCTGCCATATTACAAAGATTCTCACTCTATCACACCTTGTGCAAGAACATAATTTTGCCCACTTGTACTTGTAATCTAATTTTTTCACTCACCAAACAGAACGTTTGACCATAGGTGAAGATGGAGATGTAGACTGACTGATAAATTGAAAGCTGTGTCAGGCAATTTAGGCCCCACTTCACCAACAAGGTTTCAGAGCTTTGGCTATGTCTATGGCCACACCTGGCCTCATATAATAATAATAACACATTTTATTTATTTGTAGGCGCTTTTCTAAACACTCAAGGACACCGGACAATAGATAAAACACAGATTATAAACAAAACTAAAATACAAAAATTAAATCAGACAGAGCAATTGCAATCAAAGAGACAAAGCAGTCCTAAACAAATGAGTTTTAATTTTTGATTTGAAAAGTGAAAATGATTCAATATTTCTAAGCTCAGATGGTAGTGAGTTCCAGAGCTGGGGAACAGAGCAACTCAAGACAGACAAAGACAAACTCAAAGACAGACAAAGGGGACAGTCAAGTGGATGGAGGAAGAGGATCTAAGGGTACGGGAGGGAATGGCAACATGGAGGAGGTCAGACAGATATGGAGGGGCAAGGTTGTGGATAGCCTTAAAAGTTAGCAGAAGAATTTTGAATTGAATTTCTTTTGGTTTTCCCCTGACCTTTAACCTTTAATTTGTTATTAGTCTTCCATTTAAGTCAGACCTCCCAGATTTGGCAAGGCTGGGAGCTCAAACACAATTAGGGCCCTTAGGTGCTGTGATAGTTATGACCTGAAAGAAGTAAGAAAACTCCAGATATCCTTAGCACCTTACTGTGGCATTAGTTAGTCTTGGTGCTGTTCCTGACCCATCATAGTTAGAATTATTCTCTAACCTTTATTTTCCACAGTATATACTTTTTGTTCTTATTTTCTTAGATTTTTCAACTATTGGCTTGTTTACTTTTAAAATTGCACTCACTCAAGACGAGACAGTAGACGATCTTGACACATAACACACTTATTATGACAATAGTTGTGAAGATTTAAAATGCTAAGCAAAAATCAAAATCTTTAAACCAGAAAAATATTAGTTTGTAACTAGGAACAGACAAATGAAAATAACGACATCACAGACCAACACGGGAATCCCAAGAGCAGATACCCTGGAATAGAAACAAACTATCCTTCTGCCAGCGCTCTAAATGATGTCACATGTTGCACACTCATAGACGATACTGGGAAACTTTGACGCTCTACAATAAACAAAATGGCGTCATGATAAGAGCTTATCAAAATGAAACATCATAAATACTGCATAAAGCAAGAAATAAATGTGAACATCATAATCATTGGGGTCCAAAACCTATTCAGGTATTCAGACCTTGTAGGGAAGGCAACAAAAATCGACAGAAAACAGCACATTCTAACAATAGTTTTGTAGCATTGTTCTTGAATATTAGGTTCAGCTAAGTTTGGTGGTATGCTTTTCTCTAGCTTTATGACCTATACTGTACTTCTGTTTTAGGATCTCACTTGGATATTCACCTTCAGCCTTAATTTCTTTGCTCTTACTAGTTTGTTCATCGTACAATTATTTCTTTGATTCCTTTAGATCTGTTTATTTATCATTTACCTACCAATGGTCTTCTACTTTTTACATGTTATATATTGAGGTAATGCATTTTATTATTGTTAAATAAATATTTTATTAGCTTAAGGAGGAGGAGGGTTTTGTGGTTTTGGTTTTCCCATTGGGGTGCTACATAATACATGATCTGGTACAACGTCATCACTGCAATTGCTGCTGCTACACTGATTAGTTGTGACAGGCAAGAGTGGTCCAGATGTGCCCTCACTTATTACAAGAAGCTCAGGCTGCACCATTTGCAGAGAGAAAAAATAAAAAACTGCAGTGTATCACTGAATTTGACTTTCCACATATGTAATATTACAATTTCAAGTGGGAACAATGGTTGGGTTGTTTTCCTTGTATCTTCCTAGCACATTAAATAGACAAAATTTATATCTACTGATGAAGAAGAATTTTCTTTCCAGTACAACTGCTGTAACATACAGGAGGCTAATGCATCTTCAGTGAGGATTAATTTATATTTTTTCATAGTGAAATTAATCTGACTGATGAAGTAAAGCTGAAAGGACTTTATATTCACTTGCTAAAGACAGATTCTTAATCTGAAATGTAACAGAATGGCAGTCTGTGTTATCGTGAGCACAGAGTAGACACCCACATGCCACTGCGTTTACACTTGCTGGGTTGGATTGTGGTGGCTGGAGCCCTTTCGTATTTTGCTTTTACTCAGAGCAGTGTATGACACCCTCCAAATCCAGTCAACTTGCACAAGTGGGTACTGAGAGAGGACCCCTGTGCAAGCTTTGCAGGTGTAGAGGAACACGGGTGCACATCCTGTCAAGGTGCAAAACGATATAGACCCAGGGGAAATCTAGATGGAGTCATGACAAGGTGTTTACAAAGCTCATGGACATCCTGGAGTGAGAAATTAAATAGCCAGTCAAAACAAAGCAACTTCTGGACACTGTCACTTTTGTAAAAGAGGGTCAGAGGTTAGTCAACCATTGTGAATCCAGACAAACCAAGGGATGGGAAATGAAGGTTGACCTGGAGAGAAAACTCCCACTTTATAGAAGCAGTACTGTTCACAACTCTGACACAAGATGTCATTTGGTCTTCTGACAGAAAGAAAATTACATCAAAGTAATAGGGAGGAGAGCTGTTTAGAAGGGGCAGAAAGAAGGAAAAACAAGTACCAGGACTGTCAGGACAATGTTTGGACAACATGGTTGTCTACTGTGGAAGTGGAATGTCAAGGATTCTCAGCCCAATTTATATGGAATCTGTTGATAAAAGCTAGCCTGAGGAAAATAGCTCTCCAAAAGCGGAAAGAAGCAGCAATAAAGAGCCTCTTGCGGGGTCTGGTATAAGAGAGTGGACACTAGCTGGAACCTGGAGGAGAGAGGCAGAGACTTGGCCACCACTGCTGACCCACCAATTGGAGAGTGTTGTATTTAAGGGTCGAAACACTCTGAAAAGGTTGGGCAGAACCCAATGACTCCTCCATCCTCAGAAATAGGTGTAAGAAGGCATCTATTGATGTAACACAGACCCTTTAAAATACATCAGTGTTATTGTGTGGAGATAGATTATTTACAATTCTTCCATTTCTTTAACAACAGGCAAATTTACATAGTTTGTGTCTGATCTTACATAATTTTCTTTACCTTTGTTATTTCTAAATACACCTTCAAATACTTATTGATGCAGCTATTTTGTGGGAGATGCAGACCACATTTAAATGAGTTTTTAGGGTTTAGGGTTTGGCCTTCAAGGTTTTTCATGACATGCGCTTTTCTGGTTTTACTATTTTTGATCCAAATATCTGAATATACACTCTTATTTCCACGGAACAGTGACATTACTGTGATTGAAAGGTGCTTTTGTAACTGAAAATCATAACCATTTAATCAAATAACAGTATTCAGCAGAAAATGTTCAGATTCATACATTTAAAGTGTGTCACACTACCATCAAGAAAGGATTCCTCACAACCTAAACCATATGAAAGGAACTAATGTAACTGATACCTTTACAACTTGCATCTATACATGGCTTGTCCATTAAATTAAAAGCCAATTATTAACCACCATAAAATGGATGATGCAGTATCACCTCTTCAGTGTTATAGCTCCAGAGTTCAACAATCCTTCCATTTACTGACTGTTTTTAGGATAACAGGGAACCAGAACCTATCTTAGCAAAATTAAGCATAAACAGAAATCAGTCCTGGACTGAATTGCATCTTCAGAGCTATAGGTTGAAATGTCATCCTTGTCACTGTGAAGAGTTTGCATACTGCACTGTTTGGGCTCTCCTCCCATATCCTAAAGAACTGCAAATTCAGTTGGCAGTTGTTTCCTACCAGGACAAATTAGGTAGACGTTACTGTCCCCTACGATAGACTGGTACCCTGTCCAAGATTTATTCCTGCCTTGTGTTATATGCTAGCTGGAATAGTCTCCAACCCTCTCCTGCAACCCTGTTCTGAAGTAAGTGAATTAGAAAATGGCATGTTGTGACTTTATTATCCGAGAAAATAATCCAGAGGATCTAGCCACCAAAAATTATGTGCTAGAAGCAGTAAATACTCAGGTCTGGAGTCAAACCTCAAAGGTCTTGACCTAGCAGTATATATGTTGGATGTTATTGGCACTCCTTACTTTTGAAGAAACCCATAAATTTCCCCCAGGGACAAATAAAGATCTATCTATCTATCTATCTATCTATCTATCTATCTATCTATCTATCTATCTATCTATCTATCTATCTATCTATCTATCTATCTATCTATCTATCTATCTATCTATCTATCTATCTATCTATCTATCCATCCATCCATCCATCCATCCATCCATCCATCCATCCATCCATCCACCATTGCCCTGGCCCAACATAATACGCTAGACAAGCTATTCAGACACATTAGCATTCGTGCACATCTAAGGGCATTTCACTTTTTTGACTTTACAGTTTGCCAGGTTTTCATCCATAGTATAGATTGTGTCTACAATGCATTTTTGTCATTGAGAGATTTTTTATTCATTAAACCGCTTCATGAATAAAAAAATAGTAAAGGCAACACTTTTGCTGCACATTACCCAGTCTTTTGTTATATAAAAGGAAAACGTTTTTCAAAGAGTGTGTTTATATACTTGGGGAAGTCCTTTAAAAACCTTGTCTACCCAGGATATTAGTGGCTCTTTTAGACATGGGCGAACAATCCCAGAGACATTGTTTTTTGTGTATAACCCTGTTGTTTGTACAGTGTGCTTCCACATTTGTTACATATGATTGCCAAACCCTTTAAAACATCAGAGTAAGTAATTAGGATTCAACTTTAAGGCTGTTAAGTACAGAGCTGATGTCACCAGTTATCTACAGCCAATGACGGAGTGGATCGTTACAAAATACTAACATCTACATGATGAAGGATTCATTATCATTATGGAGGACTGGAACAAAGCCAATTTAAGGAATACTTATTGATCTTGGTTACACTCCATGTTTACTGCCTTCAATTCCAACTTAACTTTGGGTAGTCAGACCAGCTCTCAGCTTTTAGCTTACAAGTAAGAAAAGTGGTTCAGTCATGAACTAAAGAAAGGGATGGGGAAACTACAAGGTTATTTCAGTATATTAGGACTTGTTCAGGGATGTCACATCAGCTCTATTTTAGATAAAATGCCAAAGGTTAGGTCAACTGGTGAGTTCAGTATAGACTTTGGTCCCTATAGTACCAAATTTAACTAAGTGGGTTTGAGAATGTTCTCTAATGTAGATGATAGATAGATAGATAGATAGATAGATAGATAGATAGATAGATAGATAGATAGATAGATAGATAGATAGATAGATAGATAGATAGATAGATAGATAGATAGATAGATAGATAGATAGATAGATAGATAGATAGATAGATAGATAGATAGATAGATAGATAGATAGATAGATAGATAGATAGATAGATAGATAGATAGATAGATGTAAAACTCCCAAAGTTACAGAAGCCGACTTGAAAAAACTTAACAGAATACATTGACAATGAAGGAAATAAATATATTTCCAATCTCTATGTAAAACTAACTAACTAAAATGGCAGAAATGAACATAGATTAGTCAGAAGTTTCATTGTAACATCTAATGTTCACTGGTAAAATAAGACCTTATTATTAAGATGCTCTACAGGTTCACCTTGGTGTCAAATAGATGACACCAAGTGTTGTCCATTATAGCAAAATCCTTCTTTCTTTTATTACATTTATACATCTATACATTCAGTTAGAGGTGAGGTGGTATTATTTATTAACTTATCAAAGTTGGTTGCAATGAATCGTTTCTAAAGGTCTAAGAATAAAGAATGGTTAACATTAAGGTTACTTATGAGAGAATTAAATAGTAATAGAAAAAGATGAAATATATGACCAGCTTTTCACTTCATTAATTGTATTATTTCCATTGTGGCAGAACATGCACCAGCTGCTAACACTGACTCACATAAAATAAGTGTAGTCTGCCAGGTGCCTTGCAAAACAAAAAAGCACAAGTCTGTCAAAGCATTGCATAGACAGAGTTATGTGTTAACCAGGTTGTCTGTGAATGGCCAGTGCTCCCATCATGAGCGAATCTCAAACTCAGGTCCTCATCCCAGACACACTGCAGAAAGAAAGTGCCTTAGCCAGCTGAGTCAAAGGAGTACTCCTTCGCTCCCAGTGACTAATCGGCCTGCTGACTGTGAGGGTGTCTTTCACCACAGCATGCTCACTCTTCTTGAGCTCTCCTACACATGTTCATCTACTCTCAGCAATATCAAATTAGCACAGTGCTGGATGATTAATAAAATAAGAAATACAGCTTTTGCTATTTATTTTTAAATTGTCCAGTTCATAACTTGGTTTAATTTTCTTGATATTTGCACTAATTGCTAAAGAAATTCAATGACACCAAGTGTTGTCCATTATAGCAAAATCCTTCTCTCTTCTAGATATACAGTAGATAATATATTACCTATATATATATATAATATAATATTATATAGATAATTAAAAATTTTATCTACAGCATTTATAGTTTATATTCTTAGCTAAAATTTGAAAATATATTTTTGTTAAGAGAAGACTCACCCATTTCTGATTAAATTATGGCCTGTCCCAGGGTAAGGCAGCATGTGAAGGCTAACTCGAATATACTGTATGCATCTTTCCAGTTTAGTGCTACCAATAAACCTTACTTACAGTTTGCCACTGTCCTACTCTATTTGACATCATTCCAGCATGAAAATAAATTAACCATTTTATTTAAAGATTAATATTTAAAAGGTAATTTTTGCCAGTGGATGGTGCTGCCATTTCACAGGGTCTGTGCCTTCAGATCAAATCCCATGTCTGGAGGTTATCTGCATATTGTCCTTGTGTCTACAAGCATTTTCTAACTAATACTCCGGTTTCCATCCCAAATCCCGACAGATGTGCTGGTTTGGTTAATCGGCGACATTAAATTGGTCCCAGTGAGGCTATGTGTGTGAGTGGGCCCTGTCACAAACTGGTACTCTGTCCAGAGCTGTTTTCTGCCTTACACCCAGCTCCAGTCCCCTACATGTTTGAGAAGGTCATGTCAATTAATTGCTCCCCAAGATTAACGGTACATTTCTCATTTTTCTCAGGTCAATTGGGAATTGATTATGTGCTATTTTGTGGAAATATCGGTATACAGTATCAGCATGCCAAGGGATAATCCTTAAATTAAAACAGCACTGCTGAACTCTGGAATACAAAGGCATCCTCATTTTTATATATTAAATGCAACTAATTTAAAATTGACACTGTTATTATAATACATGCTTGTAAACATTTCAAAGTTATGTGACAGCTTTGTTCCTTTTTACAATCAAATTAAGTTTTACCTAGTCAACAAAAGTAAAAACGAAGCAGAAATACTAGCTCAAGTTTCCCAAAATATCAGTGACCTACAGTATGTGCTCATTTTTATTTATTTATATCTCATAAGAAGCAGTCTTTCAAAATGAAAATCTGAAATGTGATTCTCTTTGAAGTGAGCTTAGCCAAGACTTCCATAACTGAACAGTCTTTCAACAGGAGTGCTAGATGATCAGATGGGTGTATAGTATCTTACCAAGACATGCATACTTCTTAGAAATCAGTAGAGGCATTCCACGATGGTTGCCAAATTTAAATAATCCAGGATTATGAAGTATGTACCTCATCGAATTCAATAAGGAATTGCATCATAGAGGCTGTGGCTCTGAATGTCCCTGCAAACAGTGGCAGTTTTGCAGTTTAGAATCGATCCAATGGACAGTAATCTCCAAAAAAACATTTATTGTGCGAAGACCAAATGTCTGCAGTAGCATAAATAAACTGCACCTCCTCAAAAGTCATTACAACTTAATGCTCAATTTTGTTATGTGTCATAAAGATACTTGGCAAATGTTTTTCTGCCAAAGACATGCTTCATGAAAGCAGGTGTGACTCCAGAGTGTCATGATAGTAGAAGATTCAAAGCACATATGTCCCAATAAGTTCCAAAAGTACTTCAAAATATGCCCACTAGAGAGGGATATCACTGTCAAACCCAGGCTAGTAATAAGGGCAAGCACCAAATCTGTATATAATAAAAAAGTTTATTCTCCAAATGCTCTTCAATAACAATTACTCAAAAACACGACAATCCAAAGCAAATATGTCACAATACAGTAATTCACAAACGTAGTCAAACACAGAGCATTAAGGTCAAAATTCCGAAGGCACAAGAACAGTACAAAATACAATTAAATTCACCATTCCCAGGCACATTCAAAACGTACCACCAGGAACTCTGGAAGTCCGTTTGGATTTGTAGGGAAGAGTGCAGTTCCCGGTGATTAGTGGATCCCTCGCACAATACACGGAACACAGCAAAGGCAAGTGATATACATAGATAACGTTAATAATAAAGAAGGATCAATCAATTAAAAATGAACAAAAGGGTCATAACAACATGAATCTGAACCCCAACCTGAGGGAGAACCCTGGCTGAGACATGACACACTGTAGATACGGGCAAGTCCTCTGCAATTTACGAAGCAGTAAGGTTTTATAGCACAGAAAGTGCAATAACAGACTTGCTTTGAGCTATGACTTTGATATTTTGTTGTTTTGCAACTGTGTTTTGTGACTGATGACAGCACTCAATGTAACAGCAAGAGTAGTGACTGCTGGGTACTGTTGCTGATACACTGGGCAAACAAAAACAGGAGCGGATTTTAAGTAGTTTGCTAAAAGGGTACAAGGTAGTTGTACTTGTACTTCAGACACAAAAAAAGTAATACTATTACCAGTGCCAGTGCTAGGTTATTTTGCACCTTAAGCCACGTTTATTAGCACGCCAATCGACTGTTCAGTGGCTAACCCATGCGGCTGAGTTTTTCTCCCCCTTATGATCTGCGTCTTAGGCAAATGCCTGATTTGTCTTAATGGTGGCACCGGCCCTGGTTATTACATAATGTGCTACATTAGTAATGTTTTACCCCCAGTTCTTTTAATCCCACTGAATGGCTTGTTGAATAATTAAAGCCATGGACCACAGAAAGCATTTGCAGTAGGGGAGCTGGGGGATTAGGGTTCACAGACATCATTGCATGTTTTCATGTTATTACAGAGACAGCAGCAGTGGTCGTATTCGAAAATGTTACAAAGAGGGCTCAAAGTTGATTCATTCAACATTGATTTCAAATTGCTGCATTGACAAGAAATCCTATCATTTTTGCTGCCTCATCATAAAATGGACTTTCATATTTTTAGCGTCAAGAAATGTAAAAGTTACTAACGCTGCCCTCAGTTGTTCCCTTTCTACCATACTGTGAACAGCAACTCAGCAAGTGGTAAAACATCGTGTTTCATTCATTTTCATGGTGGCTTATCTCTCTCACACTAACAATTTACAGGTGTACAAAATTGTTGGCTTTTTCAAAAATGTATGGTTTTGCTTTGATAAAAAAAAACCTTTGAAAGATGGCGCCGACTGGTGTGGCTGGCCGTCTGCTCGTCTCGCTAATCTATGCTTTAACTTCGTTTTTATGTATTAGTCCTACGATCATGATTCTTATCATATTTTCTTGCTTGCTTTCCTCTCAATTTTCATCTCCTAATGGGATATTATGTGAACCTCCACCTTTGTTTTATTCATCTTCTGACTTCTTCACCTGGATGCCGGTGTTCACCTGTATCAGTGAGCTGAATGCCTCCCGGAGACGCAAACGCACCCGCCGCCAACGTGGAAAAAGAGCTGGTATTGATGTTAAACAACGCCGACTCAAGTCCCACAGCTTGGATTCCCGATGCCTGCAAGTCGTCTATGACCCATCTTCTCCTGCACAGAACTCCATCCCTGGTCCATGGGCGCTGGATACCGGATTTAATGTCTCTATCTCAAGGCGGCATCACTCTTCCTCGGTGTGCTCTCGGGAGTAAACACTGCTAATCTTCTCACGCTCACCAGTGCTCATCCCGCAGCGAGCTCTTCTACTTCCATCAAGGCTGCTCTTTTGAATGTGAGATCAGTGTCTAATAAAACTTTTATTCTGCAAGACTTTATTATCTCAAATAAACTGGATTTCTTTTTCATCACTGAGACCTGGATTGTAAATGGTGACTCTTCATGTTTTACTGACTTGGTACCATCAGGTTATTCATTTTTAAACTCTCCTCGGCTGACTCGTCATGGTGGGGGCATTGCCACTGTTTTTAAAAGTATGTTCTTGTGTCGGAGCCTTACAAGGGGTCCGTTTAGTAGCTTCGAACTGCAACTTTTCAAAGTGTGCAGCTCCCCTTCTTTGTTGTTTGCTGTGGTTTATAGACCTCCTGTAATTAATAATATCTTCATTTCTGAATTCTCTGATATCCTGGCTGATATTACCCTTTCCCATGACAAAGTATTTATTGTTGGTGATTTTAAAATTCATGTTTGTTGTCAATCGAAACCTTTGGTTAATGCCTTTTTTATCACTATTGGACTCATTTGATTTTATCCAGCATATTAATATGCCAACTCACTCGGTCACACACGTGATATTTCAGTTAATAATATTGATTTATGTGATGTTTCTTTTATTGATCACTTTTCTATAATGATGGATTTGAATATTACTGTTGATGTTCCTACTATTAGTTGTGCTCCACGCTGTTCTCGCTTTTTAAATTCTTCTATTATATCTATTATATCACTGATCAACTGGCCCTTTGTCAATGGTGCTAGTCTCTGTGATTAAGCAAAGGTACTGTTTATAAGGTTGGGGAAACCTGCAGTCAATTGAGACTGAGGAAGAGACTTGGATAAGTCTCGAAATATTTCTCCCACTTAAAAACTTTGTCCAGATGAACAGAATCAAATTTCTAGGATTTCCTTACCTGGATTATTGAGCATGCATCGAGTCTTCTATTATATCCAATTTTAAAACCATATTCTCTAGTCTTGATGTACACATCCAATATGATGGTATCGATGATTCTGTCTTAAAATTTAATTCTTCTTGTGAAATGGTTTTAGACTCAATTGCTCCGCTCAAGATATGCTGTAATAAGGGAAGACCTGCTCGCTGGCTAAATGAAACTACGCGACTGCTACGCCGTGCCTGTTGAACGGTGTTAGAATAAAGATAGACTGATTGTTTTTAAACAGATTTTTAGGACCTCTCTATTCAACTTCCAGGTTGCAGTTAAGAAAGCTAAACATGATTACTTCGCTGATTTAGTATCCCGTCATTCTAAGA
This sequence comes from Erpetoichthys calabaricus, assembly GCF_900747795.2. NCBI lineage: Eukaryota > Metazoa > Chordata > Cladistia > Polypteriformes > Polypteridae > Erpetoichthys > Erpetoichthys calabaricus. Next base: position 149,439,152 of record NC_041399.2, on the reverse strand, counting down.
ATTCTAGGGTCTTAATTCAATTAATGCGGCCATTCACCCTCATTCTGTGACGGGATTAAATAGTACTGTTCTTTCATTGAGCAGTTTCTTTCATTCTTTGTCAATCCACTGTGGTATTGTTCCAAATGGCTATGATCTTCCTACTGTTAATCATTGCATTGTCTTGGAATCTTTTGATTTTGTCTCACTTTCACAGTTAAAAAGTATTATTGACACCCTTAAACCAACTCTCAGTCCTCTTGATATTGTACCACCACGCCTCTTAGTTGAAGCCTTTGATGTTTTGGGTCCACCTTTACTAGCCATTATCAATGATTCCATTAGTGAGGGGGTTGTGCCCTCATTTTTTAAATATGCTGCGGTGTGTCCCTGTCTAATAAAGGCAGAATTAGATCCTGGAGTTTTAGCCAATTTTTGCCCGATTTCTCAATTGCCATTTCTGGCTAAAATATTAGAAAGAATTATTTATAATCAATTGGTTAATCACCTTAACTCCAATAATTTATTTGAGATCTACCAATCTGGCTTTAGGCGCTATTATGGTGTTGAGACGGCCCTCCTGAAAGTATTCAATGACATCTCTATTATTACTGACTCAGGTGGCGCTGCAGTCCTTGTCCTCCTTGACCAGTCTGCTGCCTTTGACACTATTGACCATGAGATATTGCTGTTGCAGCTTGAACATCTTGTTGGGCTTAAAGGGGTTGCTCTTAACTGATTCAGGTCATATCTAGATACTTTTCAGTGACTTTAAATTCCTTTTTATCGTCTACTGCTCCTCTTAAATGTGGTGTTCCTCAGGGATCCATTTTGGGTCCTATTTTATTCTCTATATACCTTTACCCTATTGGAGCTATTTTTAGGAAATTTAACATTTCTTTTCACTACTATGCTGATGATATACAGGTTTATATTGCCGTCTACAACTCTGCAATGAATCAACTGCACAACTGTCTTTTTGAACTAAGATCCTGGATGGCTAATAATTTTCTTGATTTGAATCAGAATAAAACGGAGGTGCTTATAGTGGGTCCATCAGCTAAAGCCCAAATTGGTCTTGGACTTCTCAGCTCTTTCTCTGTCTTTTGCAAACCTCAAGTCCGCATTCGTGGTGTTATCTTTGACAGTAACCTCTCTTATGAGAAACAGTTTAATTCTGTAGGCAAGAGTTGCTTTTTCCAGCTTCGTCTTTTAGGTAAGATCAAGCCTTTTTAATCTTCTAGGGATCTTGAGAAAGCCACTCATGCTTTTATCTTTTCTTGCCTTGATTACTGCAACTCGCTGTATTCTGGGATTAGCATATCCCTGATACGCAGGTTACAGTTGGTCCAGAATGCTGCCACTCACTTTCTGGTTGGGGCAAGAAAGTCTGATTCTGTTTCTCCAATATTAGCTTCTTTACACTGGCTGCCTGTCAGTTTTCGAATTGATTTTAAAATCGTGTTGCTAGTTTTTAAATCTTTACATGGGCTTGCTCCTGCCTACTTATCTGAATTGTGTGCTTTACACCAACCATCTACTGTAGAGTGCTTAGATCTTCTGGTCAGTTGTTTCTTGTTGTCCCTCGTACCAAGTGTAAAACTAAGGGGGACAGGGCTTTTGCAGCTGCTGCTCCTCGCCTGTGGAACTCTTTACCTCATTACATAAAGGAGTTGTTTACAATTGAACTGTTCAAAACAAGATTAAAGACTCATTTCTATTCACTTGCATTCCGTGACCTTCAGTAATACTGATGGTTTCCTCATTGTGATTATGTAACCTTACTTCTATTTATTATTTATTTTATTTATGTTCATTTATTTTATTTCTATTTATGTTATTTATGTTAATTGTATGTTTTTTCTTCTACTATTGTAAAGTACTTTGGCCACAGCATTCCTATGTTGCTTTAAATGTGCTATATAAATAAATTCACATTGACATTAACATGTAGCGTCAGTTCATTTTAGAGTTATTGTCATTAACACACAGTGTGATGAAATGCCTATCTGCACTGTCCTTGTCCCATGCAAGAATCTTCTGCCATATGTTATGTAAAATATAACATCACACTATAATAGGTAGTGGTGAGTGAAACAGCCGGGTTTCCTTTCTAAACTTCATTTTGTTGCAATTTTTCAACCACAAAATTTACTAAAAACTGTGCTTTGGAGTTTTAAAATTTGGTGCTGCACCTTAAGGGTTTGGCAATAACGTACATCCCTTTTGGACCCTTATATTTATCAAACAAGGGTCCAGATGAAAAACTATCAAATTTAATATGGGTAAACACAACCCATGACGAAACACAAAAACGTACTGTTAGACAAAAGCTATAATCTGGCAAGGTAATGAATCTGCTTTCCATATTAGTTGAGAAGAAAACGCTGTACCTGCAGTCTCAGATGAGATCCCACTTTGCGCTGATAAAGATGTCCTCCAATCAACTCCTGCATACTCCTGCAGCCTGATGGGAGCTGAAGTCCTTATGTCACAAGTGGTTTTTGGATTATCCTCCCCCCATTACAATCCCCCTCCCAGATAAACCATATAACCTATATTGGATTAACTGCAACATACATGAACATTTCTATGAAAATATTTTTTTTTTGAGTGGTTGTCGAAAAAAAACTAACAAACAGATTACGATTTTATTCATATAGATAACTGTTGTAGACTGTAAGCGGAATCTCACACTCCAAACCCCAAACACAACTGTCTACAACTCAAGTCCTGAGTTCAAAATACAATACATTTTATTTAAACAAAATACTTTATGATAGCCACATTTCTTCAACAAAAGCACAATTCTTCTTATTTTCTTTTTCCTTTTCCTCTTCCTCCAATTCTACCCAGGCAGGTACTGTTCTCCTTTTCCCGTATCAACTTCAACTGGCCTAGCTGAGAGGAAGCAATCCCTTTTCAGCTCAGACTCAGGAATCCTTCTGGTGCAATAACATTGCCACCAGGCAGCGCTTCCTTTAGAAGACACAGAAGCCTCCTCTCAGCAGCTCCTCCGATGGCACCACCCATTGGAACTAAAGCTCTAATTCTGCCCTGCAGGAGTACAAACAGGACACCCACCAGAGGCTTGCTACCACCCAGAGTACTGGGGAAACACATTGTTCAAGAAGGCAGTCTCCTTCTGTCCTTCAACAGAGAAAAAAAAATGCCACCCATCCCAGGCATGACATCCATCCATCCCCTTGAACCATCCATTATAAAGGCATCTAGGCCATGCAAGAGACCATTAATCTGTCCCAACCCCACCTCAAATGACAGGAGGTCAGTTGATTCATGTCCTTTACTCTGTGGAGACATGCAAGTCAATGTGACGGTGCTATGTACACATGACAGTAAACTTGAACTAGTCACATCAGCTGTGTTTGCTGCATGGTACAAAAACAGCGGTAAGATCCTACATTAAATATATACAGTAATTGTTTATAGGTAAGAACTGGTTAAATGCATAGGTTAAAGTAAAGGCAGCATTTTACAGCAAGTCCTTGAAATGTCAAATAAAAAACAGTGTTGTGCTACTACAAGGGCTAAAAACAACATCTTATACAAAAACTGTCTTCATATAAAGGTAATCAATAGGAAACAGGAAAGGTCAAAGACATTATCAGTTTTCTAACTGTTCCTTTCATAGAAAGTTAAGCCTGTCGTTACATCAATACTGAAACTGGAAAAAGGACAGATCAGCAGTTTCAGAATTCTGTAAAATTCAAACTCTCCCCTTTGGCATTATTAATTTATCCACCCATTTTTGTAGAAAATCAATTCAGAGTCAGTGTCTATTCGTTAGAGGTAGACACCTAGCAAGCTCATGCCTGAAGTTACGATAATAGCAAATCATGGATGGGGCGATCAGGAATTCAGCAGAAAAAATATTAAATGGCTCCAACCTGAAGCGAAAAATGTGTTGCCGTGATGCTTCCCAAGTGACAGTTGTGCTCACAATGATAAGGGAAGGTCCAAGTGTCAGATGCTCAGCTTATATAACCTGCCATGAAGTTAGCAGTGGGCCAGAATGACCTACAGGACAGTTAACATAAACAAGGCACTGAATGGAAATAAAGACAAGTGAACAAGATCAAGAAGACAATGATAAATGAAAGAGAGAAGTCTAAATGTCATGGTCTGAAGATAAGAATGCCCATGTAAGAAAGCAAAAGGGAAAAACAGCTCTTTAGGCAGACTTATTTTATGGTTCAGTTTTGATTATTTAATTTTTACTGGTCAAACCTTTGGAAGGTGACTGTTTAAAAAAGTGCCTCATAAGATTACTGTCATTGCATACTAATAGTTTATAGAAAAAATGAAACACAGTAGAAAAAGAATCCTATTATACATTCTGGTTTATACCTGTGGGCATTAACGCCACTTTCATTACTGATAACACTAATGCTCTATCCATTCTTCACTCTGGGTGAATATGGCTTAATAAAGGATAATTACAGGTAATGGAAAGATCAAATGTGGATCCAGTCTTTACAAAACGATTATCTAAAGATTAGACATCTCTAGTGCTTGCCTGTTTTTCCACCTCATAGCAGAATCTATGCACATCTCTGCCTCTTCTACACTTCTTTTCATTCCCATTTGTCAGCTTCATTGCGTCACTTGTGGCCAAAGTCCTGAATCGGTCCAAACACAGAGCTCACATCACATCTCAGCTGACTCAACTAGAATGGCTTCTTGGCAGATACACAGAGGACTTTGTGTTAAGTGTGTGACCTGTGATGAACTGACATCCTATCCAGGGTTTGTTCCTACATTGTCTCAGGTGTTGTAGGATGTAGCCCACTGTGACAATGAACTGCAATATGTAGCTGCACAGATGTAATGAATGAATGAAACTGAGCATTGTGATGTTGTGGATAAGGAAGTGGATTATTAACTTTAAGGTCAACTGAATAACCTCTTCCAACTCACTGTCTGACAATGACCAAACTTTTCTCCAATTTTAAGGAATGTATATGTAGAATTGTCCAGTGTCCTGATCCTTTAGGTCACAAACTATATAAAAAATGAATGAATGAATGAATTTCACTATGCCTACTTGGTTTGTGTAATATAATTGAATTGAATTCAATTTATTTTTGTATAGTGCTCTTAAACTACTGCAGGCTCAGAGTGCTGTAGCACATTTACATGTATATGCAATGACAAACTTCATAAATGACCAATTACTTAATGAATACACAAAAAGACAGATTTGTTTAAGCAGACAGGAAAACAAAGTAGTTCAAAACTGATTAAAATAAATGGAACTCAGAAATATCTGTCCATTACTTAGTCAGTCAGTCAGTCAGTCATTACCCAACCCGCTACATCAATGGCCAACATAGCAGAGGTAAACTACAATCTATTCAGCAACACTCCTGGAGAAATTAAACCTCGGGGGCCTACAGTCAATAACAACAGGCAAAGTCAAAGGCCAAGTCAGACACAGTCACACTTCTGGAGACCTCAGTTAACTGGGCTTTCTGCTGTAAGGTCTGTGCTGGGCCGGCTAATATGACAACAGATAAATTCCATCCATTATAAATGACCAAACATCTCTTGATGGCTATATTCACAATTTGTCTCCACTAAACATTTCAGCAAAGATGTCAATTACTGAATTGCTTTTTTTTGCTCATCCTAGTACAACTTTCATTACATCGTCTTCTGCACAGACATGCATGTATGCTATCTTTGCTCAAAAGAAGAAGAACCAAATTGCCTATTAATGATCCAATACTGAAAAAAGAATGGCGAGCTTCACTTTTTCAACAATTTTATTTGAGAAAGGCAGAATTGTTTTAATATAGGGGTAAATTAAATAGCAAAGGCAGTTTGAAAATTATGTGATAACCTCAACAGATAGAAGCTGACACAATACAAAATAGTCTAAATGGCTTATGGGTAGTTTGAACTCTCACAGCACAGCGCTCTGCTGTTAGCCTGGTTAAAGCCAAAGTTAAATGAACATGGACATCCCACTACGCAATTGCACCAGAGTGAATGAAACTTGCTGAAATTCGCTGAAGGATGTTGGCTCAGAATGGAAGTTAAAAGTTCAATTAACAGTTCATGAATGGATAAAAAGGTTTAAAATGGGAAGAACAACTGTAACTGACAAAGCTCTATCTGGTCGACCATCAACTTTGTGCACACAAGCCCACACTGACATTATGAATGTCAGAGAACACCAATAGATTACGTTGTCTGCTGTTGCTGCACATTTGGATATCAGCTATGGATCTGCACATGCCACAGTGTAGGATGACTTGGGGTACCGTAAAGTTTGTGTAAGATCAGGTACCCAAACAGCATACTGATCTACACAACACAACATCCTTCTATGAATTTCAGCAGGTTTCCCTCTCTCTTCCCAAAGAAATCTCACAACAGCAAGTTGTTCGACAATGGTGCAATCCTGCAGCGGAGTGTCCATATTCATTTTCCCTTGGCTTCAACTGGACAAATGGCAGAACGCTGTGCTGTGCATGTTCAAACTACTCATTAGTAATTGGGAACATGTTGTATTGTAACAGCTTCTATCCAGTTACGTCGTTCAACTTGCCTTTTCTTTTTAATTTAAACTTGTATGCTGATAAAAGTTAATTTTCCCACTGCAGCAACTGCAGGCACCTTACAGCCCCAAACCCTAGACACAACTGCATCAAGACAAGTCCCGGTTTCAAATAAATGCTTCATTATTTTGTCAAATGCCTTTATCAGATTGGCTTCTTCTTCAGTACAATCCACTCTACAATTCTTTCTTTGTCTTTCTCCTTCACTCCTCCTCAAGCAAGATTCATTCTTCTCTACTTCCAGCTCTGAGTGTCCTAAGTGAAGCTAAGCAGGTTCCTTTGTGCTAGACCCAGAAGCACTTTTGTTGTCACCATATTGCACCCAGGAAGTCCAGGTCAGTCAGTACTTCCACCTGACAAGGGAATTTCCTCCAAATCAGTACCCTCTAGGTTCCCCCAAGGACTCCACCAAGGGTCCCCTTGAGAACAGCTTCCCTGAGGCCCTGTAGGTGTCGATATAGAAGCTACACCAGACTAACGCTGCCACCTAGTGGACTTGAGTAAACATGACCCAGGCACATAGTCATTCCCTTTCGTCCATCCAAAATGTGATAGGAAATAGCAGCTACCTGGGCTCGGGATGAACATCCATCCATGCCATTCACCAATGCCTCCTGGCCGGGTAAGGGAATACCATCCATTCCTGACGTTCATCACGTGCATTAAACAAATTATTCTGAAGCAGGAAGTTCATGTGTATAAATTAATGCTTTCTTAATTAATGCATACAATGTCAACAAAATACTACAATTGTGACTTCTTATACTGTCTTTCTGAGGATGACTGATCAGCTTTTAAATTACTATTAATTTCATTGGTTTGTTTTAATACTTAGAGTAGACAAAGACATAACCCACCTAACCCATAAATTTCCATCAGAAAGAATGCAAATCAAGTTCATAAAAATGAAAGAAAATGCACCTCCTCATATCACAATACTACACTAGACAACTTCTACCTGCTTATTAGTTACTGTTAGCTTGTGATTCTGTTATTTTTTCTATAGGCAATAATTCAAGGAGAATGAATGTACCATACATGTCTTCTGCATAGAGTAGTTAAAGAGTATTTTATTTTCAAATATTACAGCCAATCAGACTTGCTTCAATGTCTCTAATTTCATTTTTTGGTACTCAAGTTCTGCTCCATCAGTCGCAGCATTTAAATTAACCCAGCAGGCCTGCCTCTTCATTCTTACTTCATAGAACTGAATTCTCTGCATTAACTTTCTGACAAGGTCTCTTCAACACTGTTTTCCTCTACAGTTTCTCCAGTTTCAATTGATCACCATTTTCATAATGGATTCTTCTCTCTTTTTCATATCAGGTCTTTTCCAAGGTCCTTGAATTGTATTTCCATCCATTCTGCCTTCTCATAGCATTCTCAGGCCAACTTAATCCAATTCAAGGTCACAGGAGGCCAGAGCCTCTCATGGCAGCACAGGGCAGACAGCATTGCAGTCAATCGCAGGGTCCACCTGCGCACACACTGCGGCCAATTTAGAGTCATCAGTTAACCTACCTTGAACCTACTTCTCTGGGATATCTGAGGAAAACCAGAAAACTGTGAGGGACGACCACAACACAGACACACATAGAGGACATGCAGACTCCACTCTCATAATAACAGGGCCTGGGATTGTAACACAGGATGTCGGGTCCATAAGTCTGCATCTCTGCTCGCCAAGCCATTCATTCATGTGCTGAATTTACAAGGCAGCAGTATTAACCACTGCACTATCTTCCATTCAGAATTCACTTACCCCAAATCAGGGTTACAGGAATTTATTTTTGTTCTCTCACTTTAAAACAGTAATGCCTAGGGGTTGGGCATGGCAAGTTCACTGATTAAAGCATCATCTGACTGACTGAACCATTTTTCTTAGATGTCCAGTCACAGCTTTTCCTATAATTAATAATTAATTATTGTTGTTACTATGGCTGTATACAAGTTTTATTGATTGATTGATTGATTGGCTGATTAATTGATCAGTTGATTGGTTGATTCATTCATTCATTCATTGCTCTGAGATGTTCACCCAGAGCTTATCTTATAGTAATTTTATTTTATTCATAGGTCTCAGTCTAATAGAGCATTTTAAAATTATTTTCTACATATAACACCTAGGGACTGGATATGCTGTTAAAGAAGCTATATATTAGATTGATTAAGCGGTTGATTGTGCCATTGCTTGTAGATATCCAACTACAGCTTATCCTATCATTTTATTTTAATCAAAGGTTACAGTGTAATGCTGTAAACTCATAATCTATCTATACTAATAAAAGGCAAAGCCCTCACTCACTCACTCATCACTAATTCTCCAACTTTCTGTGTAAGTGGAAGGCTGAAATTTGGCAGGCTCATTCCTTACAGCTTACTTACAAAAGTTAGGCAGGTTTCATTTCGAAATTCTACGTGTAATGGTCATAACTGGAACCTCTTTTTTGTCCATATACTGTAATGGAGGAGGCGGAGTCGCATATCGCATCATCACGCCTCCTACGTAATCACGTGAACTGAAAACAAGGAACAGACCCAAAGAGCGCTGAAGAAAACATTCATTACACAATTGAGAAAGCACAAGAGAGTGGCTCACGTGAATTGACTGAATGCAGCACGAGTGATCACTTCGATACTGCGGAAACAAAGCACGGTGTAAAGCGTAAGTTTAAATTAAGTTTACAGAAAGGCTACCGCTGCCGTTTGCAATACCATATTCGCGAGATACAAGTTTAATGAGAAACGCTCCCGCTGCCGTTTGCAATACCATATTCGCAAGATACAAGTTTAATGAGAAGACACGAGGTATAAACGAGACTTTGGATGACTTTGTAACGGATTAAAAATTGCTGTAGCGAGAAACTTTTAAGTGCCGGGTCTTAGCTAACATTAAATAAAGCCATGGACATCGCAACATCACACAAGACAGCGGCTCACGAGAACTGAATGAACGCAGCACGTCGGAAACAAAGCACCGTGTAAACCTAAAGTTTAAATTAAGTTCATAGACCTACAAAAGGTTGCCATTGATTTGAGGCAACATTGCTTTTCTCCTGTACAACTATACGTTGCATTCTCAAGAGTGTGCTTGCACAGCTTGGTCATATTACAACCGGAGTGCTGAACTGACAACGTGGTATACAAACAGAACTATAACAATCGTAATAAACGAACAAAAAAACAGCGGACAACCCGTGGATTAAATAAAAAGGCTGCTTCCGCTGGCGAAGCAACGAAAAAGGAAGACCTTATATGGCGTTCGTTTATAAAACAGCGGAGAGGCTGTGTGAAGGCAGCTTCACAAAAAAACAGATCCTTAACAAATTGTTATTGGTATATTTTCCCTCAATTTAAAAAGGTTTTCTTTTCTTCTTAATAAAAATTTAAAAGCAGTACTTCGCAGGGATTTAGATATAGATAGATAGATAGATAGATAGATAGATAGATAGATAGATAGATAGATAGATAGATAGATAGATAGATAGATAGATAGATAGATAGATAGATAGATAGATAGATAGATAGATAGATAGATAGATAGATAGATAGATAGATAGATAAGAACTTTATTTATCCCGAGAGAAATTCTTTTGTCATATACATGCTCAGTGCAACAAGAGGAATAAAGATAAGGTAGTAAAGAGTTAAAAAGATCAGTAGTAATAGTGCAAACAGAATAACAAAAAAAAAAAACAGAATAACAAAATAACTCTAAACAAAGCAACAAATAACTATAACTATAACTAATAGTTTGTATTATAACTATATAACTAATTTGTGCAAAGCAACAAACAACTATAACTAAAACTATAACAGATATAATAAAACTACAGATTATTAGTGCAAGTGGTTATGAAAAGTGACTTAGTGTTTGTGCCATGAATAAATGAGATAGCAGCATGTGATGATGGGATGAAACAAACATTCAGTAACATACAGATGAGTAAATAAAAAACGGAATGAGACCTAATGACAAAAATTCTGAAATAAATCACCTACAGAATGAGGAAGAGTTATACAGTCTTATTGCCACAGGTAGAAAGGATTTCCTGTGGCGTTCGGTTCTGCATTTGGAGGCAATGAGTCTTTTGCTGTGTGTACTCTGATGACCCATCAAGGAGGCGTGCATGGGGTGAGAGGGGTTGTCCATGATACCGAGAAGCTTTTTCAGCATTCTCCTCTCAGACACCTCCACCAGGTTCTCCAGTCTGACACCCAGGACAGAACCAGCCTTTTTAATCAGCTTGTTCAGCCTGTTGGCATCAGCTGTCTTCACCCCACTGCCCCAGCACACAGCTGCAAAAAACACCACGCTCTCTACCACAGAGTGATAGAACATAGTCAGCATTTTCCTACAGACATTGAAAGACCTGAGTCTCCTCAGTAGGTAAAGCCGGCTCTGCCCTTTCTTGAAAACTGTGTTGGTGTTCTCGAACCAGTCCAGTTTACTGTCAATGTGTACCCCAGGTACCTGTAGTCCTCAACCACCTCAACATCCGGTCCTCTGATGGTGACAGGGGTGGGAAAAGGAGCCTGCTTCCTAAAGTCCACAACCAGTTCCTTTGTCTTTGTGATGTTTATCTGTAAATGGTTTAGGTCACACCACTCCACAAAGCTGTCCACCACCCTCCTGTATTCATCCTCCTGTCCATCCCTTATACAGGCCACAATGGCAGAGTCATCAGAGAATTTCTGCAGGTAACATGACTGAGACCTGTACCTGAAGTCAGATGTGTAGAGGGTGAAGAGGAAGGGTGATAGGACAGTTCCCTGCGGCGCCCCCGTGCTGCTCAGGATGCTATCAGAGCAGCAGCTCTTCAGTGGACATGCTGTGGTCGATTGGTTAGATAGATATATATATAGATATGTATATATATATGTAGATATGTAAATATGTATATGTATATATATGTGTCTGTATATGTATATATAATATATATAATATATATATATATATATATATATATATATATATATATATATATATATATATATATATATACTGTATGTGTGTGTATATATATATATATATATATATGTATGTGTATGTATGTATGTATGTGTATATGTATATGTGTATGTGTGTGTGTATGTATGTGTGTATATGTATGTGTATATATACTGTATGTTGATATATGTATATGTAGATATGTGTATATGTAGATATGTTAATGTATATATACAGTGGTGTGAAAAACTATTTGCCCCCTTCCTGATTTCTTATTCTTTTGCATGTTTGTCACACAAAATGTTTCTGATCATCAAACACATTTAACCATTAGTCAAATATAACACAAGTAAACACAAAATGCAGTTTGTAAATGGTGGTTTTTATTATTTAGGGAGAAAAAAAAATCCAAACCTACATGGCCCTGTGTGAAAAAGTAATTGCCCCCTGAACCTAATAACTGGTTGGGCCACCCTTAGCAGCAATAACTGCAATCAAGCGTTTGCGATAACTTGCAATGAGTCTTTTACAGCGCTCTGGAGGAATTTTGGCCCACTCATCTTTGCAAAATTGTTGTAATTCAGCTTTATTTGAGGGTTTTCTAGCATGAACCGCCTTTTTAAGGTCATGCCATAGCATCTCAATTGGATTCAGGTCAGGACTTTGACTAGGCCACTCCAAAGTCTTCATTTTGTTTTTCTTCAGCCATTCAGAGGTGGATTTGCTGGTGTGTTTTGGGTCATTGTCCTGTTGCAGCACCCAAGATCGCTTCAGCTTGAGTTGACGAACAGATGGCCGGACATTCTCCTTCAGGATTTTTTGGTAGACAGTAGAATTCATGGTTCCATCTATCACAGCAAGCCTTCCAGGTCCTGAAGCAGCAAAACAACCCCAGACCATCACACTACCACCACCATATTTTACTGTTGGTATGATGTTCTTTTTCTGAAATGCTGTGTTCCTTTTATGCCAGATGTAACGGGACATTTGCCTTCCAAAAAGTTCAACTTTTGTCTCATCAGTCCACAAAGTATTTTCCCAAAAGTCTTGGCAATCATTGAGATGTTTCTTAGCAAAATTGAGACGAGACCTAATGTTCTTTTTGCTTAACAGTGGTTTGCGTCTTGGAAATCTGCCATGCAGGCCGTTTTTGCCCAGTCTCTTTCTTATGGTGGAGTCGTGAACACTGACCTTAATTGAGGCAAGTGAGGCCTGCAGTTCTTTAGACGTTGTCCTGGGGTCTTTTGTGACCTCTCGGATGAGTCGTCTCTGCGCTCTTGGGGTAATTTTGGTCGGCCGGCCACTCCTGGGAAGGTTCACCACTGTTCCATGTTTTTGCCATTTGTGGATAATGGCTCTCACTGTGGTTCGCTGGAGTCCCAAAGCTTTAGAAATGGCTTTATAACCTTTACCAGACTGATAGATCTCAATTACTGCTGTTCTCATTTGTTCCTGAATTTCTTTGGATCTTGGCATGATGTCTAGCTTTTGAGGTGCTTTTGGTCTACTTCTCTGTGTCAGGCAGCTCCTATTTAAGGGATTTCTTGATTGAAACAGGTGTGGCAGTAATCAGGCCTGGGGGTGGCTACGGAAATTGAACTCAGGTGTGATACACCACAGTTAGGTTATTTTTTAACAAGGGGGCAATTACTTTTTCACACAGGGCCTTGTAGGTTTGGATTTTTTTTTCTCCCTAAATAATAAAAACCATCATTTAAAAACTGCATTTTGTGTTTACTTGTGTTATATTTGACTAATGGTTAAATGTGTTTGATGATCAGAAACATTTTGTGTGACAAACATGCAAAAGAATAAGAAATCAGGAAGGGGGCAAATAGTTTTTCACACCACTGTATGTTTACATAACCTCTTTAACACACTACTTCTCCGCTGCGAAGCGCGGGTATTTTGCTAGTCTATAATACAGATGAACTGTACTGTATAAAGTACTGATTGACTGAGCCACTGTTCTCAGATATCCAGTCAGAGACTTATCTTATACCTGTAATTTTATTTTATTAATAGGTCTCAATCTAATAGAGTATTGTAAAGTCATTTTTCACAATAATGCCAAGGGGCTGGATATGCTGTGAATGGGACTGTATACAAAATTGATTAATTTCTTGATTTCGGGATTGATTGTTTTATTGAGCCATTATACTTAGATATACAGTACAGCCACAGTTTATACTATAATTTTATTGTAGTCCAAGTTTTTAGTTTAATACAGTATTGTAAACTCATAATCTACATATAATGCCTAGGTACTGTTCGTAGTAAAGCATAAAATATTAATTGATTGATTGATTGATTAAGACATTGTTCTTAGATACCCAGCCAGAACTTATCTTATAATTTTATTTTATTCATAGGGCTCAGTCTAATGGAGTGTTGCAAAATCATTGTTTCTGCAAATAACACTTAAGGACTTGGATAAGCAGTTAATAAAGCTGTATACAAGTTTGAATGATTGGTTGGTAGGTTGATTGATTGATTAATTGACCAATTGATTGCTTGATTGATTGATTAATTGTTCTCAGATATCCAGCCTGATTTTATCTTATAATTTTATTTTATTTATAATCTCAAACTAATAGAGCATTTAAATTTTTTTCTACATACCACGCCTTGGCACTGGATATACTGTTAATGAAGCTATTTATAAGATTGATTAAGCAGTTGATTGACTGATTGTGCCATTGGTTGCAGATATCCAACTACATCTTATCCTGCAATTTTTTACTTTAATCCAGTGTTTCAGTCTAATACTGTATTGTAAACTCATAATCTACATATAACATCTATGAACCGTACTGTATAAAGTACTGATTGATTCATTGATTGATTGAGCCACTGTCCTCAGATATCCAGTCAACATATAAATCATATAATTTTACCAGGTTTCAGTCTGGTAGTGTGTTGTAAAATCATTTTCTGCCTAGAATGCCTTCTGACTGGATATGCCTTTAACAAGAGTGTATACAGGACTGATTGAATGAATTGAGTGATTGATCCATTCCATTAAGATATTTCCCATCTTCTTTACATCACCTCTAATCAAATCCTTCAGCCATCTCTTCTTAATGATTCACAAACCTGTGTTCCTCTCATCTTAATCCTCTCCTCCCCCAATCAGACATCTCCTCACTCCTAAGTCATCATTAAAATTAGAACTGGATTTGAAAACGCACCAGTCTCTCAATCCATTTTCTGATCTAATTTTGTTTTTTGTTTGAGGATCTATTCCAAGAACCAATTCAAGGCACATTCTCACACTTACTCCCAATGTGCCAAGTCAGAACTGCCAACTAGCCTAACCAATACTGGGCAACCCGGGAAAAAAAAAAAAAACCATATGAACTGTGGAGAATGTGCAAAGTTCAGGCAGACGTCAACAGGGTCGGCAACTGAGCCAAAGAGCTGTGAGATGATGGGCAGTGTGGCCTCGTGGTTAAGGTGTCAGACTGTAAGCCACATGGATGCGGTAAGCCTCTTACTCACGGAGTGGCCTTGAGCCAGTCTCTTAATGTGCCGGTGCTGCAACTGACTATTCAGAATAAACAAATGTGCTGTACTTTTAAAGATCCTTGGACAGGTGTTCATAACTGACAATGCTGCTTGCATTAACTGCTTGAACAACCATGCTGCCCACAATGGTTTATGCATCCACAACAACCTCATAACTGATGAGTACTTCAGAATAATAACTGCATACAAGAAGCATCTTTTCCTCTGGGCTTGAAACAGCTAAATGAAAGGCCCTTGCTATGGCATCCCATCAAATGAGACCAGGGCAGTGGGTATTAAAAGAAAAGCAATCCTATTAGAGCAGCCACTGTGTATGGAGGCAGGGATGAGCAAAAGCAGGAAAAGCAAGAGGCAACCCAACCCCCATTCTCCACACTCCCTGCCTACGTGCACACTAAAGGAGCCGCCGGATGCCCATTTCGTTGCTTTGATTCGGACAGCATGCGCAGGATAAAACACTTCGAACGATCTTCTTAAATGTGTGGAGACTGATGATCTTATAGATGCTGCTTTATACCCAGTAACTTTTTTTTTCGTCCGGTGATTGGTAAGCGGGTGCACGCTCAAGTATCTCCACAAACCGTGACGGGGGAATCCCGATAGCAGCGCCCCCTCCTGACCGGACTGATGAAAATTACGCAGAAAAGATTTACCGGCTTAACGCGACGCCGTGTCCCGTGCAAAGGCACTCGTGTTATTTATAGCCCGACAGAGTGGATTTGACAGCTATACGGTTTAACGCCTTCTCGCCCTCCTTCCATATTGTGTTTATCTTGATTTCGCCTTCCCTGCCAGTTGTGCGTGAATGTACGAACTGTGATCCACCGCAACATTCTAGTACTTCACGACCCCCGTACGTCCCCTTTCTGTTGACCTTGTACAACCGATGTCCATTTATATTTATACTCTAATCTATCTGACCAATAGCACGCTTATCTCACGGCGCAAGAAAGTCGCAACTATACAGTAATATTGTAAAGGTAGCAATAAACGGCCCGTATGACAGACAATTAACAGAGCCGGACATCTGCTTGCATGTTTGGCTTCGCGTGGATGCACCGATCGCTGGGTTTGTTGCGCTAGGACATTTCTGACGATTGCTGAGAAACGTCCCTTTGAGCACTCCTCCGGTCAATTGTGCCTTATTAGAAGTGGGCACACAAACGCTTAGACGGCGTGTTCATCGGGAGGCAAGTTTTAGCGAAGAATGAAATGTCATACGGCTGCTTCTCTGCACGACAATGGCAGCATCAGCTAACGTTACCGTTTGTCATTGAGACACACTGGGATCTGCCCCGCGCGCAGCAAAGT
Organism: Erpetoichthys calabaricus; assembly: GCF_900747795.2. Lineage (NCBI taxonomy): Eukaryota > Metazoa > Chordata > Cladistia > Polypteriformes > Polypteridae > Erpetoichthys > Erpetoichthys calabaricus. Next base: position 149,422,799 of record NC_041399.2, on the reverse strand, counting down.
CATCGAGGGAGTACTGCACAAAAACAGATCTGCAAAAGCATAAGCCTCCCAGATACGATGCATCAGCCGGCACCCTCCGGTTTGTAACACGCAGCACTGGAGCTTTAGTCACACCTGCTTCTCCTTTCCCATTAAAAGCATCCTCATCTCAGCCGCCGATGCCACGAGTAACCAACAGAGGTGAAATCGCCGGTGGCTGCAGGCACAGCGAACAAGCAAGTCGGCTGCGAAACGATGGCCTTACCTTCTCCTGCGCCCTGCTGATCCTCTTCTGCACATTTTTAGCGAAGATGCCCGTTTTGATGTCGGCCATGGCTGCTGGTGCTGAAGCGAGTCGAGAGCCGCTAATACACAGAAAGGCTTTGACAGACAGCAAAGGAGCGGAGTTGGGAGGGAGGAGTGCCTCTTAAAGACACAGCGCTTCTATTTCGCCTTTTGACATCTGCCGTGGAGAGAGAGAGAGAGAGAGAGAGAGAGAGAGAGAGAGAGAGAGAGAGAGAGAGAGAGCGATCACAATTAATGATGTATATAAAAATATATTAGTAAAACCCACTAAGCTTTCAGCTACAGCCTTTCAATGAAACTGTGCTACAGAAATGAATGTACTTCTTGTTGTTAATCTCATGCAGCGTCGCAGGGGGCCGGAGTCGCCAGTAGCAAGGCAGGAATCATCCCAGGACAGGGTGCCCGGTCCATCACTCACGAACACATCTGCAGTGGCTTCAATTAATGGTCACTAATAATCTTAACCTAACTGTCTTTGGGAATGTAACAGGAAGACTGGAGTACCCAGTGGGAGACCCATACTGAAATGGGAAGATCATGTAAAGTCTATGTGAACAACGAGATTCATGTTCAGGACACTGGACTCATGAAACACAGACATTTTTCTAATAATTTTATGCCACACCAGTGTACCCGCTTTGGATCCCGATTTACAAGTATTTTTTAACCAACATTTAGCCAGACTTGACTACATTCATTGTTGCTATAGCTCTTCCATTTCTAATGCCAATAGTCATTTGATACACCCCCATGGGGTATGAGAGATGGAGTAATGCATTTAGCCATCTTACACCAGACCTCTGGTGTGATCCTGAAAAGGCCATTGGCCAGGTCTTCGCATCACCGTGCTCTCCCAGCTGCTTCGTTCTCTTAGCTCACCTACAGATGTACCACTCAGTCCCACCTTACTCCTCTCACCAGGGTCAGAGGCAACCCAACTGTCACACTTTCCCCTGATTTCATGAGCCAGCCCAAGGCCACGGTCTGCCCAAAGCTCACCAGTAGGCACACTTACAGGCTGACAGGTCTCATCAGCTGCCATATGTATAATAAAGTGCTTCTTGGAGTGCTGGGTCTGGAATTCCACCATCATGTATTGTTCACAAGCTGCTTATATACCTGGCTTTCTGGGCATGCCTGCCCCGTATGCAGCCTGCAGCTTCCAGGAGAAATTGTCCCTCTCTTTTCCAGACTCAGGGTCGCTGCACTGTCCTCTTCTCAGAACTCTCACCCTTGAGGGCAACACAAACTTCATCCATTGGGACACTCAAGAGTTCAATGTGACCCGGTCCATTGTGAGTGTGGTCGAGAGGTCCATCAGTTTTAGTGCTAAAACAACTCTCCATCTCAGGGTCATTAGTCAGTTTCATCCCACTCCTGACACCACTTTTATGACCTGAAGGGTATGAGAGACTGAGGAATGGATTCAGGCATCTTACTCCAGACCACAGATGTTTGCCCATTTCAGTGTTGCATCCACCACATCACCAGGTGTTCTGCAGCACCACACGCACCCATCCTTGATGTGTAGCCACCAGTGAGTCTTGGATGTGGACCCTGACTTTGGGTAAACTTAAGGAGATGGTGGAAGAGATGCATACGGGTTGTCTGTGACCCTGGATAAGTGGAGTGAGGCGTAGCCAGGTAGTGTGAATGAACAGGCAAAGGATCAAAGTACCTGGGAGCACATGAAGCTGCAGAGAACCTGTGCATTAAGGAGGCAGAATAGGCCACTGAAGTAGCCACTCGCCAGCAGTTGGTATAAAGAGGCTAATTCCATTGGTCATCTTCTTGCACCCTCCAGGTCATTACAATAATTTGATTTTCAGTAATATATTTGATCAATACGCTAGGCAATTCTAGGTGTTGGAATTGTTAATTGTGTAACAAAAGTCGTACAGTTGCTTATGTGGGTGTGAAGGATGGAAGTGATGGTGGAAGCTTTCATTGTGTTCCTGAGTTTCAGTCAAATACTGCAGCATGAACTTATATAGCAATCACGTACTTTATGAAATTAATTTTGATTGAATGTTGCTTGACAGACTGGCCATTTCATTGAACCATTACCATAAGCAGGTTTGAATTTATTATATATAACTTCTCTTATTTAAAATCTCAATAGTGTATGTTTTTTACTTTGTGAACCTACAAAATTAAACCTCTCCCAATTGGTGCTGGTACAGTTTTAAAGAGCTGTCATTTAATGCATCCTCATGTTCTCCAAAACTATCTGTCAATGCATCTGCTCACTTGGAACATAAACTGTAGTGTGTATTTTGGACTGCAAAAAGGAGTGTAGGACTGAAACAGGACTCTTAAGGGCACGTATACATCACAGATCAGGAAACGTCCAGAAAGTATAATCAAAGATTACACTCACTCATGTAACCATCTCTTTCATTTATTACCATACAGGAAATGTTATTGGGTATTAAAAGCAAGAACCTCTAGACACATAAAGAGTTTCTTTCCACCATCCAAGCTAAATTATGATTATTTCATAAAGACTTACTTGATAGGGGTGGTGCAGTGGTAGAGCTGCTGCCTCACTGTAAAGAGATCAGGGTTCACAATATGGGTCCTGCCTATGTGGAGTTTGCATGATCTCTCCGTGTCTGCATGGGTATCCTCCAGGTGCTCCAGTTTGCTCTCATTGTCTAAAGACATGCAGGTTAGGTGAATTGGCGACACTAAATTGTGTGCTGGGGTGTGGGTGTATGTGTTCACTCTGTGATGGACTGGTACCTTGTCCAAGGTTTGTTCCTGTCTGGTGCCCTATACTAGCTGAGTTAGGCTGCCACCAGTGTCCATCCTTGCAACCCTGGTCTGGTTTGAGCAGGTTAGAAAATGACATGATTTACTTGCTTTATTACTGGCTGCTAGTGCAAGTCTGAATTGTCGAATTATTTTATATTTTTGTGTTTTGTACAATATAATATTATTCACTAGCACTGTATGTAGTTGTACTGTAGTGAAAGTTGAACTACTTCATTATTGCACTTGTGTATGTTTTGAGAATATATTTACTTGAGTATAACATTTCCTGTCTACTATCAGTTTTACTTCGCTATGTTTTCAAATGCAAATGGTTATTTCTATTCATATCTTTTGCTTTGTTACTGCATTATTAAACCAGAAAACAAATGGGATATGTCAATACGTTCATTGCTTTGCTCAACCAATTATCTAAAATTCAGGATTTCCTCACTTCAGGAAAATGTGCATGATGGCACAGTGGGTAGTGCTGCTGCCTCACAGTTGGGAGATCTGGGTTCACTTCCCAGGTCCTCCCTGCGTGGAGTTTGCATGTTCTCCCCGTGTCTGCGTGGGTTTCCTCCCACAGTCCAAAGACATGCAGGTCAGGTGGATTGGCGATTCTAAAATGGCCCTAGTGTGTGCTTGGTGTGTGGGTGTGTTTGTATGTGTCCTGCTGTGGGTTGGCACCCTGCCCAGGATTGGTTCCTGCTTTGTGCCCTGTGTTGGCTGGGATTGGCTCCAGCAGACCCGCGTGACCCTGTGTTCAGATTCAGCGGGTTCGAAAATGGATGGATGGATATGAAGAATCTGGGAGGATTTTCAAATGTGCACCATTAGCAGTTACACTAACACCCAGTCACCTACACAGTCATTCCAAGGATACCTCAGTGAAGCTCAACAGAGTCTGTAGAATGTTTTTAATATCTGGAAAACATTTGGGATTAAATTGCTTAGAGATCTTTATATAGACATCATCTTTGCATCCTACGAACAATTACATTCCAAATTTAACTTTCCAGTAACACATTTCTTTCACTATCTTCAAATTAAAAACTTTGTCAAACAGAACCTGCCCAATTTTCCTCATCTCGCACTTTCCTCTATGCTGGAAAAAATATTGCTCAGTTTCGAGGACTCAGACAGCATTTCTGCAATATATAAAATTTTTTTACAGTCCCTCCCTTTCAAAGATCCAAGAGAACAATGGGAAAAGGATCTCTTGCTCAACATATCAGGAAAGGAGTGGAAAGGAGCAATGCAGGAATTCACTCGAGCTCCATATGTGCAAAGCATACAATTATCCATCCATCCATCCATTATCCAACCCGCTATATCCTAACACAGGGTCACGGGGGTCTGCTGGAGCCAATCCCAGCCAACACAGGGCACAAGGCAGGAACCAATCCCGGGCAGGGTGCCAACCCACCGCAGGCATACAATTATTCAACTTAAAATTATATATCAAGCACATTTGTCTCACTTAAAACTGTCCAAAATGTTTCCAGGCCAAGATCCAACCTGTGAACACTGCAATCAAGCTCCAGCCTCACTGGGTCACATGTTTTGGCCCTGCACCAAATTAACATCATTCTGGACAAAAATTTTGAAGTGCCTTTCAGACAGCCTTGGTGTCACAATCCCTCCTAATCCACTAACAGCTGTGTTTGGTGTTCTTGTAGATGGGCTTAAAGTGGAGAAGGACAAACAAACTGTATTTGCCTTCACTACACTATTGGCACGCAGACTAAATTTGCTAAACTGGAAGAATCCTAACTCTCCTCTTTTAAGTCAGTGGGTAACTGATATTATATATTATTTGAAATTGGAAAAAATCAAATTCTCAGTTAAAGGATCTGTGCAGAACATTTTCAAAACCTGGCAGGATCTAATAAATAATATTTTAGAATAAGCTCTTAAAGTACTGAAGAAGCAGATTCTCTTCCCATTTCTTTTTCTTCTCCATTTATATTTATCCACCTATTAAACTCATCAATTTATTTATTTTTACTAGCTTTAAGTTTTACTCCGTTGGCCATGCTCTCTTTCTCAGGGGTGGGGGTTGAATTGTTTTCAAAATTGATCTATTTGTATGGAATGATTACAATAAAATCAATAAAATTTAAAAAAAAAACAGAGTCTGCAGAATGGGGCGGAGCTTGACATTTTGGGAGGGGCCAGTGACATTCAATCCTCATCTCAGGCTATGCCCATACGGCTATGGCCACCTACACAGCCATTTCAAGTGCGCCTCGTTAAAGCCCAATAAAATCTGCTGAATGGGATGGGGTTAGATATTTAAATCTCTATATAATTTTAGTTACACTCAGTCTCTGTAGATGTATTTTTAACTTGTGAATTAACTTGACAGCAAGTGTCATTGGTTGATCTAAGATGTAGGAATCTCTCACTTTGTTAGTGAAGTGCAGGTTTCACCTGAGAACTAATTTATCACTTTAGGAGACATTAAAATAACTCCATGTCACTGCAATTAATGTAACAAAGGACTAATAGATTATGGCAGCTGGAATGAATTTTGAGAATGTGATGACTTACATGATCAGAGAATTCTAACATGTTTTGTAGTGTAAAACTTTTCCATTGAGCAGCCATATTATCTATTTTGACCATAAAGACAAATGTAAACGATAATTCTGGACAATTTCACTTGTCATTGATATATTTAATGCAAAGGTCACTCACTCATTCACTCACCCACTCATCAAAAAAAGTCCTGTTTAGATAAGAAAAGACATTTTGATATAACAACATTTATGAAAAAGTAAATACCCCCAAGTCTCAAAAATACTCTGATTAATTTGCTTGAAATTTGATGCTAGAGAATAAAGAACATTAGTTTGCCTGTTTTTTATTATTTGTTGATAATTATTTTATTTGTCAATATTTATTAATGCTATGCTCATATACATACTCAACACTGCACTGAGATGGGGGCTTTATGGAAACATAGGAAGCAACAGAAGCGATTGAAGGACCATGTGAACCTCAGCACTAACCAATAGGATGGATGGATGACTGAAGAAGGGGCGGTGTCCTGGACATGAAAAACGAGACATGATCATGTTTTTTAACAAATTTCACTGAAGTCTGGTGAGGTTATAGAAAAAAAGATTGACAATGCTGCAGAGAGCAGGCTATGGTAAGGCACCTCGTCCTTTTATCCACTGAGCACTGACAAGGATTTGTGACAGTCATTAGAAGCAAAGTGGAAGGATGAAAACACATGGTACTTCCTTCATCTTTTTGTTACTTCTTGTGCGGCAGTATAAAATTCACACAAATCTGAGAAGGGCCCTTTGTCCACCCTGGATTTTTGAGCAGAATGATATACATACAGTATACGGGTGGTGGGATAGATTATTTCCTTGGTAGTCAAGGGTGTAAACACAGAACTCTGGGCCCTATACATACTGTAAATGTCAATGTAGTATATAATAACTTAAAGTGAACTACAATTCAGTGTATATTGCTTTTAATCTAAACCCTCCTAAAGTTTGTGATGGTGCAAGATTACAGATCAAAATGCTATTTTCAAATCTGATTGAAGCTACCATTTTTCCAGGATGTGTTAGGAGAGGAATTACATTTATATCGTAAAATTCCCATTACTCTTACTAATTACCAGTATCAATTCAACACAATACAGTTTCCTGTAAAATTGTGTTTTGCAATGACCGTCCACAATAGCTAAAGTCAGTCACTAGGAAAACCAAGAATTGATCTATGACACAAATGTTTAATAGTATGTAGGATGTTCAAGAGTAAGGAGCTCCAGTGAACTAATAATATTTGTCTCTGTTTGGAATTGTATACAGAAAAGTGTTCATTTAGTTACCTAGTACTTCTGATACAACCGATTAATCAATGGCATTATAATCAAGGTTCATTGTCTTAGGAGATTTCCCAGGCAAAGATGGGTAACAATGCTAGTTTATGCATATGTATTAAAGCATTTGCAATTCGTGAAAAAAGGAGAATGAGAAATGTGATTCTGATGTGCACAAGTAACTACATGTTGATGAGAAATTCACATTTTTTTGACAACTTAACATTTCCAATGTAATTGAGAAAAACTGTAATTGATTCTGAAAACTTCTAATCGTTTAGTACAACTGAACGTAATTCATATCATTACCAGAAGTATAATATCAGATTGGATTAGGACCATGGAACAAGTCAGAGATGCATTTCTAATAATTGATAACAGCTACCTGAAGGTGATTCAAAATGTACTTTTAGTACAGAAAAAAATAAAACTTTAAAATATGAGATGTTCAGGTGAGACTCAAAAGTGACTCCAGATCGGCCTGCTGTGTGTGCAGCCCTGGTGTAGAGGAACCTATAAAAAAAAAAAGACTGTAAAAACTGAACATCATATTCAGTCAACATATTTTGGTCCTCCATCTTCCACTCATCCTTCATCACCCTCCTCTCTATTTTTTTCCTCACCTTACGTAGCTTATCTTTTTTTTTTTTTGTTCTTGCTTAAGAAGAACCTGAAGCTGATCAAAGCAGTTCTGAGCAGAAACCAAAATAAGAATGCAATGGCGGTCACACCACACTTGCTTGTACAGCACTGATTTAGAGTTTCATTGTTAGATGCCATTCAGTATTACTTCATCGTAAAGTCTCACTCACCAGTACAGGGAGATAATATATTGAATGGAAAACAAAAAAATGGGAGATCAAAATATACCAAAAAGTAGAAAATTAATTAATAAAATTAGAATTATCCCTAGAAATAATTGCAATAATGTCCACCACTAAAGGCCTCAAACACTATACAACAAATCCTTTACTACATCAGATAGATACACTAAAATGTAATATGTTAAAATTGTTATGTTGATTTCTGACCCACAAACTAACAATTTCCAATAATGTTAGATAGGGCAACGACATCATTACAATTGATAAAGATATGAAAACCCTAATATTTAAGGTCTAAACAGAAAGTGGGAATTCTAACTTGTTTCAGGCACAGAAGAACAAGGGTTTCAAAATAATCATTTAAGCAAGTGCAAGGAAGCAAGGAAGAATTTGAGATTTCTAAACATTTCTACCTGTTGGGGATCAGAAACTGCATTTACAAAATGCAAGGATGTCTCAGTTTAGAAAAAAAATACTGTGATGTCTGTAAGCCCAGTCTGGGTCATCAATCCCAGGCATGTTGCCTTGACAACAAATGTCCTAATGCCTAAAGCAGTGGTCTTCCCAGGAGCAATATAACTATAAAACACAGGCAGTGAAAGAACATTAAGATGGGACTTCGGAATTGTGGTGGTTAGGCAAAATGCTAAGCATGCTGTGCCATGTGGGGCAACAGGGACAGATGTGTCAGTTTTTGATCAAAACCAGTGAAATTAATTGTTGTAAAGCTAAAACTAAAATATTTAAGTCACAACATGAGCAATAAAGATCTTTTACAGAAGGTGCTGGTGTTTCAGGCAAGAAGAATGGCTAGATGGATGGTGATTTGAAAACGTAGTAGGTGAGAAAAATATCTTTTTGTAATATTACCTATCAGGTTAGTATAATTACAGTACATACATTAATTAACAAACACATACAGACATTAAAGGCAAATATATTAGGAAAAGGCTGGGGAAATGGGAGTGTACTGGGGAAAATATATACAGTAATAACAGTTATAATTCATTATTTAATAGAGCACCTGTCTACATTAAAAAGCATTGTAAGGTGTTTCTAAAAATATTTACTTTACATAAGAACAAAAAGTTCCATGTGGTTAGCATAGATAGATAGATAGATAGATAGATAGATAGATAGATAGATAGATAGATAGATAGATAGATAGATAGATAGATAGATAGATAGATAGATAGATAGATAGATAGATAGATAGATAGATAGATAGATCTTTATGTGTCCCTAGGGGGAAATTTGGATTTTTACAGAAGCTCATAAATAAATAAATATACACAGACAGTATAACACATGTCAGGATTACTAAAAAAGAAGAAAGTTAAAAAGAAAGAAAACATCTGACATGTAGTCCAAGTCCCAGTGAGGCATTACACATGAATATTGCTGCTGGTATGAAGGAGCCCCAGTAGCGTTTCTTGACACACTTCTGCTGAATTGGCTAATTCAGTGTTAGTGTGTCAGAGAGAGGATGTGCAGCATTGTTCATAATGGCACCAGTTTTGTTTTACTTCTCTCCTTCACTACAACCTCCAGGGGGTCCATTTACATTTACATTTACATTTATTTACTTGGTGGACGCTTTTATCCAAAGTGACTTACAAAAGAGGTAAACAAAATCGAGTAACATTAGGTTAGGGCCTGTTTGTTCAGCAAGTGTAGTAGGCCAGGTAACAAAAGATGTAAAGATAAGTGACAGAAAAGATGTAATAACTAATAAATTTACAGTCCTAGATTAACATTCGATAAAGCAATTAAACTTAATGTAACAACAAAACATCCAACAATATGAATGATCACAGAGCAATATGAAAGATGAAAATATCACAGAGTGCTTCCCATTACTGGACCTGCCCTTTTAATTTACTTGTTGATTTGGTGGGCCTCTCATGAAATAATGTTACTAGCCAAGCGCACCACAGCAAAGAAAATCACACTGGCCATCACAGAGTTGTCAAAGATGTGAAGGTTCCTGTTACTCACATTAAAGGAATGAAGTCTCCTAAGGAAAAAGAGCCTGCTCTTCCCTTTCTTATATAGTTCCTCTTTGTTACAAGATTAGTCCATCCTGTCACTGACCACAAAGTACTTATAGGAGATCACCACCTCTACATATACTCCCTGAATAGTGACAAGACATAGACACTCTTTGGTGCAGCAAAAGTCAATAACCACCTACTTGGTTGTACTGATGTGTAGTTTCAGATAATTCTTTTTGCACCAGGAAACTTAGTTCTCCATCTGACTCCTATACTTTGTTTCATCCTCATTATCAATATACCCCGTAATTGCAGAGTCATCTAAAAATGTCTGCAAGTGATATGACCTTGTGTTGTATTTATAGCTGGAGGTGCACAGAGTGAAGAGAAAAGCACACAAGACTCTTCTCTGTGGTGCTCAAGTGTTGCTCACATATGTATCAGAAACACAGTACACCTGTATATCTCTGCGTTTATCCCTTTATGGGGATGGCTGGATGGTATTGAAGACAACAGAGAAATCAAAAAAAATACTCCTCACCGTGCTGCCAGCTTTGTCCAGGTGAGAATAGGTGAGCAGTTAGATAACTGCATCCTCCACTCCAAACTTTGTCTAATAGGCAAACTACAGTGAGTCCAGATGGACTACAACAAGAGAACTCATATAGTCCAGGACCAGCCTCTCAAAGTTCTTCATGATGTGAGGAGTAAGTGCCACTGGTCTGTAATCATTAGGTGAACAGGTGCCTGGCTTCTTTGGAGCAGGAACAATGCAGGATGTTTTCCACAGAGGCAGCACTTTCTGGAGCCTTAGGGACAGATTGAACAGGTGACAGAGGATTCCACAGATTTGGTCAGCACAGGTCTTAAGAACTCTGCGGTGGGCTGGTGGTCTGCCTTGGGTTTGTTTCCTGCCTTGCGTTCTGTGTTGGCTGGGATTGGCTCCAGCAGACCCCCGTGACCCTGTAGATAGGATATAGCGGGTTGGATGATGGATGGATGGATGGTCTTAAGAACTTGAGGACTGACTCCATTGGGTACCGCAGCTTTTCCTATGTGTATCATCCTCAGTTGTCTCCTTACTTTGTCTTCAGTAGTGAACAGCGCATACTGATGGTCAGAGGTGGAGTCGTCACTGGCCATTCTATCTGATGTGGTAGGAGGTGCTGAAATAGTAGTGATGGTGCGGAGGACTGGTCATTGGAAGAAGGTGGCAGGAGAAGGGAAAATCTATTAAAAATAGGTTCAGGGCATTAGTTTTGTCTACATTGCGTTCTTACACCGAAGTTCTGGATTGCTTGAGTCCAGTAATTATGCCCAGTCCTTTCCAGACATCCTTCAAGTTATTCTGAATGATTTTTTTTATCTCTTTTACCTTTGTAAGCTTTCTTTCCTTTCTTCAGTATTCGCTATGAGTCCTTTAGAGCCTTTTCGTCACCAGATTTGAATGCTCTCTTTTTCTCATTTGGGAGACCTTTTAGCTCCTTAGTAATCTAGGGCTTTTTGTTTGGAAAGCAATGCATGGTCTTTGAGGGTTAATATAGTCTGTGATCTCAGTCCCTCAATATCATTTCCATGTGACTCACACATCATTCCCAGTCTGTCATTTGGAAGCAGTCATTCAGAGCAATTTCAGCCTCCAAGCTCCATGTCCTCTCTATTCCGGTGGTAACAGGTTGCTGTTTAATAACAGGCTTGGATCTCAGAATAAGATGAACCGGGCTATGGTTAGATTTTCCCAAAGGTGCCAGTAGTTCCAACATAAGGACATCTTTAATGTTTGAATAGAGCATGTATTATCTTAACCTTGAAACAAATTATTTCCTTTTAGCTTAAACCAGTGTTGTGAAAGAGGTGTTCATATGTCTAGCCACTGTAGTAATAACAAGTTAGAAAATTTACAACATGGCATAACATTCAGGTGTGTTCAGTGGCTACGTTAACTGATATGAAAGTTGGAGCATTTCACATATTTTAAATACTTCATCCAAGAATCAGTTATCACATTTTATTTATTAAATATTTTTGTAACATTGAGACATATTCAGAAATAACAACAATAATAGAATCCTTGCTTTTTAGTAGTTGTTTACAATATCATGTAGTTAAAAGTGTAGCCTAAATACTGTAGGCTTGTGTTCAATATGTTCCATAGACAGCAGAGTCCAATTCAAGTGATGTATAAAAATTGTATCTATTGATGTGTGTTAGTGGTGGAGAGTCGGTGACTAACTGTTGTTCTATTTTCTAAAACATAACTTTTTTTTTTTTTAATTTTAATGATTTTATTGTAATCATTCCATACAAATAGATCAATTTTTACAAAAAAATAGGATTGAAAACAAATCAACCCCCACCCCTGAGAAAGAGAGCATGGCCAACAGAATAAAACTTAAAGCTAGTAAAAATTAAGTAAATTGAGTTTAATAGGTGGATAAAGATAAATGGAGAAGAAAAAGAAATGGGAAGAGAATCTACTTCCTCAGTGCTTTAAGAGCTTATTCTAAAATATTATTGATTAGATCCTGCCAGGTTTTGAAAAAGTTCTGCACAGATCCTCTAACTGAGAATTTGATTTTTTTCCAATTTCAAATAACATAAAACACCAGTTACCCACTGACTTAAAGGAGGAGAGTTAGGATTCTTCCAGTTTAGCAAAATAAGTCTGCGTGCCAACATTTTTGACAGTATGCCCAATGGAGTAGTACCCAACCACTGCCAAAAGAAAAATAGCTATAAACACAAAATGATCAATACTAGCGAAAAATTACTATCAATATTATGCAATGAAAGGGGAAAATCAACAGAAATAGCTTCCTCATCTAGCTACTAATATTAGCTAAAACTCAGCAATTCACTGAAATTATATAATACCTAATAATTTGGAAAGGAACTGATTTATTGTTTAACATGACTTACCAAATGAGACAGTTGCTCTTTCCTGAAGAGTTTAATTCCAGTCTAAAGCAAAAATGGCTTTTCGGGTGTGGATTAACTGTAACTAATGTGTAATCTGTGGTATGTTTTACCGCTAAGCATATCTTGTAGAATGTTTAAACTGCCCTGGCCTTGATTTGGGGCACAATTGACCTCTTTGTACACTACAGAATCTGTACACCACAGTATGGTCCTTGTTGCATGCTCAGCAGCTCCAATCTTCTGTCCACAGGTCATCTGCAGTTCCCTTTCTAAACCCATCCTATGTTTATATCACCAGAGTAGCTGGCCCTTTCCCATGTAATTAATAAGTTCAAACACTGTTTAGCAGAAGGCTGATAAATTCTGTTCTTTACAATAATTATCTGCAGATAATATTAGTTCAGTCAATTTAGTTTTATATGTGTTAACATAATTACTTTCTTTGTCAAATTATTTCTAGAGAAGAGACTTTTTTTGTAGTTTTTTGCTTATCTTACCTAAACAAGCAGTAGAAGACTGATGTTGTATGAGTTGCTTCAGCCTTTTCCTATTCCAAGGCATTGCACTGGGGATTCCAGTATATGATTGACAAGTATAAGAGGAAAGAAAATACCCAAAATATACAAGATGGTGTAACTGCTGTCTAGGTAAAAGTGATTAGATTAGATTAGATTCAACTTTATTGTCATTGTACAGGTACAATGAAATGCAGTTTAGCATCTAACTAGAAAGGAAAAAAAATATTTATGTATAGTGTTTGAATTTACAGATAGTAGTATATACAAGGAAGAGTATATAGATATGAATAGTGATCAGTAAGTACAGATACATGATATGAATAAATATAGATATGAAATATTTGTACAGAATACATATATATAAACAGGTGAAAACATACATAGAGTACAGTCAAAAGTTATTGATATTTAGAAAGGTCAGCTATTGAGTGGTAAGGGTTGAGAGTTCAGAATGGTGATGGTGTTATGAAAGAAACTTTTCCAGAGCCTGCTGATGCTGGACCAAAGGCTCCTGTAGCGCTATCCTGATGGGAGAAGGGTAAACAGTCCATGGTTAGAGTGTGAGGCATCCTTGATGATGCTGCGAGCTTGTCACAGACACTGTGTATGCTGCAGGTCAGTGATAGTTGGTAGCAGGATGCTGATGATGTGCTGGGCAGTTTTCACAATCCATTGTAGGGCCTTCCTGTCAGCTACGGAGCAATTGCCATACCACACTATAATGCAATTAGTCAATATGCTCTCGACAGTGCAGCAGTAAAAGTTCAACTGAATCTGATGAAACAGTCAAGCCTTCAATAGCCTCCACAGAAACTAAAGCAGCTGTTGCACTTTTTTAACCAGACTGGATGAGTTTATTGTCCAGGAAAGGTCCTCAGAGATGTGGATGCCCAAGAATTTGAAGCTAGAAACACACTCCACCTCAGCCCCATTTACATGGATGGGAGTATTTGTGTTGCCTTTAATTTTCCGGTAATCCACAATGAGTTCTTTGGTCTTCTTGGTGTTGATCGTAAGATTGTATTTCTGTTTGTCTCACCTGATGCCCTTTTTTATGATGGCCCTGGTTGTGCTGTAGCTCTCAGCTGCTGCTTGTTATGGAAACTGCAAAATGACACATTTCACTGGCTAACTGAAAAGATTACAATATGCAAGCTTGCACGTTGTAATTGGTTCAGCTAGCCAATAAAAGATGTCATTTTGCTTGACTTCTCATTGCATCCATAATGGCTAACACAGTAAAACACCCTAATACTACACCATGAAACAAACAGCATTCCACAGTAAGACCTCCACAGCAACAGTCCAGCATGGTGCAGGTAGTGTGATGGGACGGCAATGTTTTGTTGTCTCATGACTTGCCATATCTGAAGGAATCATAAATTCTTCTCTGTATTAGAAAATTCTTAAGGAAAATGCTCAAACCAAAAAGCAAATCCACATCAAAATGGCTAAAAAGAGTAATTAAAGTATCAGACTTTGTGTAGTCGAAGTCCACACCTAAACCCAATAGCGGTGTCAATTCTAGCTTTTTTGCTGTCCTAGTTAAACCACAGAGTCTTGAAAGCAATTGCTACACGTATTATTGTACTGTAGATTGAAGAGTGGGGATTGTGACAGGAGAAGGGAGCACAGCAAGTAAAATCAGTGGTGGGGTGCCAAAGATAACCTGAAGCCACCACACTCCTGACAATGTTGGCTATTACAGTTGGCAAAATGCAACCACACTTAAATTGTACCTCACTAGGTGACCGTCTAATTCACTTACATGGAAGGGCCAGCCCTGCCCAATAGAGATGCTGTAGCAGTACCTGAAACTAGCAGTTCGTGTTCAGAAACTGAACAGACATTTGGACATAAAACAGTTCTGTAGGGAAGAGTGGGATAAAATTCCCTCACAGGGATGTGAAAGGCTGATAATGAATTATAGGAAGGATTTGGTTGTAGTCATTGATGCTAAAGCTGGCAGAATTAGTTATTAAGTATAAGGGGGCAATTACATTTTCACATAATAACAATTGGTGTTGAATAAATTTATTCATTCAATAAATTGCATAAGTTAAATTTTTTTTTAATTATATACAGTAAATACAATTTTTTGAGACTTTGCACAACCTTTAGTTGAAGTTTGGTACATGTTGGAATTGATTTAGTTGGCAGTGTGCAAGCTGAACGAGGGATTTTAATGGGCAGAAGGTGTTCAGTGAATCCAAATTCACAGTCATTTATGCACAGAATGCTTTAAGTTACAGAAGTGTACATGAGTGAGATACACAGTAAATGTGATCAGATCATTGTGGCGGACATTCATCACTTTGAACATCCACCAGCATCAACAACTGATGAAATAGATGAATAAACCAGGGTTCTCAATCTTACAAACAGAAGAACAGAAAACAGAAGAGACGCCATCAGGGATGATGAAATAAAACATTAAAAACCTCACTGACATAAGTGTACTAAGAAGTAGAGAGATCAGAAATTAAAATTTCTCCAACATAAATGAGAATCTTAAAAATACAGTAAAGTACAGCTGGCGCCCAGGCAGGCTATGTGATTTCTTCAGAGTCACACAAAGAAGGAAAGTAAGAATGTTGTTGGTTAAAGTTGATTGCTAGCAGCTCTGACTTAGTTCTTTCATTTGAAATTATTCTACGTATTTGTTTATTTGCACAAAGTGCCTGGTGTCAGCGCATGTGAACCTCCATTAAAAACTGGCTCCGACACGTATTTATTTTATTTCTGTGTGAATACCTATAAGTCCAGAGTGATGAGCGCCGGCCAGCTAAGAGTGCATGTAAGCCATTGATCTTTTGGCAAGCAAGTGACGTAAGGCTGCCCTTTAATTGGTTGCTTAAGATTTTTCCGGGGATGTGGCTTTCTGTACCCTGAACCCTCCCACATTTATTGGCAGCAAATTAGTATTGTTTTAGGATTTTTTAATCTAATGTGATTGGATAATCATCCACCCACTATTTCGCGTTCATGTCAATGGTTCACACTTCACAATCGCCATTAACAGAACTACAGATGTGCGAGCGCAACTTTAGGAAGTTGGCAACTTCAAGTGGAACTTCAGAAATCAAAGTAAATTTGGTTATTTCTTCAAAGAAACACCCCTTCATAAGTCATTTGCTTGAAGAAGAAGAAAAAGAGAAGTTAAAGGAGTCTGGACAGAACCGACCTGACTTAAGAATTCAGCAGCAGACAAGTGATCGAGGATGAGCTTGCACATTGACTTTTTCCCACTCTTGTTATGACAAACAGAGTTGGCTAACTGGATGTGGTGTAAGTAATGCCTTTTATTTTTGCTTTCTTTGTTTGCTCTCTCAAAGTGTTGGTACCAAAGCGTGAGGACCACAAACAGGGTAGGAGACCTAAAACACCTTTTTGAAAAATGCAAGCAGCATGAAAGTAGCTGCAGTCATCTAGACAATAGCATGAGGCTGCCTTTTTTGGGAGGCTGAACAGCTAGATGAAGGCTACAGAATTGGCATTCTTTCTCTCTATTTCTGATCCTTAGCTGATTTTTTCTGGAGCCCATACTCTGCTGTAGGTGCCGCTGGATTTCGCATTATACATATAACACCTTCCCATGCTGTTCAGTCCATAGCTATGGCTTTGGCATCGTTGAGGCTGAGTCACTGGTTTCTCAGATCCTTTTCAATTTATTTAGACCATGTCTTTTTAGATGCAGCTTTTTGAACCTTTCAATCCTCAGGGCATTTCTGCCAGAGTAGCTTGTATAGTATCCATCAGGTGTTCATTCTGTAGACATGGCCGTACAATCTCAGCCTTTTCAGTTGAATTGCCTCTCCAACTGTTGGTTGTTGGTTGCAACTTGTCTGTATGATTTCACTTTGAAGATGGTCACGGAAGGAGACACCCAGGATCTGCCACAGGCATCGCATTTGGAAGACCTTGATCTTGTTCAGGTCTTGTTTGAGAATGATCCACATTTCTGATCCAGAGAGGAGAATCAGCAGAATTAGTGTTCAGAAGAGGTGGATTTTAGTCTTGAATGAGATATTGGGCTTCCTCCATAGATACCACTTAAGCAAGGTGAATGCTGTTGTTGCCTGGCCAATCCGACTGTGGACTTCGGTGGTGGATGCCACTTTCTTCTCTTGGATCAGTGACCCCAAATACTTGAATTTTTGTACCTGTTCAATTTGAACTCCATCAAGGTGAATGCTGGCCTGCAATCCATCTATTGTCAGAGATTTGGTCTTATATGCATTGATCTTTACACCATACAACTGTGTGGTATGGGTGATGTCATGGAGAATATTGTTGGTCTCGGCGTCAGTATCAGTGAATATGCCACTCTCGTCTACAAACATCAAATCAGTCATGAAGTTTTACTTGTTGCACTACACCCTACACCAGCCCTTGAATGCTTTTCTCATAATGGTATTGATCACTATGTTGAAGAGCAAGGGAGACTCAATATGACCTTTTGCAGACTCCAGTTTGGGTAGAGAATTCCTGAGATAGCTGATTTTGGATCAGCACAGAGCTGGTTGACCTATGATATTAAGTTTGGAGGAGTCCGGTGATCTTATGAGGGATACACCTGGCCTCCAGTGCTTTCCAAAGGGCTTGCGAGTAGACACAGTCAAACACTGACTTAAAGTCGATGAGAACAATGACTGTTCGACGTCCACACCTGATTCTTTCTTCCATCAGCTGGTGAATAATGAAGATTTGATCACAGCAGCCTTGATTTGGCCTGAATCATGATTGTTCTTCTCAGCTGGTTTGTTTGTAATATTTCTGTAACCTGCATTAGATGATGGCTACAGGATGCATCCAGTGTAAAATTTTGCCAGATTAATATGCAGAAAACAAAACTGATACATATTCATACATGTATAAAATAATACAGCAGTAATTGCTCATCACAAATATCTCAGTCGTTCTACAACTTGTTTACAGTTACAGTAATACAGTTAACAAAAGTACCCAATGCTTAAGAGCCAAGTGAATATTTACAAAGTTGCAATCTTGCCTGGGGAGTGTTATTCACGTAACAGTCATCTATCTAATGCTAAATGGCAGTCTTTGCAATTGAACAGCTTGCCGCATGTATAAACTTCACATATCCAAAGCAATACTCGTCATCACACTACAGTGTCTTTCCGAGATTCACAACGGAGTATAACTTAATCCATAATTAAAAGTTAAAATCTTGTATCTTATCACATACTCACCTGTGGAATAGCGGTGAAGTTGACCAGCAATGAAATCACACAGCTTTCAGTCCATCATCCAAGTTACATCTGAGGGTTGAGCAGATGTTCGTCCACTTAATGCAACTCTGACGGAACTGCTTCAGTGTGAAATGGTCCTACCAATTACTGCTCCATTCCACAGTCCATTTTCACAGTCCACTCCACAAACAGGAACCGATTGTTTCTCATATAATCATGTAGATGAGATATTAGAATAAAACAAAATTGTTATGGCTTCATGTTTTCTCAGTTTTTGAGTGCACAACACATTGATGTATATCAATCACAGCAAAATGTTAAAAATCATAATTAGTTTATTTCTGGATCTTAAACACACGCTATATACAAAGACATACACATAAGCAAGGCTCAGTGAAACCATGGTGTGTTCAAGCCAAATTAAAGTTTATTCATAAACTGTGCTTTTCTAGGTTTATTTTAATCTCTGTGCCGTTTTTGTCATCTCTACATAATTTTATTTGTTTATTTTTCTCTCTGTAGGTCTGCGATACCACACTGGGACACACCAGGAAACACTGTGAGTGTCATTTTGCTGCAGGGGAAAAGGTTTGAACACTACAACAAGGCATTTCCTGAAGATGCACTGAAAACAACACTGTGAAGGCCTACCCAATGCAGAATAGAAACAAACTGAAGACAGAGCTTAGTCTCATCAACAGCAAGAAAGAGTTCAAAGCCTGTTGTGGTGCTGTGGACCTTTCCCTGTTGTTTATGGAGAATAATCTTGAAGAAGTCTTTTCAGAAACTGTCACTCTCCTGAACATCCTAATAACCACACCAATGACCCCTTCAGAAGCAGAGAGGTGCTTCTCAAGTCTGAAAAGGATTAAAATCTTTCTCAGAAACACCATGACTCAAGAGAGGCTGAATGCATTGGCTATTTGTGGCGTAGCAATGGATTGTGCAGATTGTGCAAAGCACATGGGCCTATGACCTTGGGGGCCCACTTTGAGCTGTATAGATTAAAAAAATGAATCACTTAAATCACTTGCACAGTTCATTGCTTTAATAATTCACAGTTTCAGTGACATGTTTGCATCATCACCAGGCAAGTCCAATCCAATCCATGATGATATTATGTATTTGGTATGCCTACAGTTTACACGAATTTAGACTTTGGGAGTTTGGAGACTCAGAGCCTAATCGGAGGCACAACACGTCCTAGCCCACCTTACAGAGACATGCACATTCCCATATTTGGAGACCTTTGGCGTGCCATAGCGGACGTGAACGGAAGAAGTTTTGAAGGATCTCACATTAATAGTTTAAATATACATTATTACTGTAAATAATTGTTACTTTTGTACTTTGATTTAATGTCAACAGTTTTCGAAGTTTGAACTCGTAAACGGTAAATCATTGCAATTCTGTTGTTAGGTTATGGTCCCTGTTAGTCGGAAAACGCCAAATATTTGAACAATTTGACGCTTTTTGTATGTCTGCCAGTAGCAGCGGATCTGGCAAAGATTATAAGAGTGGTACTGCTAAACGTAGGGCACACCTGCAACAGGAATTGAAAAACGCTACGCTTACCAAGATTTCTGCCTTTCTCAAAACTGAGCATGGGCCAGAGGTAGTAACTGAGAATGCTGATGCTGGTGAATCGGCACAATGGTCGCAAACAGGTTATGCAGACAGTGTAGTGAGTGAAATGGTTGCAACTACCGAGTCTGGAAGTAGTGATATAATGGTTTCAGATCAGGTGCTATCTGCTAAAACTGTTAAAAATGGAGAAACTACTAAAGAAAAACAAGCAATATATATGACAAAGAAATTTCCTACTGAAAAGGCAAATTTCTTGGAACCATTGACACCTCACTTTATGATGTCCATTTTCTCAGAACTTGTGTAACACAGGTTGATTGTGTAGTAGTATCCTATCAGCCGGTGTTGTCATTTTCATTTGTTACAAATTAAAATGGCTTCATTCAGCTCAGAACACTTTCTACTTTCTAGCTTATTTTACATTTTAACCATCTTCCTTCACAAAGTTTTCTTGGAAAAGCAAGCGGGTCCACATCTTACATATATTTATGTACTACTATTACTACTACCCACACCTCCCACATTCCATTCCCGTAATTTATTTTATTTTTTCTAATTACAGCTGCTCTAATAAATCGATTAAAAAAGTTATTACAAACTCCATTTAGAGAGCTGGTTTGTCTGTCACCAGCGTGAGATCTGATAGTGTTGCGGACACCACTGGCCAACTGGCTCCTAGGATTTAGTTGTGAATAAATTACTAACAGTTATGCTAGACAGGAGGGGCCCACCTCAGGGCGCTGCACAGGGGCCTTCAGCAAGCTAGCTACACCACTGCACACCCATCACATAAAGAAACAGCTTGGGATCCTGGTTGGCAACCAGAAAAGGCAGACATGCGGTCCAGTCCCATTCCCCGGAAATGACCACCTATCTGCCATAGCCAGGTGTTACTTGGGCATCCCCTTGGTCTGGTCAAGCCGCTCAGATTCTCAACAATGAAGATCCTGCAAGCCGGATCACCCTCTGGGTGTCGTGCCACATGGCCATAGTGCCATAACTGACACTCCCTTACAATGCATGGGCCTCATTCATTACTCCATTCATTCGACACAAAGTTAAACCAAAGGAGTCCAGTCTTCGACTCAAGTCACTGGAAAGCATCCATGTCTCACAACTATATAGCAAAACTGGAAGCACCAGGACTTGAAACACTTGGATCTTCGTCCTTTTGCAGAGATATCAGGAGCACCACACGGCCCTTTCCAGCAACCTCATGAGCTCCCAAGTTCTCCCAATCCATCTACTGACTTCATAGGAAGACTCAACTGAGATATGAATACATTTTACAGTGAAATTCTTAATATAATATATATACAGGGTGGCCCATATTTATGTATATGATGATTCACAGGCATTAGCATTTAAACTACTGCGCGAAAAGTATAGAAGATGGCATCACTGTGTAGCCCGAGAATGGGAGTAACGATGTGCTGGACTGGGCAACCCTTGCTGTGTTCAAATACAGAATGGCGGCAAATCGATTGTCACTAGAGCAGCATGTACATTGTATGCATTTATACTCTGCGACAAACCACTATGCGGTGGTGAAACAGAGGATGGCAGTTGAGTTTTGGTGGCATTGGCCTTAGTGTGTTAACCATCACAAGAATAAACACAAAATTCGACATCAGTGGTGCTGTTTTGCAAGCGAGGGAGCAGGTAGGCCCAGGAGTGTGTGTACCGATGCCAACATGGCTCTTGTGGCGAATGCCTTTCCAAGTTGGGTTCTTCTTCAAGCGTATATCGATCTGGATGGCGGACCACGCCATGGAGAACAGGGGATGAAAAAACAGTTAAGGTTCTTAATGTTCATGAACCATTATGTTACTTGATACATTGGTAGTTTCCTGTCAATAATGCTTTTTTAATCATATACATAAATATAGGCCATCCTGTATATATATATATATATATATATATATATATATATATAGATATATATATTGTGACAAACAGACATACTCAATTTTTCAAGAAAAACACTTTTTCCTTACTCTTTTCTTAATACTGGTCACATCGTACATTTAACTAATGCAGACAACCACTGCCAATGACAATATTCAACTTAAGCCTCCACCCCTTAGTCCCGATACTCGAACACATCGACTAGGCAGTGTCAGTTAGTGATGGTAATCCAACTCAAACCCCCCCCCCACCTCCCAACTTCAATAAAAAACTTCCATTGCTAAAAGCTACCAACCAAAATTAACACAACAATTGTTTGAAACCCATAATTAAAAGTCTAATTTTAGGTACAAAGCCTCCTAGAACTTCAGCATTGGCCAACACTACAATATAATATAATTTAATATGTAATAATATAATACATCTTTGAGACTATGTATCAGACCAAGGAAATCACAGCAAGCCACAATAACAATAATAGTTGTCAGCAAGTACCTGAATTGTCATTTCAGTCTGTCACTGAACTATATCAACTGAAGTGTGTAATGTTAATAGAAATTACAAAATATCACTACAGGGTTGAGTGTCAAAGGTTTCATAGACTTGCAACAATGTACAGTGCAATGGCATCAAAAGTGTACTTTGAACTGTGCACATCAGCTCAGTGTTTGGAACCGCACTCCATGCTTCATCTCCATTTCCACTGCACATGTCAGCTCACCGTTTCAAATCCTTATTTATTGGGCTATGTTTGAACTACGTATGGTATCACCAGATTTCAAAAACTAGACAGAATTGTCAGGCAAAATGAAATAATACTTAATAATTAGTGTCAAGAAACAAAACAATAAATTACCGTAATACATCTTACAAATGCTGATTGTATTTTATTTTTTTATTTTTTTATTTTAGTTGACTCTTTAATCCAATTTGAACCTGGGTTTGCACTGCGCTCAGAATGCAAAATGCAACTGCCTTAGTCAGTTGAGCCACAGGACAGCATAGCAAACTCCAGCTCCAGAAAATATTCTACAGTATCAATAAATGAAATATCTCATTACTTGATGGAATTATAACATATGTTAATTTAAGGATTTCATCTTCTTTCTCAACCGGCAGTGAGTAGCGCTGCTGCCTCGCAGTTAGGAGACCGGGGTTCGCTTCCTGGGTCCTCCCTGCATGGAGTTTGCATGTTCTCCCCGTGACTGCGTGGGTTTCCCCCGGGTGCTCCGGATTCCTCCCACAGTCAAAAGACATGCAGGTTAGGTGCATTGGCGATTCTAAATTGTCCCTAGTGTGTGCTTGGTGTGTGTGTGCCCTGTGGTGGGCTGGCGCCCTGCCCGGGATTTGTTTCCTGCCTTGCGCCCTGTGCTGGCTGGAATTGGCTCCAGCAGACCCCCGTGACCCTGTAGTTAGGATATAGCGGGTTGGATAATGGATGGATCTTCTTTCTCAAATGTGTTCACCTATATTATGGGCAAAGTAGGGGGGGTGCCTTTTATTTTCTATCTACCCAGTTTTGACTAGATCAGAACAAAGAAGACATTTAAGGACAAATGATAAGGCTTGTTTATGTTTTTTTTTTAAACCTAGAACATCAGGGCTGTAGAACCCCAAATAATGGTCGATTAAATGTGATCTCAAGAAAAGATGAGGGCTAATAATAATAATACTAATAACAGGAGCAATAATGATGACACAATAAACACTAATAATAATAAACACTAACGTGGAGCTACCCAGGTTTAGCACAGTTAGAGCGGACAGAGATGCAAGTACCTGTGCGAAACACAAAGGAGGAGGACTCGCTCTCTATGTTAATACACGGTGGTGTAACTCTGGACATGTTAACGTCAAAGTCTCCACTTGCTGCAGGGACATCGAACTGTTAGCCATAAGTTTGCATCCCTATTACTTGCCCAGGGAGTTTGGACACGTCATTGTTGTCATCGTGTACATACCTCTTCGAGCGGACGTGGAGACAGCGAGTGGCATCATCCATTCTGCTGTTGCTAAGTTACAAACGCAGCACCCTGAGGCGCTTGTGCTAATCGCTGGAGACTTTAACCATGTGACGCTTGACAAAACATTACCTGCCTTCTCCCAGTATGTGGACTGTAACACCTGGGGAAATAAGACTATTGATTTACTGTATGCAAACGTTAAAGACGCATACAACGCCACCCCGCTGCCTGCGTTTGGGAAAGCAGATCATAACCTGGTTCTGCTTCAGCCTCACTCCAAACCAAAAGTGAGGGTCCAGCCTGCAACCACACGATCATTCAGGAAGTGGACCCCAGAGGCTGAGAATGCTCTGAGAGAATGTTTTGGAACAACAGACTGAGATATCCTGCAGGGATCACATAGTGAGAACATTGAGGAAGTTGTTGACTGCACTACTGACTACATCAACTTCTGTATGGACATTGTAGTTCCAGTAAGAACAGTACGCTACTATGCTAACAACAAGCCATGGATTACAAGTGACATCAAGGGATTTTTGAACCAGAAGAAAAGGGCCTTTAAAGATGGTAATCAGCATGAGCTCAAGTGCGTGCGGAATGAACTCCAAGTCCATCTCAGGGCGGTGGAGAAGCAGTACAGGAGAAAGCTGGAGCAGAAGTTGCAGAATAACAGCATGAAGGAAGTGTGGGATGGGATGAAGATCATCACTGGCTGCAGCTCGAAGCGGGGTACCACCATTGAGAGAGACGTGAAGAGAGCAAACCAAATGAACAACTTCTTTAACAGGTTTGACCACCCTAACCCACTCTCACTCTCACCTCGGAGTACTGCATCCTCCACACATCCTTCTGCTGATACCAGCATAGGAGAGACATCCCCACCCATAATTACAACAGCGCAAGTGAGCAGAGAGCTGAGGAGACTTCGTGCCAGCAAAGCAGCGGGTCCAGATGGAGTATCGCCACGACTGCTGAAGGTCTGTGCATCGGAGCTGGGGGGTCCTCTACAGCGTATCTTCAACCTGAGCCTGGAACAGGGGAGAGTCCCGAGGCTTTGGAAAACATCTTGCATCACCCCAGTCCCAAAGGTATCACGTCCTAGTGAGCTGAATGACTTCCGGCCTGTTGCTCTGACATCACATGTGATGAAGACCATGGAGAGGCTGCTGCTTCACCACCTGAGGCCACAGGTTCAACACGCCCTCGACACTCTGCAGTTTGCATACCAGGAGAAGGTTGGAGCAGAGGATGCCATCATCTATATGCTACACCGATCCCTCTCTCACTTGGACAGAGGCAGTGGTGCTGTAAGAATTATGTTTCTAGACTTCGCTAGCGCCTTCAACACAATCCAACCTCTGCTCCTTAGGGACAAGCTGACAGAGATGGGAGTAGATTCATACCTGGTGGCATGGATCGTGGACTATCTTAAAGACAGACCTCAGTATGTGCGTCTTGGGAACTGCACGTCTGACATTGTGGTCAGCAACACAGGAGAGCCACAAAGGACTGTACTTTCTCCGATCCTGTTCAGCCTATATACATCAGACTTCCAACACAACTCGAAGTCCTGCCACATGCAAAAGTTTGCTGATGACACTGCTATCGTGGGCTGCGTCAGGAGTGGGCAGGAGGAGGAGTATAGGGACCTAATCAATGAGTTTGTTAAATGGTGCGACTCAAACCACCAACAACTGAACACCAGCAAAACCAAGGAGCTGGTGGTGGATTTTAGGAGGCCCAGACCCCTCATGAACCCCGTGATCATCAGAGGTGACTGTGTGCAGATGGTGCAGACCTATAAATATCTGGGAGTGCAGCTGGATGATAAATTAGACTGGACTGCCAATACTGATGCTCTGTGTAAGAAAGGACAGAGCCGGTTATACTTCCTTAGAAGGCTGGCGTCCTTCAACATCTGCAATAAGATGCTGCAGATGTTCTATCAGACGGTTGTGGTGAGCGCCCTCTTCTACGCGGTGGTGTGCTGGGGAGGCAGCATTAAGAAGAAAGACACCTCACGCCTGGACAAACTGGTGAGGAAGGCAGGCTCTATTGTAGGCATGGAGCTGGACAGTTTGGCATCTGTGGCAGAGCGACGGGCGTTCAGCAGGCTCCTATCAATTATGGAAAATCCACTGCATCCACTAAACAGTATCATCTCTAGACAGAGGAGCAGCTTCAGCGACAGACTGCTGTCACTGTCCTGCTCCACTGACAGACTGAGGAGATCATTCCTCCCCCAAACTATGTGACTTTTCAATTCCACCCTTGGGGGTGGGGGGAGTTTAATGTTAACATTATATAAAGTTTTTGTCTGTTTTTACCTGCATTATTATCAAACTTTAATTTAATATTGTTTTTTGTATCAATAAGGTGCTGCTGGAGTATGTGAATTTCTCCTTGGGATTAATAAAGTATCTATCTATCTATCTATCTATCTATCTATCTATCTATCTATCTATCTATCTATCTATCTATCTATCTATCTATCTATCCAATGTAAAAGGGGAATGTTTATTAAAAGAGCCAGGGCACCATGAGTGAGGCATGTTATTTTCTTTTATTTAAACTCGTTTGTCATATAGCATATTCCTCCTGTTGGTGTTAGTTATATTTTTTTTAGATATCAGACACTGGAAACTGCTGATGAACCCTTCTCTTCGTTGCCAGTCCGTAGCAGCGAAACATAAAAGAAATAAAAGTTTAACAGACGTCACTGAACTTGATTATCAGTTTGTGTAGTGGTAATGCTAATGACCAGGAGATGTCAAATGCTTTAAAGCTTCGACATGATTTCTGACACTTTTGCTTCAAATGTTTTGGTGCTTCGTGAGGCTTCACTCCACCCATCACTAACTGCTGGTTAACAACATCTTCTCCCATTAGGTATAAGAACAAAGTCCTGCCATTGCTTCTCTCCATCCACTCTCAGTAACGCTGCACAAGAACGGTGCCAGAAGCTTGGTTAACGTATCATGCATGCTCAAAATGATAAGTTACACTTATAAAATGGATTGAAAATGTAACTTGCACTTCTAAAATTTGCTCAAAACGTAACTTGCACTTAGAAAAAATGTACTCAAAATATAACTCTCACTTACAAAATGCATCATGCTGCCAAAAATCAAGACACCGCAAAACACTTACTATGTGCGTCACTCACGCTCAAAATGTAACACACAATTTCCAAATGTGCTCAAAACATAACTTTGTGTCTAAAACCATGTGTGGTGCCCGCACACGAACTTATGGCAGTGATCTAACGCTAAAGGTCTGCTGAAGTTTGAGATGTGTGGAATTCATGATATCAGTAAGTGGAGCCATAATCAGAATTTGGGTTTGAAATCATGGAATCAAGAATTTGGAAGGTAGAATCATAGTTAAAAGCCGGTAGAAGTGGTCAAGTGAACAAAAAAGCAATCAGCTGGAGCAGAATAATGGAGCCAAATGGAAGAACCTAATAAAAACATAACCAATTCAATCAAACAAATAATGCTAAATAATTCATGGTTTCACTTTGTAGGCCGGTTTTTGTGTGTACTGTATCTGCACGTTCTCCAAGTGTAATATGTGTCAAACCCTAAAATGTGTTTGTACTAATGAGAGAAACCATTAAAATGAAATTGACTTTACAGTGAAACTTTGCAAAAGAATTTGTGAAATAAATTGTAATTTGCTACCAGCAACATACATGTTGTTCACACAGCTCCTTTCTGGAAGCATTTTAATTCATTCATTTTGCCTGTCATTTAATACTTAAATAAAATTCTCTGTTGGGGGGAAAAAAAATCCCCAGAAGTGTGCTTAACCTCAGCTAGGATAAGGCTAATACTACGCAACAGTGCTTGGTTGGCAGCAGCAACCTTCCAGTGGAAAAAACACAGTAATGTGCCCGATGGCCCATTTTATCGTGTCTTCACGGGGAAGACGCAGGGCGGAGTGGTGGCTCTGAGGCTAAGGATCTGCACTGATAATTGGAAGGTTGCTGGTTCAAATCCCGTAAATGCTGAAAATGATTCCACTTCGTTGGGCCCTTCAGCAAGGCCCTTAACCTGCAATTGCTCCATCTTGGGTATGACGTTAATCTGCATGTAGGCAATCCAAACCTGCAGGTGGCACAATTAGCACTCCAGCTAACATAAAATAAACTCACATTGGTTCCATTCCATCTGAACTAGTGTGGTGCTGAGGTGTCATCCATTGCATGGCTGCACTCGGGTCCTAATCTGGGATCCTGAGGTGGTTTGTCATGTGGTGGGAGCGGCAACACACTGTATCAGCATGTGCTCCTAACCACTGTCTGTTCGAGGGGAAAATATGAAGTGTGTCACATTTAGAAAAAAAAAAAAAAACTTACTGCACTCATCTGCATTGACACGAATAAGAGGCATAAATAGAACGGTCTTTACCAGTGTGGTATATGCAGCTGCAGAAAAGAACACAGCTAAACATGGAAGTGCGAACATGGATATAGGGAGCAGTATTCTTTGTTTTCTGCTCAAACGAGACATGTAAACTCCTCTTTAGTGCCTTTCGTGTTCCACAGTTATGAATTTGTCTGACTTTAGTGTCAGTTCAGTGAAACTGTATGCAATGAGAGGTCAGCCTTTAATTGACTAACTGAACAGATTACAATATGCAAGCTTTCGAGGCAACTCAAGCCCTCTTCTTCAGGCCTTCATATCCAACTTTGCCTGTTTTGTTTATCACTATGTGTTTAATGGTGACTTTAAATTGGCCCTTTGTAAGTTAGTGTTGAGCCCTATAAAGGAGCTGTACATGATTTATTTCTGCATTGTGCCCAATGCACAACCCTGCCACAGAAAATTCATCAACGTATATAATAAGGTGCAATGAACTTAAAGTCTCACAATTTGCCTAACACAGCCCTATTATACACAGCTATTATTCTTTTATCACAAAAATAGACACAAATAATTTATTTCATTTTACAAAATATTAAAAAGTTCTAAATAGGATTATTCTGTGGAATTGGACTCATACTTACTTCTTCTTATTGTTCCAGTACTACACCTCCGTTTACTGACATACGCAGCCCATTTTGGGTATTTGTTTGCTTTTAAACACACATGAGAGTGGTGGCCCTGAGGCTAAAGATCTGCTCTGGTATCTAGAAGGTTGTTGGTTCGATTCCTCATTACTGCCAAAGGGGATCCTACTCTGCCGGGCCCTTGAGTGAGGCCCTTAACCTGCAATTGCTCCAT
Organism: Erpetoichthys calabaricus; assembly: GCF_900747795.2. Taxonomy (NCBI): domain Eukaryota; kingdom Metazoa; phylum Chordata; class Cladistia; order Polypteriformes; family Polypteridae; genus Erpetoichthys; species Erpetoichthys calabaricus. Next base: position 149,393,758 of record NC_041399.2, on the reverse strand, counting down.
GCACTCTGTACAATAGCTGACCCTGCACTCTGACCAAAGGGGTATGTGAAAACAACCAAATTCCTAATACAGGTAGTTCCCAGGTTATGGACATCCGACCTACGACTTACGAACGAGGACGCAGCTGCGATGCATGTGCCTCAATAACTGCCGCTCCGTCATCTTCTGCCTGGGGATGCTGCAAGCGGTGGCTGAAGGGGGCGATTTCACTGCTCGTGCAGTGTAGTGTCCCTCGGGCGGCTCCCGGCGGCAAGCGGTGACCCGTGGTCCATAGCCACCGGGGCCACAGCTATCGCTCGTGTGCAGGACGAATGTTCACTGCCCGCCCACTATGCTGCCGCAGCTACTGCTCCTGACTGGATGCAGGCTGGATGGAGCGGAGGGCAGCGTTTCACTGCCCGCCCAGCACACACGCTGGTAATGCTGCAAGTGGTGACCCGGTTGTGGCTGAACGGGTTTGAGGGGGTAGCATTGTAGTGTGCCTCGGATGGCTGCCTGTTGAATTGGGGTTGGGAGATTCACTACCCGCCTTTGGCCGCACCGTGTTCGTTCTCGGTGGGCGGACACTGCAGGCAGCATACTGTAGTGGAGGTGACTGTGAGGTGGGCTGGTGATGAACCACCCCTCGCCACCCCCATTCATTCTCAATAGCAAGCCTGCTTGTACTGTTACGCACATAGCAGGAAGTTATCTCTTGTCAGTACATCAGACGTGTTGACGGGTGCCTTCCTTCTGTGATAGCTGTACAGTGCTGTGCAGAAGAGCTCATCTTAACCTTTTGTCTTCACCCTTCAACAATGTCTCTGAAACACTAATCTGATGCAAGTGCTGGTGATACAGTAAAGAAGAGAAAAACAATCACCACTGAAAATAAAGTAGAAATAATAAAAAGGTCAGAGAGGGGTGAAACTCCATCATTCATTGGTAGAGCACTTGGTTACAGTCGGTCAAAAACAGCATTTATTAAACTTATGTACCTGTTCCGACTTACATACAAATTCAACTTAAGTACAAACCCACAGTCCCTATCTCGTATGTAACCCGGGGACAAGAAATTGCATAAGGTGAAATTTAAAAAAAATGTATCTACATTTTAAAAGTATTTTAGAAATTAAGTGTTGCAGAAAACCTGTCAAGTGGATTACAAAACAGTAAAACTGCCTCATGTGGCACCTAACCTACTCTGTATTATTAAATCGTAGTTTCTATACTTGGTTGTCCTCACATGTATTTATAGTCTCTGACATTTTGGGAAATTTCCAAACTGATTTGTTGTGTTTCTAACCTTTGTTAAACAAAACATGTGAAATGGCATGCATATTATTATCCATTTTCTTAAGCTGATTCTTCAGGGCACGGGTTTGGGGAAGTTGTAGCCTATTAAAAATAAAAAGTGTAATTCTACATTTAAATAACTAGGGGGCTTTGCCCCTGCTTGCTTCGCTTGCCAACCCTCCGGCCTGCGCTACATGCTAGCCTCTTTTCAGTTCTGCTGCTTGCGTATGGGGATGCGGATGTACAATTTAAACATATCTTTTGTTACATATGCATCAACGCAACATATAGCTCCCTGTGATTGAATTTCGTTTCTTTCTCTCTAATAAATAAAACAACTTTTTCAAATGTTTGTCTCTGTGATTTGTTAATTGTCTTTGTAAAAGCTATTCTAACTGGAAACTGTTAATGTTTTAATATAAATGGCATATCAAGATCTCCTTTGTTGTGTAATGTTATCCGTGGAAGATGTACTACATTACCTTTCTTGGATACATCGTTCTTTCTACAGTAATTCATGTGGTGGAAGACAGGACAGTGTTAACGGTTATAGTTAATCTTCAGAATTTGTAAGTTGTTGTTTTCTACTTCCGCACAATCACCACCAACTGTTTCAGCATAGTCTGTTGATATGCATTTAACCAATTTGCTGTGAAACCCATCGACATTTTTGGTGTTAATTCATTTGACTTCCTCATTTCTCAGTGCTAGGATTGCCCATGTACTAATTTTTTCTGTTGATAACCCTTTGTGATGAAATTCTTCAACAAGATTTGGAAATAATACGTCTTCTTTAATTGGGAACTTAATGTGAGGAAAATGTTAAAATGTATAAGAGCTGAGAGCACAGGAAGTGTGTCTGACAAAAGCATTCACACGAATGAGAGGTGAGAGGACTGTGGTCTTGTTTGAAAATGTTTGAGAGGAGGGCGTGACTGGAAAAAATCGCAAGGCAAAAGTCTTGTCTCGCGGAACATAAAAAAATCTCTCATCCAAAAAGTCTCGTCGCATCGAAGGATTTTTTTATATAATAGATATTCTTGATAATTTTGTTACAGTGTCAGATTTGAGACTGTGTGGAGAGCAGCCCGGACACAGACAGGTAGACACTGATGGTTTCAAACCACACACACGTTTATTATACATACTACTATTTACAGTGTCCAAAAGTACCGCACACACAACCCAGTGCCCCTGCACCAAGCACCCTCAGTCCAGGCCTCTTCCAACAATGCCTCTCTCTCCGACTGCCTCCACTCCTCTCCTCTGAGCTCTGTCCTCTTCCACCCGACTCCAGCTGATGAATGGAGGGAGGCCACCCCTTTTATGTCCACCCGGACGTGTTCCAGGTGCCTCCAGATGAGCTTCCTGCGGCACTTCCTGGTGTGGCAGAAGCACTCCAGGTGTCCCTGGTTTTCCTTCCACCAGCACCTCCAGGTGTGGCGGAAGTGCTGATGTCCAGGGCTTTTCAGGCATCCGGGCGAATGGTGACCACGGGCCCATACAGGGTTGAGCTTCCATGCTCTGTTCCCGTGGTCCCCATACCAACCTGGGCGGCTGCGCTCTCGTGGTCCGGAAGAGGCGTAGTCCCTCTTCTGGTCCTTCAAGGCGTCCCGGCTGGGTACCGCACCCAGCCGCTCGCCACAACTGATATTTTGTAATAAATGATGTTTTACTTTCTGTTTTGCAATTGTTAGATCGTGAATTTGTAGAACTACACAGAAGTCACTACTGAATGGATGAAACTCCATATGGATTTCACAGGAAATTTTGCAGAAAGATGGCACAGATGGACAGCAATCCATTCATTCAAAATAGGCATACCATGGCAGAGTCCATTAGTTTACTTCATACACCTGAATTTTATTTTATTTGCAGATCTGACCAACAAATAGGTAAGTTTGATCCAAGCCTTTGTGAAAAATGGTTCAAATATATCTAATTGCCCTGTGTGATAAGATATTTTCCATACTACTTTGAGCTGTCTATACATATTTTATTATGCTACTGTACTAAGAAACTAAGATCTGTCTAATACCATATTCTCATTTGTCTTAAATTTTATTACATTTTAAAGACTACATGTATCATACTGCAGTACTACATGAGTGGCTAATGCAGTATCATTTCATTAGGCAGAACATTCAGTCAAGGTCAGGCTTCAATGATCAGCAATACAACTGTGGAACAAGACAGACAAAATCAGACTTCAAATGAGAGTATCTGCTATTATATATAATTACATCATTGCAGTAAAGCTGCGTTTAAACACCTTAAAGATTAGAATGGTGGGGGAATGAGTGACGGACAAGAATGGTCATTAGCGTGGCTTAAAGCCCCTCTGGGATTGAATTTTTTTTTCCAGCAAATGATTCAAGAACAGTCAATTGGAGATTAAAAAAATAACTCCTTCTCAAAAACCAATTAGCACTCAGAATCAATATTGCAACACAGCCAGAGTTTAGCTGTTGTGAAAAATGCTCAGTTATGTAACGACACATCTTCCCATTTTATGAGCCATAATTGTTTTCATATAGAAAAGTAGCGCCAGAAAGTGGTGTAGCTATTGGTTTGGCCATCTTAAAAATTAATTTTCTAATATTACATGTTTCTTAAAGCAAGGGCAATTTGTTGATGGAGTGCTGCTTGAAAATGTAGCTATCAACAGGAAAATCATTTAGGTTCATCCTAGGTCTGTGTACATTTTTTCTAAGTATTCTGATTTTTTTACGTACATCCCAAAGACTTACAGGTCAGGCTAATCTGTGGCTCCAAGTGGCTCGGACTGAGTGAGTGTGTGCTGTGCAATGGACAACCGTTATTTTTGGACTGGGGGCACTATATTACAAGCAAACTGCAATCTGTCTCAGTTACAAGTTTTTGTTCATGACAACCTGTAAATGAATTTTCTAGGACTCTCTTTAGCAGAGCACTGCTGCACAATCCTGTGAAAAGCAATGCTGTGAGATACTGTTTAGTTTTGATTTTATGTATTTTATTTAAGTCCGTAACTCTCATTATAATCTGAGAATAGACTAAGCAGGTAGCCTTTAAACTTAAATTTTAGACATTTCTTTCCCTGATCATGGAAGGACCAGTGGAGAGAGTATTTTCAAGACCGTTTCTCCCAAGGACCGACAGATGGCAGCCACCTTGGAAGCTCAACCCTGCCATCACCAGGGGGCACCTGGATGTTTGCAGGGCCCTGTTTGGCAGCACTTCCACCATACCCAGAAGTGCTTCCGGAAGAAGTTCGTTGGGCACCTGGAGTCCTTCTGGGTGCCCTATAAGAAGGGGCCAGTCGCCAGTTGCCAGTATCCAATGGCCAGAGTCGGGAGGAAGAGGACAGAGGGAGAAAGAGGTCTGGATCACTGCGGACGCTGCACCAATCCGCCTGTCGATCTCACGCTCCATTCTTCCCTCACTTGTGAACAAGACCCCGAGATACTTGAACTCCTCCACTTGAGGCAGGATCTCGCTCCCAACCCTGAGAGGGCACTCCACCCTTTTCCGGTTGAGGACCATGGTCTCGGATTTGGAGGTGCTGATTCCCATCCCAGCAGCTTCACACTCAGCTGCGAACTGATCCAGAGAGAGCTGAAGATCACGACCTGATGAAACAAACAGGACAACATCATCTGCAAAAACCAGTGACCCAATCCTGAGTCCACCAAACCGGACCCCCTCAACACTCTGGCTGCACCTAGAAATTCTGTCCATAAAAGTTATGAACAGAATCGGTGACAAAGGGCAGCCCTGGTGGACTCCAACTCTCACTGAAAACGGGTTCGACTTACTGCCGGCAATGCGGACCAAGCTCTGGCACTGATCGTACAGGGACCGAACAGCCTTTATCAGGGGGTCTGGTACCCCATACTCCCGGAGCACCCCCCACAGGATTCCCCGAGGGACACGGTCGGACGCCTTTTCCAAGTCCACAAAACACATGTAGACTGGTTGGGCGAACTCCCATGCACCCTCCAGGACTCTGCTAAGGGTGTAGAGCTGGTCCACTGTTCCGCGACCAGGACGAAATCCACACTGTTCCTCCTGAATCCGAGGTTCGACTATCCGACGGATCCTCCTCTCCAGGACCCCCAGATAGACTTTTCCAGGGAGGCTGAGGAGTGTGATCCCTCTGTAGTTGGAACACACTCTCCGGTCCCCCTTCTTAAAGAGGGGGACCACCACCCCGGTCTGCCAATCCAGAGGCACTGTCCTTGATGTCCATGCAATGTTGCAGAGACGTGTCAACCAAGACAGCCCTACAACATCCAGAGCCTTGAGGAACTCCGGACATATCTCATCCACCCCCAGGGCCCTGCCACCAAGGAGTTTTTTGACCACCTCGGTGACCTGAGTCCCAGAGATGGGGGAGCCCACCTCCGAGTCCCCAGGTTCTGCTTCCTCATTGGAAGGCATGTTAGTGGGATTGAGGAGGTCTTCAAAGTACTCCCCCCACTGACCCACAACGTCCCGAGTTGAGGTCAGCAGCGCACCATCCCCACCATATACAGTGTTGACACTGCACTGCTTTCCCCTCCTGAGACGCCAGACGGTGGACCAGAATCTCCTCGAAGCCGTCCGAAAGTCGTTCTCCATGGCCTCCCCAAACTCCTCCCACGCCCGAGTTTTTGCCTCAGCAACCACCAAAACCACATTCCGCTTGGCCTGCCGGTACCTATTAGCTGCCTCCAGAGTCCCACAGGACAAATGGGACCAGTAGGACTCCTTCTTCAGCTTGACACCATCCCTTACCGCTGGTGTCCACCAACGGGTTCGGGGATTGCCGCCACGACAGGCACCGACCACCTTGCGGCCACAGCTCCAGTCAGCCGCCTCAACAATAGAGGCACGGAACATGGCCCATTCGGACTCAATGTCCCCCACCTCCCTCGGGACGTGGTTGAAGTTCTGCCGGAGGTGTGAGTTGAAGCTACTTCTGACAGGGGGCCCTGCCAGATGTTCCCAGCAGACCCTCACAACACGTTTGGGCCTACCAGGCCTGATCGGCATCCTCCCCCACCATCAAAGCCAACTCACCACCAGGTGGTGATCAGTTGACAGCTCCGCCCCTCTCTTCACCCAAGTATCCAAGACATGTGGCCGCAAGTCCGACGACACGACCACAAAGTCGATCATTGAACTGAGGCCTGAGCTAAGCATAAAATAAGTGATGAGGTGGAGAATTATATCATATATTTTGAGGATTTGTAATTATTATTAATTACTTTTCTCTGCTTTCTATTACATTTTTTTTGTGGTCATTTCTGCCACCACTGTCTGATCAAATACTGTGCAGCCTCCTGTGATGCTTGAATGAAAGTGTCAATGAGATCCACTGCGTTGGAACTCTCTAGGACAAAGCCTAAAAAAAGCTTCTTCTTCTTCTTCTTCTTCTTTCGGCTGCTCCCGTTAGGGGTTTCCACAGCAGATCATCTTCTTCCATATCTTTCTGTCCTTTGCATCTTGCTCTTTTTCATCCATCACCTGCATGTCCTCTCTCACCACATCCATAAACCTTCGCTTAGGCCTTCCTCTTTTCCTTTTCCCTGGCAGCTCTATCCTTAGCAACCTTCTCCCAATATACCCAGCATCTCTCCTCTGGACATGTCCAAACCAACGCAATCTCGCCTCTCTGACTTTGTCTCCCAACTTTCCAACTTAAGCTGATCCTCTAATGTACTCATTTCTAATCCTATCCATCCTCGTCACACACAGTGAAAATCTTAACATCTTTAACTCTGCTACCTCCAGCTCTGTCTCCTGCTTTCTGGTCAGTGCCACCATCTCCAACCCATATAACATAGCTGGTCTCTCTACTGTCCTGTAGACCTTCCCTTTCACTCTTGCTGATATCCGTCTGTCACAAATTACTCCTGACATTCTTCTCCACCCATTCCACCCTGCCTGCACTCTCTTCTTCACCTCTCTTCCACAATTCCCATTACTCTGTACTGTTGATCCCAAGTATTTAAACTCATCCACCTTCACCAACTCTGCTCCCTGCATCATTACCATTCCACTGACCACCCTCTCATTTACACACATGTATTCTGTCTTGTTCCTACTGACCTTCATTCCTCTCCTCTCTAGAGCATATCTCCACCTCTCCAGGGTCTCCTCAACCTGCTCCCTACTATCGCTACAGATCACAATGTCATCAGCAAACATCATAGTCCACGGGGACTCCTGTCTAATCTTGTCTGTCAACCTGTCCATCACCATTGCAAATAATGAATTGCTCAGAGCTGATCCCTGACGTAATCCCACCTCCACCTCCACCTTGAATGCATGCGTCACTCCTACCGCAGACCTCACCACTGTCATACTTCCCTCGTACACATCCCGTACAACTCTTATGTACTTCTCTGCCACTCCCGACTTCCTCATACAATACCACAACTCCACTCGAGGCACCCTGTCATATGCTTTTTCCAGTGTCCACAAAGACACAATGCAACTCCTAAAAAAAAAGCCTAAAAAACAAAAACTACTTAAGAACATTAAATTTAGGTAGACTGCCCAGTGGGGACTGGGCAGTCTTTTAGCATTAGAACCCATGAAGATTTTGTTTCTTTCTCCAGCCATCTGACCTTATCCTCACACTCATCTCTAGAGGCTTAAAAACGATTCTATATATAAGGACCCCACCTTTCTGCCCAACTATGGTTAGTTCTTACCTTCAACCCAGTGTTCCTGGGGTAGACTTTGTCACTACCTAAGCCTATAATAGAAAAAGATAAATTCAGAAAATCAATGGATGAATATTTTGACTTCATACTTTATAAACATATGACAAAAACAGCAGGAGACATACAGTACATCTTCAGTTTTTGCTTCCTACCCTTTGTAACTCTCTCCTCAGGTTTTTTTTCGAGTCTTTGCTATCTTCATGTTCAAATCCTTATTGGATCCATATTTATGTTCCACCTTTTCTCTCAGGGTTTCTCACGAGTTTCAACAGTTCCTCTTATTCAAGCACACCACCATACTGAACATCAGCTGGATTGCTCTACCTCATTTATTTCTATTTCCAATTGTAAAATGTAGACTTATATGTCATAAATGCTATTTTTTGTAAGTTTATATTGTAACTGAGTTTAATTTCTGCAATTTCTATTGTTGGCTCTTCATGTCTTCTTCCTCTTCATCTTTTCACACTATCTTTTCTATGTGGGATTGAAGTTTTTGAACAACCTTCTCCATACATCTTTGTTCTACACCATCTCAGCAGTCAAGCCCTTTATTTTTTCAAATTTTCTTTTCTTTTACCCATTCACCTCTGCTTTGGCCTCCCTCACTTTCTCTTCCTCTTTATTTCAATTCCCATTTCTCTTTTATTTATTGTCTGTCCTCATTACATGTTCATACCACTTCAATCTACTTTTCTGTACTTTCTTAGATATCTCTCCCACTTTTGTTGTATCTCTGAATGTCTCATTTCTTACTGTTTTCTTTTTTTGTAATTCCACACATCCATCTCAATATTCTCATTTCTGCCACATCTAACTTCTTCTCCTGAGCTTCCTTTACTATCCATGTTTCAGCTTCATTTTGAGCCCCTGAAATAAAGGGATCCACTGTCTTATAAGCTGTACCTTTAACCTTTGTGGCAGATGGCCGGGGGCCTTGCCCAGTCAAGACGCCCTTCTGATGAGAGGAACAGGGGAGAGGACATGTCAACACCAGTACCTGGATGTCATCAGGGCCATGGGCTTGGAGCTTGGAAGCGCAATCCTCCTGGAGCCCTTGGCCATTGACAGGGGGCGCCTGGAAAACTCCGGAGCCTTGGTCTAGTGCTACCAAAACAGGATCTGGGTTCCCATGCAGCACTTCCGTCACACCCAGAAGTGCTGCCGGAAGATGATTGGGGAGCACCCGGAGCACTTCCGGGTGCGGTATAAAAGAGGCCACCTAACTCCATTCGAGAAGCCAGAGTTGGGAGGTAGAGGACAGAGCTTGAGGGAGAGGAGTGGAGGCAGCAGAAGGAAAGAAGAAGAAGAATAGAAAAGAGAAACAGAGAGAGAGAAAAGAAGAAAGGACTGAGCAATAATTGTTGGGGGTTGTGCACTGTGTGCTGTGCTAAATAAAAAGGAAAATAAACGTGTGTGTTTTAGGACTTCTGTGTCCTGTGCCTATTTGTAGCCGGACTGATTACCACACCTTCTCCTTAATTCTTCATCTACACAATACTCCTGATTCCTTCTTTTAATTGTTCCATCCACACCGCACTCTAATCAGTTTTCAATAACTCTCCCTACAGGCTAACTTCTGAATCCTGATCATCATTAAACCTCATATATTCTGCCTTCTGTCTATTTATCTTCAGTCCTCCATCTTCCAAGGTCCTTCTCTGTTCTTCAAACTTCTTTTCCACTTCCTCTTTCCTAATGCTGTGCAACACAATGTTATCAGCATGCACCAGGGAGGCTGGCCTTTTATCCATAACCAGGATCAAACTGGTAAGGACTTAAAGAAGATCCCAGGTACAGGCCTTCTCTAACTAGGATGTTGTCTGTTACCCCAACATTGCTTTGAACCTGAGCTCTCACTCCCTCATACATATCCTGGACGATCCTCACATACTTCTTAGGTACTCCATTTCTCTCTCATGCATCTCCAGACCTCTTACCTTGGCACTCTATCATAAGTCTAATCCAAACCAATAAACATATGCAAAACTTTCTGCTTCTCTCAATGCTCCTCTATGAACTGTCTCAATGCAAAGACTGCATCAGTTGAAGACTATGCCTTCGCTCTGTAACATTTTCACTTTCGTTGTATACAGTCTCTTTTAATGTATGTTAGGCCAGCATCAATTACATGACTTTCTTAGCAATTTTTCAGCCATAGCCTTAATTTACAGGTGTGATTTTGTCTTTAATTATATGTGTGGGCTCTCTTTGTATGTGAGAGTTGACAACCAATGAGTGCTCAGGTTGTCAGAAGGAAAGCCAATGTTTTGAACCACACAAACAGATGGCAGGCTTGTCTTTCCAATAACTCATGTTAGTCATATCAGGACATTATTGAAAAACAAATGGAAAATGATGGGCTGAGATTGCTGCTGAACGCAACATATTGGAAATGTACTGTCAGGTAGCACATCAACTGGCTGTCAAAATGTGTCTAGCTTGCTATATTTTGAAAATTTGAAGCTCTGCTAGGAAGTCATGAGGGATCACGTACTCTGTCATTGCCTGCCATTTCTAGTCTTCTTCAAGATGAATTCCAGCAACTGCAGTCATTAAGAATGACATGCTGTCCAGCTTGAGGTTGTGTAGTGTGATCCCAGCCTTGTGTGTCTTGTGATGGTGCTCTTGTATGATAAATGGAGATTCACCCTCAAGTCTCAATGAAAAATGGGCAGGATTTTGCAGGACACTGAGGCCATGTTTTGCATCCCTTCATGGCAGTCTTGCTTCCTTTCATGCTTTCTTGTTTCCCAGACTGAAGTTTGAGTTTATGCTTGCCGTTTCCGACTTTTGTTGTGTTATATATGATGGTTGGATTTGTTTTGTCTGTTTTGTTTTACCAGGATTAGTGTTCTTGGTTGATAACAAGAGTAGATCTTTTCTTTCATCATTTGCTTTTGACGGGGTGTGTTTTGAGATGCAGTGTCTAGAAGGGTGCTTGTTTGTAAAATGTTTGTTGCTGTGAGTAAGCAACAATAATGATGTCAAAATGTAACCTCAGCTCCTCATCAGTGTCTAAACAATGAAAAAATCTCAGCATATGTCCCAGTAGTTTACTTAACTGTTAATTGCATTTCCTGTATCATTTTCTGCATTGTGTTTCCTTGATTTTGTTTACGCCTTTGGAGCTGGACAGGCAACTGTTTCCACTAAGCTGATTCCCCATCTCCCTTTTAAATTATATCACAGAATTTAATACTGTGGTGGGTTGGCACCCTACCCGGGATTGGTTCCTGCCTTGTGCCCTGTGTTGGCTGGGATTGGCTCCAGCAGACCCCCGTGACCCTGTGTTCGGATTCAGCAGGTTGGAAAATGGATGGATGGATGGATGGAATTTAATATTGATTGAAAAAATGTTCTTATATATAGCACAAAAAACTCAAAACAGCAAAGTCCCTGTGGATGTACACTTTGCAGTGTTTACCTTTTAACTGTTTAATATGTTCATGAAATGCATGGAACTATGGTTCTGTTTTAAAAAAAAAAGAAAATGACAATTACAGACCCTAGAAGTAAAAGTTAATTCTGTTCTTTCAAACACTTAGCTCACTTATGCTGATTTACATTTTAAAATGTGCTTTCTCCATTACACCTGTGTTCAATGAAGTCTGTGTGTGGTGAAAAACAGAATCGGAGTAGCTAATTATAGAACATTTGTCTGTGACATTTCAATTAATTTTTAGAAATTTCTAAATTAATGCAAAAATCAGTTTAAGTTCTCACATAAATGTTTTGTACACTGCATTCACCAACCTTTTAGTTTTAGGATTTAAATTTTAAATTTTTTTTAAATTTTAGGAGGCCCAGACCCCTCATAGACCCCGTGATCATCAGAGGTGACTGTGTGCAGATGGTGCAGACCTATAAATATCTGGGAGTACAGCTAGATGATAAATTAGACTGGACTGCCTATACTGATGCACTGTGCAAGAAAGGACAGAGCCGGTTATACTTCCTTAGAAGGCTGGCGTCCTTCAACATCTGCAATAAGATGCTGCAGATGTTCTATCAGACGGTTGTGGCGAGCGCCCTCTTCTACGCGGTGGTGTGCTGGGGAGGCGGCATTAAGAAGAAAGACGCCTCACGTCTGGACAAACTGGTGAGGAAGGCAGGCTCTATTGTTGGCATGGAGCTGGACAGTTTAACATCTGTGGCAGAGCGAAGGGCATTCAGCAGGCTCCTAGCAACTATGGAGAATCCACTGCATCCACTAAACAGTGTCATCTCCAGACAGAAGAGCAGCTTCTAACTTGTCTGATGTAGCTGCTATTTGAAGACTGAACAGGTGGAATGTCCAAGTTGTTAAGCACATTTCTTTTCCTCTACTACTAAATAAGACATTTTAATATAAATTATTTAATGATTTGAAAGCCACTGCAATGGATCTCCTCCAAATGCATTTTTTTCCCCAGACAATGGAAATAATTTGCTCATTGGTTTGAACCTCCTTCACTGAAAACCCCCCCTGTGGACTTGGTCTATGCATTAAGTACAAATAAAATACATGAAGGAATTGACAGACAATTTAATAAGCTGAAACAAAATTATTGTTGGACAGTCAAGGTCCAGTGTACAAACAGGTGCAACTAAGCTTTGAGTCCAGAAATTTGGGACAAAGTTTGAAATGCAAGCAGACAACTGCATTAGAAAAACAGAACAATTTTGACAACATCAGGCCATTTAACTCAACAAAGCCTGACAAACTTGTTCACCCAAGTTCTATAAAATAACATAAAGTTGAGTCTTTGAAGACCCAAAAGTACTGCTGTCTACTGATAGTGACAAATGAAACAGACAAATTTCCATTTACATGCATTTTCACAAAATGAATTTTGCAGTTGAAAAACGCAAAACTCATGAACAAGTTTTTGGGGGGGATGGAAACGTGTTTAGGGAAGCCCCATTCACACTTGATGTTACCTTTGTTCTTTTCTGCAGGTGTTTAAAGTATGTAATGTGTACCACACTGGTATAAATCAGTTCTATTTCTACCTCTCGTTCACATCACCATGGAGGGGTGCAGTATGTTATTTAAAAAATGTTACATACGACATATTTTCAACATGAAAAAACAATAAAAAAACATCATCACACACATTACTGTGTTTTTTCCACAAGAAAGTTCTTGTGGAGGATAGATATTAAATAGTTTTAGTCAACAGTATAATAAAATTGGTTGTTTTATAGTAGCCTTACATGTTTCTTTGTAAGGCACATTAGTACAATTTCTGTTGTTTTTAAATGTGCTTTATAATTAAATTTCATTGATTGATTTAAATAAACAGCTGGGATCTACTGTACTAATTGCCTTTATAATTAACAAAAATATTTAATAGCTGTTCACAGCATGCTTAAACTCTGTGTCGAGAAATAACTAATTGATTAAATTTGAAAATAACTGTTTTTTTTTATTTTAAGAAAGTAATAATTAGGAAATACTAACTCCAGAAAAAAACACAGAAAAACTAATGAAACAAAGAAAACTAAATAGGAAAGCTAACAGAAAAAAAAAGTAATACATACTGTATGAAATAAAAAACTGAAAGGGCCAAAACAAACTGTAAATTTAAATCCTGAATATGGAACAAAAATAAACCAAAAATAATCACAATAACAAAAAATAGTCAAGAAATACACATCATAAAGGGAAATTCATCCATCCATCCATCCATTATCCAACCCGCTATATCCTAGCTACAGGGTCACGGGGGTCTGCTGGAGCCAATCCCAGCCAACACTGGGCGCAAGGCAGGAACAAACCCCGGGCAGGGCGCCAGCCCACCGCAGGGCTAAATGGAAATTGAAAACTCAAAATGAAATACAGTCAGGTCCATAAGTGTTTGAACAGTGACACAATTTTCATAATTTTGGCTCTGTACTCCACCACAATGGATTTGAAATAAAGCAATCATTATGTGAATGAAGTATATAGACTTTCAGCTTTAATTTAAGGGATTTACCAAAAATATTGTATGAGCCGTTTAGAAATGACAGGCATTTTTCTGCATAGTCCCCCATTTTCAGGGGCTCAAAAGTATATGGAGAATTGACTGAGCAGCTGTTCCATAGCCAGGTGTGAGCAGTTCCCTCCTCATTTCATTGACTATTTAGCAGGTAGAAGGTCTGCAGTTGATTCTAAGGGTGAACATTGCATTTGGAAGGTGTTGCTGTGAACTCTCAATATGAGGTCCAAAGAACTGTCCATACAAGTAAAAACAGGCCATCATTAGGCTTGCAAAACAAAACAGGCTCTTTAGAGAGATAGCAGAAACATGAGGAGTGGTCAAATCAACCATTTCGTACATTCTTAAAAAGAAGGAACCCAGTGGTGAGCTCAGCAACACTGCATGGCCTGGGCAATCATGGAAGTTCAACTGTGCTGGATGACTGCAGAATTCTTTCTTTGGTGGAGGAAAACCCCTTCACAACATTTGATCAAGCCAAGAACACTCCCTGGGTGGTGGACCTATCATTGCCAAAGTCTACAGTCAAGAGACAACTTCATGAAAGTAAATATTGAGGGTTTACCACAAGGTGCAAACCACTGGCAGACCTCATGCATAGAAAAGGCAGATCAGACTTTGCCAGAAAACATTTTTAGAAGCTTGTCCAGTTCTGGAACAATTCTCTTTATACCAGAATGTTTAAAAGAGAAGTGTATGGAGAAGAGAAGAAATGGTTCATGATCCGATGGATACCACATCATCTGTGAAACATGGCGGAGGAAGTTTTATGGCATGACCATGCAAGGCTGCCAATGGAAGTCAGTCATTAGTGTTTATTGACTGCTGGCAGAAGTAGCAGGATGATTTCTGAAGCGTATAGGGCTATTCAATCTGCTCAGATTGTGCCAAAGGCTTCAAAACTAATAGCATAACGCTTCACAGTACAAATGGACAACGAGCCAAAACATAAAGCGAAAGCAAACCAAGTGCTTTTCAATGCAAAGTAGCGGAATATTCGTCAATGGCCAAGTCAGTCAATTGACCTCAACCCAACTGAATGTGCATTTCACTTGCTGAAGGCTAAACTGATGGAAGAAAGTCCAATGAACAGGCAGCACCTGAAGACAGCTGAAGTAAAGGCCTGGAAAAGTATCACTAGGGAGGAAACCCCACACTTGGAGATGTCCATGGGTCCCAGACTTCAAGCAATCATTGACTGTAAAGGATTTTTAACCAAATATTGAAAATGATTATTATATTTATGATTATGTTAGTCCAAATACTTTTCAGCCCCTGAAAATAGGGGGACCCTGCATAAAAATGTCTGTCTTTTCTAAATAGCTCATACAATGTTTCTGTTAAACCCCCTGAATTAAAGCCGATGTCTATACTTCAATCCTATTGTGATTGCTTAGCTTCAAATCTATTGTGGTGGTGTACAGAACTAAATTATGAAATTTCTGCCAAAATAATACTGTGAAGCAAACAAATTCAAATGGCAAATTGTGATGCTGAAATACAAAAGAAAATATTACCAGACATTTCAGTACTATTACCAATGCAAAATTAGAAGGATTTAACATGACAGAAACCCCTCATACAGAGAGAAGGACTACAACCAATGAAAGCAAGCACAGACAATCAAACCAAAGAACCAAGGCACATCAAGTCCTTTGAATTAGTGGGTCATGAGTGGCTGATGTTTATATTGGTAGTGACTGACTGATAGGCAAGAGTTTGTTAGTCTTGGCAACAGCAGATCCAGCTCAGCGCCAGTCACACAAGGAGTCTCTCAAGGCTCTGTCCTTGGTCCTCTGCTTTTCTGTATTTACATGCTTCCCCTTGGCCATATTATCCGTAGCTATGGACTGGGTTATCATTTTTATGCAGATGATACTCAACTCTACTTCAATGTTAAAAGTGGAACTTCATCAGAGCTTTCTCAGCTCACAACCTGCCTTAGTGAAATTAAAACCTGGATGGAGCAGAACTCTTTAAAATTAAATTGCAATAAAACTGAACTCCTGCAAATTGGGACTAAAATGCAACTTAATAAAATGAGCTCCTTCCCAGTCTATCTTGACGGTTATCTCATCAGACCTGCCTCTACTATAAAAAATCTTGGTGTCATTTTTGATTCATCCCTCTTATTTCGCCCACATAAATCATATTAAGAAACTTTCTTACTTTCACCTCCGTAACATATCCCATGTTCGCTCCTTCCTCTCCTTCTCTAATGCTGAGAAACTTGTCCATGCTTTTATCACATCCCGCATCGATTATTGTAATTCCCTACTGGCAGGTGCCCCTTCTAATCTTATATCACAGCTCCAGCTTATTCAAAACTCAACTGCAAGAGTCCTTACTCTAACCAGCAGCAGCGAGCACATAACACCCATCTTGCTCCGTCTTCACTGGCTCCCTGTGTCATACAGAATCAAATATAAAATCCTACTAATAACCTACAAAGCCTTAAATAACCTCGCGCCAAACTACATCAGTGACCTTCTCCATCACTATGTGCCTGCCCGCCCACTAAGGTCCTCTGATTCTGGCAATCTTGTTGTACCCCACACTAATCTACACTCCATTGGTGACAGGGCCTTCAGCTGTATAGCACCCAGACTCTGGAATGACCTACCGAAATTAATCAGGTCAGCTGACTCCATGAATTCTTTTAAAAAAAACAACTCAAAACTCCTGCGGTGGGTTGGCACCCTGCCCGGGATTGCTTCCTGCCTTGTGCCCTGTGTTGGCTGGGATTGGCTCCAGCAGACCCCCGTGACCCTGTGTTCGGATTCAGCGGGTTGGAAAATGGATGGATGGATGGATGGAACTCAAAACTCATCTGTTCAGGAAGGCTTTTAGCTCTACTTGACTTTATTACCCTTCTCTCAGTTTACTTCTCTGTCAAGATGCTAATGTAACCTGTGTGTGTGTGTGCTAGACCATCAATTATGTTGTCTGTTTCTTTTTTTTTCCAGAATTCACTGTCTTAATCTTCTTTATTTATTTATCTGGTTTGTACAGTGCTATATACTGTATACGCTGCCATTCTTTATTATATTCTGTAAGTGCCTTGAGCATGGGAAAGGCGCAATATAAATAAAATGTATTATTATTATTATTAGTGAAGTGTGTTATGGTGGGTTGCCACAGTGATGATTGTGCTTCATTCACCAAAGGGAACGATAGATCACCCAGATACTTACATCGGAAAATGTGGGTTTGCAACACCAAACTAGTCGAGAAACACTGATTTAAATACAGAACTTTAAGCAAAACACCTGAGTAATAAATAGTGATTGCTTAAAAAGGAAATGAACAAAAAAGGAATAATAAGGTAGTAGTAAAGAGAACAAAAAAGAAGAAGAGTTAGGATGAAATCACTAAACATTTGGTACAGCAAACTTTGAAGAATATCTAAAGAAATACTAGGAAAATACATTGCACAAGATAGCTTCAAAATAAATAGTATTCCGAATTAAAAAGTAAACCTAGCTGACAAAGAGCTCACACTAATCGTTGCTTACTTACGTGTACTTCCAAAGAGAAAATAACTATATTCTCTAACTTCTTATTTGGCACAATTGAAATGTTTATTTTACAATGCATTGCCACTGGAGGCTGGTAGTCTCTTTCAAAAGTAAAGTTTTATTTCATACAATTTAGAAACTTTCCCATGGAGTTGCTAATATAAACATTTTGTGTGGTGTTTGAGAATATAAAGCTTTAGGACAAAGTGGACATTGCCAATTCTGCTAGGCTTTGGTGTAACATCAGGCCTGGTAAGAAAGTAGATTTAACCGGGATGTAGTCATCAGTTGTGCCTTTCCTCCAGCTTGTACCAGGGTGTGCCTGGACTTTATCTGAAAACAACAGTGTAAATCAGAGTTGCGCTGACATCTCTCCAGAGGCATCCTTGCAGACATCTTGAGGCAGAAAGCACAAAATGGACTCATGCAAGAATAAAGGGCTATACTTCAAGAGATGACAACTCTGATTGACAGAAGAACTGGTCTATGAGGAAACGTTGATTTTGTAACTGTAAGGGACTTTAATCCAACCAGGAGAAGTTAAAACTAGTTACACTCATCCTATCTGGTTTCATGCTCCAAAATGACTGAAACCCTCTGAAACCTGCTCTCTGAACCTAAAAAGCTGTGAGCCCCTCTTACTTGCATAGTCAAATCTGACAAACTCTTCTCTTTGTGAACCTGAGAGCTGAGATCCAGTTTGCCAAGCTAAACAGTGAGCCAGTCTGAAGGCTGAGAAGCAGCCATCACTTCAAGAAGGGAACTTCAGCATTTAAACTCTGGTGCCAGACAGAGTAAGGCTTTGTTCTTTAAAGTTACAGAAGACATAGCAAAGGGCCTAACAGAGGAAAGCACTGCACACCACAAACAAAGAGAAACAGTGCACTGTAACACAAGAAGAACCTTCCACTTGAATTCTGAGCAAGAACAAAGCAACAACTCCACATAACATCAGACATCACTTTTAAAAACTTGGTATCATAAAACTATTTATCTGTGCCAAGATAAATCGGAACTCTAAACAACAAGTAAACAGCCAGCCTATGAGTTATATGCTTGTCTGTCTAGTCTATCTGCTTTCATTTTTATATGGCACTAGTTGATTACCCAGTGGCTTTGCTCTCTGAGTGCAAGGGAAAAAAATAAAATGTAGTCTATAAGTTATTAAACAGTAAAACATTAACATTTAAGAAGTATAGATACATCGAGCACTACTGGAGTGGTTTTGGGTAAACTACATTTTAAAGGCACTATAACACAACAGGTAAGTAGTAGATCCCTTGTGAAAGGTTCTACACGAGCACTGTGGTATAGAAATGACATTTTCTATGTGATTGTCCAAATTTTTGCCTGACAACCTTGCACTACATGCCTGTGATTTATTTGTTAAAATAATTAATCACAAAAGCAACCTTGAATGTTGTGGGGTTTTAATGACCTGAACTTACCTTAAGGGACAGTAAGTAGTTGTGCAGGGCAATTTACAAACAGAGTCCTGCTTCGAAAGGCGCCGATTACACTCATTTGCAAAGATTTCCACTCTCCCAGGAGCCGACGGGGGACTTGAAGTGTCACAAACATTGCGAGAAGAGAGGACGCTGCCCGAAACTGCAAAACTCTCGACTCGGCAGAGCAGCCCGACATTCCGCGCCTCCCAGCGTCCACTTTGTTCTCACGACCCCTCGCAGCTGAAGGCGGTCTCGTCTTCACATTGTTTACAGCTCACACAGTTAAAAAGTAGAAAGACGCAAAGCTGTTTTCCTCATTTCTTCTACTATCAAGTACTGCCAACTAAAAAAATGTTACAATGTGGCAGTTTCAGCGACAGTCACGTGGACGAATAAATAAAACTTCTCTGTCAGAACGCATCTGGTGGCAGACGGCTCAGCGCTGTAGTCCAGACAGGAGGGCTGGGAGAGGGCGACGCGGGGCGCACTTCTATGGGATAGATCGGAACTCACACACAAATAATAACAATTCGTAAAGATGATATAAAAATGGCGTCCACAAACGAAGTGATTAGTTTCTCTATTTGAATATGTTCTGTGGTCATAGGTAATTTCCATATCGTGTGGTCATACGTAATTTCCATATCACGTGGTCATATGTAATTTCCGTTTCAAACGCGAAAAGAATTTTATATATATAGATATTAAATACAGTATATATGCATTTATCATACTTCTACAATCCTTGTGTTTATCAATAAATTGCATTATTCTGTTCTTTAAATGAGTGTACTCAGTTACCTTGATTAGTCAAAAAGCCAGAGACCCCCTCCAACAACAAAGAAAGGTAAGGTAAATAAAGCAAATTAAACTGCTCAGAAAACTAAACGAACACTTCGAAAACACATCAGATCTTAATGGGAAAAAAATCCTGCTGGCTATCTCTGCTGATATGGACTGGGTAATGTGTTAGGAATGAAAGGATGCCAAATCATTTGATGGAAATGAAAACTATCAACCTACAGAGGGCTGAATTTAAAGACACTCGGAAAATCAAAGTGAAAAAATGATGCGTCAGGCTAGTCCATTTTGCCAGAATTTCACTGCAGCATCTTCAAATCAAACTCAATAGTTTGTATGGCCCCTACATACTTGTTTGAATGCCTGACAAAGTTGGGGTGGGCATGCTCCTTATGAGACGACGGATGTTGTTCTGGGTTATCTCCTCCCAGATCTGGACCAGGGCATCACTGAGCTCCTGGACATTCTGAGGTACAACCTGTCAGCATCGGATGGACCGAAACATAATGTCCCAGAGGTGTTCTATTGGATTTAGGTCAGGTAAGCATGGGAGCCAGTCAATGGTATCATTTCCTTCATCCTCCAGGAACTGCCTGCATACTCTTGCTACATGAGGCCGGGCATTGTTGTGCACCAGGAGGAGCCCAGGACCCACTGTACCAGCATAGGGTCGGACAATGGGTCTAAGGATTTCATCCCAATACCTAATGACAGTCAAGGTGCCGTTGTCTAGCCTGCAGAGGTCTGTGTGTCCCTTCATGGATATGCCTGCCCAGACCATCACTGACCCACCACCAAACTGGTCATGCTGAAAGATGTTACAGGCAGCATAACGTTCTCCATGGCATCTCCAGACCCTTTCACGTCTGTCACATGTGCTCAGTGTGAACCTGCTCTCATCTGTGACCTGCCAATTTTGGAATTCTATGGCAAATGCCAATCGAGCTCCACGGTGCTGGGCAGTGAACATAGGGTGCACTAGAGGAGGTCAGGCCCTCAGGACACCCTCATGAAGTCTGTTTCTGATTGTTTGGTCAGACACGTTCACACCAATGGCCTACTGGAGGTCATTTTGTTGGGCTCTGCCAGTACTCATCCTGTTCCTCCTTGCCCAAAGGAGCAGACACTGGTCCTGCTGATGGGTTAAGGACCTTCTACGGCCCTCTTCAGCTCTCCTAGAGTAACTGCCTGTCTCCTGGAATCTCTTCCATGCCCTTAAGACTGTGCTGGGAGACACAGCAAACCTTCTGGCAATGGCACGTATTGATATGCCATCCTGGAGAAGTTGGACTACCTGTGCAACCTCTGTAGGGTCCAGGTATTGCCTCATGCTACCAGTAGTGACACAGACTGTACCCAAATGCAAAACTAGTGAAAAAACAGACGAGGAGGGAAAAATGTCAGTGGCCTCCACCTGTTAAGCCATTCCTGTTTTGGGGTTCATCTCATTGTTGCCCCTCTAGTGCACCCTTTGCTGATTTCATTAACACCAAAGCAGCTGAAACTGATTAACAACCCCCTGCTACTTAACTGACCAGATCAATATCTCAGAAGTTTCACTGACTTGATGCTATACTCTGATTAAAAAGTGTTCCTTTAATTTTTTGGGGCAGTACAGTATATTTAGTTAATTACTGGTATTACTGAAGTCAAAACTGATAATCAGTTAATCAAATTAAAATTCATCTTTCCATTACAAACATTTATTTGTATCCCTCTGGCTGGAAACAATAAATCACACTCATTCCTACACTTATTGTCATCCCCCAGGGTGGTGTCTTATTGATTATTAATTATCAATTCCTACAAAGCTGGTGTCACTCATACAAGCAAAGTCTGTCTGCTTCAGAGTCTGATGTAAAAACTGGTCTTAGAATAAGTGATGTCGTTGAAGCTCTGCCTTTACTCCTGCTATGCCCACCGTAATAAAGGTGCCCAGCAACAGGAAGAGGTCATCATTTTGGCAGGCTGGTTAACACCTTTCCCATTATTTTATCAACAAGAATGAATCACTAAATCTACATTTAACAGGGTAGCCCACGGTGCTCCAAAACATTTCTGACGTGTCTTCTGTTATAGCAGTTTACAAGGGTTCCTTGACTGATAAATAAGTCAATTAAAATAAATATTCCTCCAGAAGAATCAACCCCAGTTTAGATTATACCTTAGTTTACTGTCATCTGAAACACCAGACCCTTCTCTGGGATTATAGCAAATTAGTACCACCATAACTCCTTGCTGTAAGCTTTACAAGCGTATTTTCTATTCCTGTTCCCAGAGCCAGAAAATTGCAGATGTAATTGTGCAAATACATTTTCATGCAATGCCAGCTGTTGCGGGTATCCATTGTAATTACTGTTATGATCTTTTTTGCAACTTTCTCTACTGAATTGACATATTAACAGATCAAATTCAAATTTGTCTTTCCTAAGCTTTAATTTTTTTTCTTTATTTTTCCCTGTAATATTATTTAATCCATCAGCATCTCAAATCCCAGCAGATACTTGAAGATTGAATTGTGAATTCTCTTATTGTTTGCTCACTTTATTTATTACCATAAGAAAAGTCAGTTATTCAGGGAATTTGCTTTGTTGCAGCTCACAAATAAAACACTAATGCAAAATATAACATAAGGACAATAGCAAATGCCATTCCCAACAGCCTTCATGAAAGAAATTGAACAAGAACAACATATTCATTAGACATATTCATTAAACTGAGTACAGAGAGAATATTATACACTGTGTACAACAGCAATCTGTATTTGGTCTGCCGAATATTAAATGTAGACAAGCTTTGGGCTGTCTTCATGTAATTTATTCCCCTAAATTCTGTTTTTTTGCCCGATCTACTGACCCGCTTGTCATCACTGAATTGTTCTGTTATTCACTTTCCCATAGCCACTGTACAGACATTGATCTTGACAGCACTGCTTACATTTTGGCTATCCAAATATATCTGGGCAGGAAAAAAAAATTTAAATAATGCTTTTCATATTATGGTGTTATATACAGTACACACTTCTATTTTTTGTTAATTTCTCTTGAGCAGTCATATTTATCTTGACTATAAAAGAGCAACATTTAGAGCCCATAATTACTGCAACATATTCTTTCAGTTATACTCTAGTTTGATTTTTTTTGAAGAGAGTACCACTTTATAATCCAGATTGATATGTTTTGGAGTGATGATTTAATATACTTTTTGAAGGTGAAATTATTACATTTTCTTACTAGATACAGTATATACGACTCTGGCTACAACTGACCACATATATTTTATTTTTTTCTTTTAACATATAAAGCCTTAAATGGCCAAGGTCTGGCTTACTTGTCTGAACTTATCATGACTTATAAACCAGAGCGCACATTAACATCTCAAGATGCCAGTCTGCTTATGATTCCAAGAATTAATAAAATAACAATGGGAGGTCGAGCTTTTAGTTACAGGGCCTATACACTGTGGAATGGTCTGCCTGCCACTATAAGAGATGCCCCTTCGGTCTCAGCTTTTAACTCCCGGCTGAAGACTCACTACTTCAGTTTAGCATATCCTGAATAGAGCTGCTGATTAATTGTACAGACTGCATCTCTGTTGTTAGTCATTAGCACTAAAACATAAGGAACATGAGAGCTATAATTTGTTACAAACCCTCATCTATTCTGTTTCTCTTCTTGGTACTCATCACTGCCCACCTGCCAAGTTGTTTTGCCTGCCTAAGGTAAAGTCATCCCTGATGGAGGATCACAGGAATTGTGGGGTAGAGGGGGCCTTTCATCGGATTGGCTTGCCCAGCACTGTTCCAGCTATGGAATGGCCAATAGGGGGAGGCAGCTTGATGGCTGAGGTCTCCAGGACTCTGAAATAATGCAAATCATATTATGTGATATCATCTACTGTTGATATAATAATATATAATAATATATATATATATATATATATATATATAATAATATATAATAATAATATATATAATGTTGATCGGTCTGTTGTGGTGAAAAAGGAGTTGAGCCGCAAGGCGAAGCTCTCAATTTACCAGTCGATCTATGTTCCTACCCTCACCTATGGTCATGAGCTATGGGTAGTGACCAAAAGAACGAGATCGCGAATACAAGCGGCTGAAATGAGTTTCCTCCGTAGGGTGTCAGGGCTTTCCCTTAAAGATAGGGTAAGAAGCTCAGTCATCCGGGAGGAGCTCAGAGTAGAGCCGCTGCTCCTCCGCATCGAGAGGAGTCAGATGAGGTGGCTCGGGCATCTGATGGATGGATGGATCTACTGTTGAATTCTGTTCTGTACTTGGAATATTTCTATTGCACTATTATATTGCATTGAGGTTGACGTTTGCCCTTTTGAGCTGACATCATGATTCACTTGGCTTATTTGGTGTTTAATTGAACCAAATATCTAAACACTTAAAAGAGGCAAAAGGGAAGCTATCAAGACCCTGATCCAAAAAAAATTAAAAAACTACTAACTAAATGTAATAAATTAAATATGTAAATAAAAAAAAAACAACAAAAGAATTTAAATGACAAAGCATGTAAAAATTCAATAATTTAAAATTACAAAAAAGCTCTACATCCAGAAGAATCAAAACTAAATAAAAAAATATTTAACCAAAATAAAATCAAACAAAATTACCAAAAACAGGCAATCAATCCTACCAAATAGAACCATATTTATAAACCCAAAACAGTCAAACAACGAAAAAAAAAGGAGCCACAAAATGAATAGAAGCATGAAGTAGCTAACACCTCAGCAAAGGACTGAGGCAATCAAGTAGAACACAAAGAGTGTGACGAGCCATGTCACAGAGTAATCTCTCTGTATATAGTAATAAATCTTTCGTTGTTATTACTATAATTTCATAGAGTCTCCTGTATTTGGTTTGGCATCAGGCTTTTCCAAGGTTTGTTTTCATTCTCCATGTGGCTAATTATATTTGCACAAAGCATGTGCCATTTTCTCTTATATTGATGTGGAACTCGGAGATCAACCTGCACATTTGACGACAAGCAGAGGTAACTCATTATTTATGCTGTATATGTTTCATAAAAATAAAATCTGGGAACTTGCATTATTTGCTTATCTGTTAAATTCCTTAAATAGAGTTCACCTACTATACACAGTATTAATGTACTTTATGGCTTGACATTTTATAGCATTTGTTTTTATGGAAAATATAAAAGAAACTGAAATGAATTCTGATGCTAGAATAGTTTGCCAACTGCCTTAGCACCATTGCTTTCCATGAAGCCTGCATGCTCGGTTTATATCTGCTAACCATAAGCTCAAGTTTACTGCAAAACTGTAACCAAAGAAACTGAAAACTATATTCAGTATTTTGATGGAAGTCTATGGTGATAAACACCTAGACTTTATGTAGGTCTATTAGTTTCCCCTAAAGTAATTATACAGAAAAGAAAAGAACCAGAAGAACAAAGGGGACCGAATCAACAAATCCTCCTTGTGACACTAGAATTAAGGAAGTGGCACAACTTTATTGGTCTGTACATAGTACTAGGGTGTTGTACCGTGTTAGCCATTATGAGTGTAGAGAAAAGCCAAGCAAAATGACACCTTTTATTGGCTAACTAGAAAGATTACAATATGCAAGCTTTCGAGGCAACTCAGGCCCCTTCTTCAGGCAAGATGTAATCATTGTTTACATCTTGCCTGAAGAAGGGGCCTGAGTTGCCTCGAAAGCTTGCATATTGTAATCTTTCTAGTTAGCCAATAAAAGGTGTCATTTTGCTTGGCTCTTGGTCTGTACATGAAATAGACAATTAAGTTTTCTGTCATGATGTCAGACACAACTAACACCGCTCACGTGACCAACAACTGTGAACAGCAACAGTAAACCAAATAGCTGTGGTCATGAAGAAAACAAATGCACAAAATGGCAAAATGATGTCAAGTAAAAAAATGTAAAAGTAAGAATAAAATAACTGGAAAAGCATCCACAACATGGGGAAACAGAAAAGGATGTGCCAAAAACAACTGACGTGCATAACAGTGCATCTCCTTATAGCAGTTCAGATGTCACTTGACACCTCCAGTAATTACAACTCAGATTGAAATGTTCTCATAGTTTGGTTTGTCAGTCTGTGTACAGTAAAAAAAAAAGGCAAAACGTTAGCCTGCTCTTCATGAGCAATCTGCATTGAGCATGCACTCACACTTACAAATTACAGCATCATTTACCACAGAGGCCATATGTTTCTTAGTTACACAGATCTGAAGAGAAAGAAATTAAAAAACTAGTTGTCAAGCATTCAGGGCACACTAATTTATAAAGGGACAATTTAATTTTGCAATTTTGCTAACAAGCACTTAGAGCGGCACGGTGGCACAGTGGTAGCGCTGCTGCCTCATAGTAAGGAGACCTGGGTTCACTTCCCGGGTCCTCCCTGCGTGGAGTTTGCATGTTCTCCCCGTGTCTGTGTGGGTTTTCCTCCCACAGTCCAAAGACATGCAGGTGTCCTTAGTGTGTGCCCCGCAGTGGGCTGGCGCCCTGCCTGGGATTTGTTGGCTGGGATTGGCTCCAGTAGACCCCTGTGACCCTGTGTTAGGATATAGCGGGTTGGAAAATGACTGACTGACTAACAAGCACTTAGTGATGAAGAAACAGGCAGGTAACTATTTTACATATATTTTCATGAAACTGATACTAAAATTTGTTTAGCAGACAATTTCGCAATTGTGAAGCGCAAAAAGAGTTTTATTGGGGTTGTATAGTTTTTTGAGGGCAGAAAATAAAGAATACTCGTCCCTACAGCTTCGCTCGCACTTCTACATTTAGCTGTGTAAAACATGTATCTTAGATGAGTCTAAGCTCACTTCCCATGATTTCTTTTTACTAGACATCTTTATTTAAATACTAAATGATATGCAGATTCATGCAGATTTAATGAATGGAAACGTGTCCAGACAGCAGCTAAATGGCTTTCTTCTTGTGTGACTAGCGTGTATTTCTCTGAAAATGCTATTTGCTATTCATCTCACCTGTTTTTTTTGTGAAGCAAAACACACAGTTTTGCTACAAAATCATTTTCACACACATTGTTTCACTCATTACTACAAACATAATTTTTAGGATGTGACACATATAGACACATGAGAAATGTGTAGCTACACAGAAGACGGACATTAAGTGAAAGCAGGACTATATTATTTGCTTGAATTGGTTACAGTCTTATCAGGTTCTTGCACTTTTCAGCTCCAGCCGATTGCCATCTTGTTCACTTAACCACCTCTGCCTGCTTTGAACTATGATTCTACCTTCCAAATCATTGATTCCATGATATACAAACCCTGATACTGATTATGGCTTCATTTACTGCTATCAGGAATTAAACATCAGCAGACATTTTCATATATTCACTGACTGCAGTGTTAGTGAATGGCCATCGGTGAGAAATGAGGTAAGGCAACCTGGGACTGTCGAATAATAAAGTCCTCTGTATGGGTCTACTCTAGATGTTAATGTTTTGATGTTAACCCTGCAGACTACTGGACCATTGCTAGTGGTTTTGTAACTTTTAACCATAAAGTGTCAATCAAAATGAATGTCCACAAACCTGACTCCAATTGAAGTTTTTCATCATACTTGGCAATTTAGATAGATAGATAGATAGATAGATAGATAGATAGATAGATAGATAGATAGATAGATAGATAGATAGATAGATAGATAGATTTGTATTTTGGAACAAATTATCTAACAAATAATCCACCCTTAAATGCACAGAAGAATTGCAAAAATGACAAGGAAATTTCTGCATTGGAAGTTCCTATTGTTGTTGGTATGAGGAGCCCGAGTAGCGTTTCTTGACACACTTCTGCTGAATGATTCATTGGCTTAAAGTGCTCAGTGTTAGTAGTAGAGGAAGTGCAACATTGTCAAAGTTGGCTTTCAGTTTTGTTTTAATTCTCTCCTTCGCTCCTACCTCCAGGGGGCCCAGAGTGCAACTTATAACTGAACTTTTCCTTTTAATTTTCTTGTTGATTTGGTGGGCCTCTCTTGAAGTGATGTTGTCAGCCCAGCACACCACAGCATAGAAAATCACACTGGCCATCACAAGAAGATGCGAAGGATATCACTTCCCACATTAAAGGAACACAGTTTTCTAAGAAAAAAGGAGCCTGCTCTGCCTTTACTTATATAATTCCTCTGTATTTCAAGGCCAGTCCAACCCGTCACTGATGTGGACCCCTAAGTACTTGTAGCGGTGGACCATCTCCACATCCACTTGCTGAATAATGACCAGGCATAGAAGCTCTTTGGTACAGCAAAAGACAATTATTTTTACTTAGGATACGGTGCAATGACTTCCAGGTGAGGTGGCTTGGCCTTGCCTTGTGTGTGTGTGTATTCACCCTGCGATAGACAGGTGCTGCTCCTGCCTCACACCCAATTCTTGCGAGGGTAGGCTTCAGCTGCCCCATGACACTGGGTTACAAAAATGGATGGATGGATACATAATGTAGTAGTCAGGGCTGTTTCAAGGAATAAGCTAGCAAAGTGACTGCTTATGCTCCCAACAGATACAAAGAACAAAACTGAAGAGGGGGCCAAAATAGACATACTGCTTAGGACCCTGAAAAAGACAGAAATGACCTTGGTAGCAGAAAAAGCATTGCCACTAATATGCTTCCATTTTTAGGAAATTAATTAATCACAGTCATTTGAGCTTCCCAGTAAAATGATTAACCTGGAGCCCTCCAATCTCTAAAACCATTTCTAGTCCGCAAAGGAGAGGTAGTAGTGGTAGTAGCAGTATTGTCAGATACGCAGACTACAGTGAAATTCTTATTACACATAATTTCATTTTGCTTTAATAAATCTAATTTCTGGAATAAAACATAGGTCTTAGAAGAAGGATGTTGTAAACCACATAGAAAGCAGATTATTGTGACTGAATTTAACTGCCCATAAATGATGAGATTTCATGGCAGAGCAGATGCAAAATTGGGTCGGAATTATAACAGGCAAGGTCTGAAGCAGAAAGTTGATTCAAGTCATGTTAAAAACAATGATTTTTGTTGTTTTCCTGTGCTCTTCAGATATCCAAAAAAGCAGTGAGGACTTTTTATACTTAATGATCAGACAATATTTACTATTCCTATACATCCTCATAGAGAATGTCAGCTCTGACAGAAGTGCACAATTGTCCAGTATGACACTTTATTATAAAAGGCAATATGCAGTTGAAATGCTATAAATGACCAAAATGGTGAAAAGGCAAGCAGGAAACTGCCAGAGGTTTAAAGTTTAGGTTAGCAAAAACTAAAAAAAAAAAATGGAAATTTCACAATATTACAAATGGGCCTTTTTCAGGGAACAACTATAGGTTACAACTTACAGATGTTCTGCAGTAATTAAAAGTAAATTAAGCCCTATGAGTTGAAGCAAACAATTTGCACAGGTGTCCTAACTTCTGTTGATTACTTGCAAACCCTCCATCTGTCTTAAAGCAGAATTGGGACAGACTGTGTTACTACACCCCCTCGGAAGTATTACTTGGACGATATTCCAGTGGTAATGGCAAGAAAACAGCAATTAACAAATTAAATGAGACAGAGCATTATTACCCTTAGAAGTTCAGGCCTTTCATTTAGAGAAATTGCAAAAAATAAATAAAATGTCAGTGAGTATCCAAAGGCAATTAAAAACTGGAAGAAACTCCAGTTTTATAGATAGGAAGAGCTCTGGCAGGCCCAAAGTCACAACCCAAATAGTAGACATGTTTCTGAGGGTCACCAGCTTGTGAGAAAGGCTCCTCACAGCACAACAACTTCAAGCACAGCTTCACAGTGGTCGATAAAAGCAAGTCTCAGTTCTTTACAGCTCTTCTACTAAAGAAAGTAAGAAAGTATTCCTTAAAGGGCAAAATAGGGCCTTGAAATACCAGCTGTGGACTACTGCAGACTGGAAGAAAATCTTATGGACCGATGAATCAAAATTTGAAATCTTCGGTTCATCACGTAGGGAGTTTGTATGCCATCGAAATGGCCAAAGGATGGCTCCTCAGTGTGTGACACCAACTGTTAAGGATGGAAGAGGAAGTGTGGTGGTCTGGGGTTGTTTGGCTATTATATCAGCAATCAACACTTTAATAAATCAAAAATCAGAGTAAAATTTTGTACACTTAATGATTCCTTGACTTTTTTTTTGCCATTGTTTATTTGTTCTATGCTTTGATTTCATGAAGCATTAATACATTAAACATAAAAACTGGAAAAACAGAGGTGTCTCAAAAATTTTGACCAATAGTGTATATACATACTGGAAGTATGTAAATATTATTTTATATACATATACAGTATGTATATACAGGTGCTGGTCATAAAATTAGAATATCATGACAAAGTTGATTTATTTCAGTAATTCCATTCAAAAAGTGAAACTTGTATATTAGATTCATTCATTACACACAGACTGATGTATTTCAAATGTTTATTTGTTTTAATGTTGACGATTATAACTGACAACTAAAGAAAGTCCCAAATTCAGTATCTTGGAAAATTAGAATATCAATTAAGACCAATGCAAAAAAAGGATTTTTAGAAATGTTGGCCAACTGAAAGGTATGAACATGAAAAGTATGAGCATGTACAGCACTCAATATTTAGTTGGGGCTCCTTTGGCCTGGATTACTGCAGCAATGCGGCGTGGCATGGAATCGATCAGTCTGTGGCACTGCTCAGATGTTATGAGAGCCCATATTGCTCTGATAGTGGCCTTCAGCTCTTCTGAATTGTTGGGTCTGGCGTATTGCATCTTCCTCTTCACAATACCATGGGGTTAAGGTCAGGCGAGTTTGCTGGCCAATCAAGAACAGGGATACCATGGTCCTTAAACCAGGTACTGGTAGTTTTGGCACTGTGTGCAGGTGCCAGGTCCTGTTGGAAAATGAAAGCTGCATCTCCATAAAGTTCGTCAGCAGCAGGAAGCATGAAGTGCTCTAAAACTTCCTGGTAGACGGCTGCATTGACCTTGGACCTCAGAAAACACATTGGACCAACACCAGCAGATGACATGGCACCCCAAACCATCACTGACTGTGGAAACTTTACACTGGACCTCACACAACATGGATTCTGTGCCTCTCCTCTCTTCCTCCAGACTCTGGGACCTTGATTTCCAAAGGAAATGCAAAATTTACTTTCATCAGAGAACATAACTTTGGACCACTCAGCAGCAGTCCAGTCCTTTTTGTCTTTAGCCCAGGCGAGACGCTTCTGACACTGTCTCTTGTTCAAGAGTGGCTTGACACAAGGAATGCGACAGCTGAAACCCATGTCTTGCATACGTCTGTGCGTGGTGGTTCTTGAAGCACTGACTCCAGCTGCAGTCCACTCTTTGTGAATCTCCCCCACATTTTTGAATGGGTTTTGTTTCACAATCCTCTCCAGGGTGCGGTTATCCCTATTGCTTGTACACTTTTTTCTACCACATCTTGTCCTTCCCTTCACCTCTCTATTAATGTGCTTGGACACAGAGCTCTGTGAACAGCCAGCCTCTTTAGTAATGACCTTTTGTGTCTTGCCCTCCTTGTGCAAGGTGACAATGGTCGTCTTTTGGAGAACTGTCAAGTCAGCAGTCTTCCCCATGATTGTGTAGCCTACAGAACTAGACTGAGAGACCATTTAAAGGCTTTTGCAGGTATTTTGAGTTAATTAGCTGATTAGAGTGTGGCACCAGGTGTCTTCAATATTGAACCTTTTCACAATATTCTAATTTTCCGAGATACTGAATTTGGGACTTTCATTAGTTGTCAGTTATAATCATCAACATTAAAAGAAATAAACATTTGAAATACATCAGTCTGTGTGTAATGAATGAATCTAATATACAATTTTCACTTTTTGAATGGAATTACTGAAATAAATCAACTTTGTCATGATATTCTAATTTTATGACCAGCACCTGTATATACAGTAATACCTCACTCTATCGCGGATTTTATATGTAAGCATATCTAAATATATTACGCGGGTTTCTGTGGACAATGGGTCTTTTTACTTTTGGCACATGCTTCCTCAGTTGGTTTGCCCAGTTGATTTCATACAAGGGATGCTATTGGCGGATGGCTGAGAAGCTACCCAATCAGAGCACACAGTTAAGTTCCTGTGTGCTGATTGGCTCAGTGACGGTGCGCCAAATTCGATTCCACTGCGTTAACCAGGAAGTCTTGTCTCGCTCATTCAGCATCAACGTGTTTTGCTATGTAAAGAGTTAACTTTTGTACTCTTTTGTGTTTATCTTTGTGCATAGTCAAGCCCTTCGTTATGGCTCCAAAACGATCTGCTCCTGCTACTGCTTCAGGGGCCATGTCCAAAGGGCAACGCAACATGCTAACGATTGCAGAAAAGGTAAAAGGTTTGGATATGTTTTATTTAAAAAGGAGGAAAAGAATATAAGATCTACGGCCGCAGTGTCTTTTAACCAGGGCGCAAAATGAGTTGTAAGTGGACGTAATAAGGCGGTAAGGTTTATAAGAAGGGTTTATAAAGCCTTAAAATATATATAAATAATAAAATAAATATAAGGTCGCTACTTCGCGGATTTTCACCTATCACGCGGGGCTCTGGAACGTAACCCCCGCGATAGGTGAGGGATGACTGTATATATATGCGGGGAAAATAAACATTGAATGTGTCAACGTTTTTCTCAGTAAGTATATTTCTAATGGGGCTATTGATATGAAATTTTCACTAGATGTCGGTAACAACCCAAGTAATCCACACATACAAAGAAATCAAAACAAATAAGTCCATAAATTAAGATACGTGTAATAAAGTGGAATGACACAAGGGATAAGTATTGAACATGCTTACTGAAATTCATTTAATACTTGGTAGAAAAGCCTTTGTTGGTAATGACAGCTTCAAGATGCCTCTTGTATGGAGAAACTA
Source organism: Erpetoichthys calabaricus (assembly GCF_900747795.2). NCBI lineage: Eukaryota > Metazoa > Chordata > Cladistia > Polypteriformes > Polypteridae > Erpetoichthys > Erpetoichthys calabaricus. Next base: position 149,361,134 of record NC_041399.2, on the reverse strand, counting down.
GTCGCATGCTTTGCTCAGGTGTTATTTTGGCCCATTCTTCCACACAAACTGTCTTCAAATCCTGAAGGTTCCTGGGGCCTCTTCTATGAACTCTGATCTTCAGTTCTTTCCATAGATTTTGAATTGGATTCAAGTCAGGTGACTGACTGGGCCATTCTAGCAGCTTTATTTCCTTTCTGTGAAACTAATTGAGAGTTTCCTTGGCTGTTTGTTTGGGTTCATTGTCTTGCTGAATTGCCCACCCTCGTTTCATCTTCAGCATTCTGGTAGATGGCAGCATATTCTTATCAAGAACATCCCGGTACATTTTTCCATTCATCCTTCCTTCAATTATATGAAGTCTGCCAGTACCATATGCTGACAATTAGCATGTTGGTATGGTGTTTTTAGGGTGATGTGCAGTGCCAGTTCTATTTCAAACATGGTGTGTGCAATGACATCCAAAGAGCTAAATTTTGGTGTCATCTAACCCGACTATATTCTCCCAGTATTTCATTGGCTTGTCCAAATGTTGTGCAGCAAAGTTTAAATAAGCTTCAACATGCTTTTTCTTCAGCAGTGGAGTCTTGTTCAGTGAGCGTGCATAGAGGCCATGGCGGTTGAGTGCACTACTTACTGTTTTGTGTGCGTCTCTCTCTCTCTCTCCACACACACACATTAGATACAGTGGTGTGAAAAACTATTTGCCCCCTTCCTGATTTCTTATTCTTTTGCATGTTTGTCACACAAAATGTTTCTGATCATCAAACACATTTAACCATTAGTCAAATATAACACAAGTAAACACAAAATGCAGTTTGTAAATGGTGGTTTTTATTATTTAGGGAGAAAAAAAAATCCAAACCTACATGGCCCTGTGTGAAAAAGTAATTGCCCCCGAACCTAATAACTGGTTGGGCCACCCTTAGCAGCAATAACTGCAATCAAGCGTTTGCGATAACTTGCAATGAGTCTTTTACAGCGCTCTGGAGGAATTTTGGCCCACTCATCTTTGCAAAATTGTTGTAATTCAGCTTTATTTGAGGGTTTTCTAGCATGAACCGCCTTTTTAAGGTCATGCCATAGCATCTCAATTGGATTCAGGTCAGGACTTTGACTAGGCCACTCCAAAGTCTTCATTTTGTTTTTCTTCAGCCATTCAGAGGTGGATTTGCTGGTGTGTTTTGGGTCATTGTCCTGTTGCAGCACCCAAGATCGCTTCAGCTTGAGTTGACGAACAGATGGCCGGACATTCTCCTTCAGGATTTTTTGGTAGACAGTAGAATTCATGGTTCCATCTATCACAGCAAGCCTTCCAGGTCCTGAAGCAGCAAAACAACCCCAGACCATCACACTACCACCACCATATTTTACTGTTGGTATGATGTTCTTTTTCTGAAATGCTGTGTTCCTTTTATGCCAGATGTAACGGGACATTTGCCTTCCAAAAAGTTCAACTTTTGTCTCATCAGTCCACAAAGTATTTTCCCAAAAGTCTTGGCAATCATTGAGATGTTTCTTAGCAAAATTGAGACGAGCCCTAATGTTCTTTTTGCTTAACAGTGGTTTGCGTCTTGGAAATCTGCCATGCAGGCCGTTTTTGCCCAGTCTCTTTCTTATGGTGGAGTCGTGAACACTGAACTTAATTGAGGCAAGTGAGGCCTGCAGTTCTTTAGACGTTGTCCTGGGGTCTTTTGTGACCTCTCGGATGAGTCGTCTCTGCGCTCTTGGGGTAATTTTGGTCGGCCGGCCACTCCTGGGAAGGTTCACCACTGTTCCATGTTTTTGCCATTTGTGGATAATGGCTCTCACTGTGGTTCGCTGGAGTCCCAAAGCTTTAGAAATGGCTTTATAACCTTTACCAGACTGATAGATCTCAATTACTGCTGTTCTCATTTGTTCCTGAATTTCTTTGGATCTTGGCATGATGTCTAGCTTTTGAGGTGCTTTTGGTCTACTTCTCTGTGTCAGGCAGCTCCTATTTAAGTGATTTCTTGATTGAAACAGGTGTGGCAGTAATCAGGCCTGGGGGTGGCTACGGAAATTGAACTCAGGTGTGATACACCACAGTTAGGTTATTTTTTAACAAGGGGGCAATTACTTTTTCACACAGGGCCATGTAGGTTTGGATTTTTTTTCTCCCTAAATAATAAAAACCATCATTTAAAAACTGCATTTTGTGTTTACTTGTGTTGTATTTGACTAATGGTTAAATGTGTTTGATGATCAGAAACATTTTGTGTGACAAACATGCAAAAGAATAAGAAATCAGGAAGGGGGCAAATAGTTTTTCACACCACTGTATATATCTGTGTATATATATATATACATACATATATATATATATATATATATATATATATATACACACACACACACACACACACGTATGTACTTATATATACACACACAAAGATAAAAATTCACTCCAAACTAAACAAATTACAGCAAAAATATCTAATGTAGAATATGCCTTAATAAGTAACCAAACCAGCTGAAACAATATTTTATTGGTACTATAATCCATTTATAGTAAATGAGGTCATTTGTCATCAAGGCACTTTGAGCCAAGCAGACTCAATGACACATTATTAAATATAATGAGAAAAATACGACTTACACTTCTGGAGACAACACTGAGCCTGCAAATAGCATGTTTACATGGAGTGAAGGGTTAGAACAACAAATAATCCACTAAATTCAAACTATTAACAAGATAACACCAGAAAGGCAGAAATGAATAATAATGAGAAAGAAACAATGTAATTCAAAGGAAAATTCTATGATCGTGTTTGAAGAAGTATACAGCGAATGGATACCCAGTAACATCGGGTACAAGGCAGGAACCTACCAAGAACAGGAGGCGACTGCTGCATCAAGTTCACTCAGGGTCACTCGTTATAAGCCAATTTAAGGGGACCTGTTAAGCTTACATGCACATCTTTGGCCCCTCAAAGTAAATCAGATTTTTGTCCCAGCATGATTTAATCATGGAGTGCCTGTTAAACATCATAATCCAGCCTGTGCAACAGATATGAGAGGGTGCAAACTTTGCCAGGAAAAAAGGACTCTTGTACCTGCATTTGTCCAACCAAACCTTTGACATAGTAAATCAATTATCTCAAAACTGTCAAATTAAAGTAGTTCAAAGTGATTTAACCAATTAGAGTGAAACTTAAATAATACAATTATTATATTGCTGTTTGTATGATGGGGCAGGGCAGGTGTGTATAAGTATATATGTGGGTGCCAAATTTGCCAGTGAATCTGACTACTATACCCGCAATAGGCCAGGCAAAATTCAACTGCATTTAACCATAGAATCTCTCTTGTCAAAAAATGTGAAAATAAAAGTGATTCAAAATGAATTAACTATTTGGAGCACACAACAAATGCTACAGTTGAATAATAGTGTGCCAGGTAATTTGATTAGTGTACCTGTATTGTGACAGGCATTTTGCAAGTAGTGATAATGTGGAATATGAATGGCTCTAGTATGTGTGAGAAAAAGAAGCAAGTGGCTAGGTAATTTCAAATTAAACATAAGCAGCACAAAGAATAAATAGCTGCAAACAGATAGTAACTTTAGCTTCATAGTTAAAGCAAGCACGGGGATGGTGGAAAGGTGCTTAGTGCTTTTATTAATCACAGTTCAAAAACAAATCAAAAGAGTGTACAAAAAAACACAGTGCTCCAAAATTTGTCAATAAATAAATAATCCAATAAAACATGTAAGATGTGGAGGTTAAAATAATCCAATAAATAAAGAATCCATAAAAACGAGGTTAAAACAACTGGCAGGAAACGGTCTTTTAAAACCATGAGCAAGAGTGCAGTCTTTAAAACAGACATCTTCTTGACTAAACCCAACATGGGCTCTTGCACCCCATGAGGTGCCCAATCTGCAGTTCAGCCCACCTTCAGTGCTGCACCTAGGCTCAGGCCCCTTGTAGCCCTCTGGCTAAAGGCAGGGCACCCCACTGAGCCGCTGACTCCCGCTACCAGGCTTGTGCTCCTTAATGTCCATGATATCACCCGTAGAATGCCTCTTCTCTCAGCCTCATTCCCCTTCCATCTGGTCTCTTGCACATACAATATATCCACCTTCCTTCTCTCCATCATATTGGCCAACTCTCTCCCTTTACCAGTCATACTGCCAACATTCAAAGTTCCCATTCACTCTTGCACTGTACTAATCTTCCTCCTCTCCTCCTGCCTCTAGACACCCTCTTGTTCTACTTCGGCCAAGAGTAGCCCAATTTCACCCAGCACCCTGTTGGCCACCAGTACTGGTGGTGGCCTTTGTTGACCCGGGCCTCAACTGATCCGGTATGGAAATCTGTATTGTTGTTCACATTTCACTCAGTTGTGCCTGTAGATGACACAGACATTCAACATTGGGGTTCTAACAGGCAACCTTGTTAATGTTCAGAATCTTGGTCTCTAAGCCATCAAGGTGTCAGTGTGGTTTTGTGAATGAAAACAATACAAATAACCTGAAGTCAGCCAATGTATATGTTTATTCAGGTAAATTATGAGATTTTCTAAAGATAACAATCTAACTTTGTATAACAGGTCTGACACTTGGAGATAAGCAAATTAGATCTGATCTTGTACCTGTGTGTGTGTATGCATATATATATTATATATATATATATATATATATATATATATATATATATATATATATACATACACACACACACACATATACATATACATACATACACATAATATTTTTTTCCAAGTGCTATTAAATATTTATAACGTGCTAAAGCACAGACTGCAAAAACGAGATAGCATTTTATGTATTTTAAGAACATCATGTAGTAAAATGCCATATAATGATGCATACAAAGGTACGCAAATAATACATTTAGATGCATTTTCTAGAAATTAAGAGAAGTGATTAATGTGAGCATACATATAAGTAGTATCAGCAACAAATTAACAATACAAGACAAACATTTTTTGTGTGTTATTTTTTTTTTTGTTAGGAATCCAGAATTATAAGTGAAGCCTATTTTGTGATTCCGTCTTTTTTAGGGCTTCTATATACAGATATAAAGCCACTTATGTTTATGTTTTCACTTCTTTATCTCCACAATGCCACTTCCTGGGCCTCTGCGCTTTGCACTGCAGATGTTACAAAACTGAACTGGGGGAATCTGTAATGTAAAATAGTAGTAGTTACACAGGCTTTAAAACAATTTACTGTAAAAATAATTTTAAGTTATTAAACATTTTCTGCAAACATATAAACCTCCAGGGTCTTAAACAAATGAAACAAAAATGCCGAAGTAACACACACCTCATTAATAAACTTCTAGAGTATAAATATAAAAACTATATATAGTTTAAATACTTTTAAAAATGTGTATACAGTGTAAACTAAAAGAAAAATTAGAAAAAAGCTTTTTAACTTGACTAATTTAAATAGCTACCTTTCCTCTTCCTCTGGATCTGAACAATAAATTCTATTTGTGATTATAAACGTATTTATGAAATGTAAGGACTCGTTTTGCTGAAACAATTTCATGGTAAAAACACTGAAAGATAAACTATAAGATAAATATATAAACTTGCATCTGTACAATTCGTAACTTCAAAGAAAATAATACACTACCAATTTAACACATTATTCATTCTGAACATCAGCAAAAATAAACAAGCCATACAAAAGCTAAAATTATTAAGTCTACTGTATGTACACAATATATTACAAAGATGGTCATAAGATGCCACTGATGATTAATACTCAGCGTAATTAACTAGTAAACGGGGGCTTACAAGTACTTACAGTGCTTGAGGAAGACAAACATTCCTTATGAAACATATGTCTACAGTGGAAGACCACTATGTTGTAAGATTTGGCTGTATCTGTAAACAAGAAAGAAAACAAAAAAAAATCCTGATCATAATTTGAGTCTAATAACCATTTTAATGGTATGAAATGAGAAAATGATTAATGATAAGACCACTTATCTTATACATGTGTTTTTTTTGTTATTTTTTAAATCTTTGTAATTGAATTTCCTTACTGGAATAAATACATGAGGGAAAAATATTACAAATTGGAACAATACATTATTAAGCCATCCATCCATCCATTTTCCTTTATTAAGCCAGATTCAGTAATGTATACAGTAATTCCACATTCTTGTTATTTTAAATTTTAACTGCTGGAATGCTTATGTTTACATTTAATAATTAAGAAATGTACTGAAATTAGAAAGGTGTCTGCTGAGCACAGACCTGACAAATCACAACATATGTGCACAAGTTTCTCCGACTATTGTAACTTTTGTTTTTTCTTATCCTTCAAACCCCAATGTGTGTTTCATTCATTGGAGACTCTCAATTGGCTCTGTATGAGTGAGTATGAGTGTGGGCATGAATGTACGCTACAATAGAGTGGTTTCTGCCCGAGTCCACTGCTGTGGGAGAAAGGCCTGCCTGAAAGAAACATAACCAAAACAGTTTGTAATTGAAGGAAATGATTTGCTTCATCCTTTATAGAATTTACTTTGCATTTACAGTATACATGAAAGTTGTCAACAAGGCTCTTTAATAAATTAATACCAAGTTTCAGTTAATTAATGAAAAATGAATCATATCCATGCAATTTAATTTCTTCATGCACAAACTGCATACAAAATTCTCCAAGTCAAGTGTAATAAAGGCAGAAGTGGTATCATTTACTAATAATCGCAATTCAGTTACTACAACATTCAAGACTATATGCGGGGGCTGTGCAATTTAAAATAATATAAACCAATATCATACATAAATGTGTAAAACTGTGTGTAAAGAGTTAAATTGTATGTTTATTTTAAACTTCCCCATAATAAAAAAGGTTAAAAACTTTTGAATTTACATTCATTGTGGACTTTAATCTATAAATGAAGAATAGATATCCGAAGTCCTATTTTACCTATTTTTTTTATTCTCTGCTAAATAAACTGTTTTGAACTTAATGTCAGGCTTTATCTAGCTAAATGCTAATTAGAATGTAATGTAATGCCATCAGTCTTTCAAGAAACATGGAAGGAAAGGGCAACTAGATTTAGCTATTTAATTCCCTATTACTTATGTATTTATTTTAACCTTCACATATGACCCCAAAAATACAAACTGAAAGGTAAAATGTTATTTTATTGTAAATGTCTAATATTACTTGCCAACCTGAATAAATAGTTAGGATACTACCTTACTATCTAGCATTCAAATGCATACTAGTGTAGCTCAGTAATTTACCAAATTATGTGATACATAACAGATATAGAGAACCAGGGGCAAAAATGAATCATGGTCCTACCTGTAAAGGATTGGCTCCTATGAAATGGAAATGATTAGGCCACTAGCTTGTCTGCTCATTGTAAGAATAGTACAAGGACCAGAGTCTGATCCCAGGTTGATGGACAAGTAGTGGAGGCAAACTCTGCTATATCTACATGCTAGTGTCATGGTTAACATAGCTATCCTTCAGATTAACAGGCTGTACACCAAGTCCCAGAACAATCGCTTCACAAACCTAAACAAAGTACTAATTAAAAAATAAATAAATAAATAAATATACACTGATGAGTATCTGCAGTTAAAATGTTTTAGAGATTATTGGAGTAGCTGGTGTAAAAGTTACTCAGGGAGTCAATCAGAGGAGTCTTAGTTTATGAGCACAGCCATTACAAATGTAACATTCATTTCTGTTTAGTACTTAACAGCTTTTGGCTTGCATGTTATAAATAAGTTTTAGATGCCAATAAGGAGACATTTTGTAGAGATCAAATTTAGGATTAGCTGCTGAGTAGGTTTTAGGAGATATAAAACATGCCAAAGCCTTTTGAGTTATCACTCTTGTGTAGTGTGATGTACATTTCTGAGTATCAGTGATGGCCCTCTGCTGTTACACTGCTGACACCAATTTATTCCTTTAATATTTCAATAACTTGCAGCTGTTAACTGGACTGAGCTTCCTTTATTCTGGTAAGAAACTGATATCATAAATGTGTTGATCTGGGTTAGTATCATAAATAATACTAAAGGTAATATAATAAGCCACAATTATTTTGTGCTTTCAGTGATCTGCTGGAGTGGAAGGGACTTAGCTATTGCAAATTACAAGGTTGTGAAAAGTGTGATCAAACTTCGTTATTTTACAACTATCAACTTTACCAAATAGTTACTAACCTTTTTTTAATGCATATAAATACATCTCTTAAGCAGTACCACTGTTGATAATTAACTTTTTTAGTTTTGTGACCACACAGATGCCTTGTTTATAAAACAAAAAGTTAAAAATTATTGGAACTTATTAATTTAGCTTTACATTAAAAAATGATAATTGACAATATACCTGCTTTCCGCTTTAAAAGTATAGATTGTGATTGCAAAACAAAATCATATTAATTTATGGCCATTAAAATTAACAAAAGAAGGTTGTTTTTAAAATTAATCATAGTACATCAAAAATTAAACTTGATTTAAAGTAGAAAGCTTGCTGTTTTAGTGAACACAGAATTAACTCTTTGAGGGCTGAATTTTTTTTTCCCAAGAAATTCAGTTTTCTGAAAAGCACACAAAGCAATGGTTTCACAAACTTATCAACATAAAACGTCTTTTGCTACATGTTGTTGTTGCTGCTGTTGGTGCCTATTTGCCACCTCTGGCTTGACAGCCAGTAGGAATGCATGGTGGGCTAGCTGCCTTACTGTTTTTGTGCGGCAAGTGGGTGGCAGTGGTGGTGACAGTCGCAGTGCGACCCAATCTGGTTTGTACCTCTCGTCATTGTAAGTGGCGGTCCTCCCAGGCTAGCTTTGCCATAGATGCATCTGCTACACAAATGTGTTCAGCACCATGATCAGGTGATGCTGGCACCTCACTTTTCGTTTCCAATCTCAATCTCCAAATCAGTTGCATCAAAATTGGTGTCCAACAAGTCAGAGTCCGATTCAGCGATAATATGCAAAACGTCATCCACTAAGTATTTTGCTTTGCACATTCACTTTGGTCTCTCGCCAGATGTCAGTGTCAGCAGCTCTTTGCTACTAATGCACACACAGGGAACTGAGATCAAATCAACAAAGCTAACTTTCCTACTAATAAAGAGAGTCGAACTAAAATTAACCTCAAGTTTGGTCACCGTTTACAGGTAATTTTGTCCTCTAACCCCTGAATTTCGAAAAAAGAGTCGACATCTGCCCTGAAGGAGTTCATTGGTGAATAATCCTTATTTTTTCTTTGAAAATTTACTTCTACATCAAAGCTGCTGCAATTTTTTTTCCTAAACTGCACTATTCTGTATGAACTGTTGAAATTCTTATGAGGATTACTTATGGGATAAAGTAAAAGAAAGGGGGTTGTATAAAAGAGTTGTAATCACTGGTACTGAACCTTTTACCAGAGCTCTTATCTCTGTTCTCTTCATTGAAAATCTGCATATCTTGCAGGTCAGAAAAGGTTCTAGTGCATCAATAAAAGGTAACAAATAAGGTTACAATGTGACAGCCTAACAATACATTATGGTGACATAAGGCCAAGACTCACTCACTCACAGAGTGTTTAAAGAGTGACATTAGTAGCATTAATGACATAAAATGCTCATAACTGTCAGTTTCATACCTCAGAATTCCTACCTATAAAAGCACACCAGTGTAATTTCAATGCTTTCCAAGTGCCAGAGTTTTAGACAATTAAGCAAAATTACCTTGAAGAGAATAAAGTATCTACCTAAAATTGCATGCCAGTACTTATTTGTTTTCAGCAATCAGTGGTATTAAAGTGGAACTTCATTTTAGCGAGTAAGGTAATTAAAATAAATACATTACAGGGTTATTTTTAAGATGAAAGTAGAAGAGTTGCTGTTTCATTGCACACAAAAAGAAATGTGAGAATTTCATTATGGTTTGTTTTATTGTACAATTATATACAGTTAAGAGATGTTGTCTATATTTGGCTGCATTTCTTTAATTGACCCTTAATGGACCATGCTATTTGGATAATTAAGGTGTTCTTAAGAATGGCCTGAACATTTTAAAAATTTGGTCCTGGAGGGGATCTTTTAGTAATTAAAAACTTGGAAACAAAACATGTCTATTTAGAGCACCACTCCTCAGGTCTAAAACATTAAATTACAAACAGTATCTTGTATCCCAAGTTTATTTTTGATTTGACTGATATCTGCAATCATCCATACTCCAGAATAATGTTATGTCACTAATTGAAAAAGAAATACAAGTTAAAATTTACAGGACTATCATTAAGAGGAAGTGTGAAATGATGTAGGAAGAAAGAAAAATTTGAACCTGAGCAATGACCTGGGTCTTAGATTACTGTTATATCTTTATGAAGACTTACCTAATGGTAAAATAGCTTCATGGCATGATTCACAAATATTCTCTTCTGTGGAAAGACAGTAATTTTAAAGCAAATTAGATGTGATTTTTCAGTTTAATAAAAGTACTTGAAATTTTGTGACAAAACTCACCATCAACTCTAACGCCTCTTGTCTGAGTTCTATGCATCTTTTTCAACAAAGATAAAGAGTCAGCGACTAGGATCTTCTTACAGCCTTCTCGCAGCAGGATCTGAAAACAAAGTAGTACAGGTTTCATGATCAAGAGGTCAATAAAATAATTCTACTTTAAATAAAAAATCCTAAACATATATGCTTCACTGATAATATAATGTTGCTGTGGTATACTACTTTGGTACTGTACTGGACTGAAATGCTTAGCTATATCCAGTTTTAGTGATCACATAAGACAAAAAAAAAAAGGAAATAACTAGTGTGGAAAATACTAAAGTACCTTTCACATTACATGATTTTTCCAGTGATTTTCACTTGCACACTTCATTTACATAAACAGTGAGTTAGAAGCAGTAGGGTTACATTCCCATGACCTCCATTTATTCATTTCAACATACCCAGTGACTCAGTCCATCCAGTCGACCCTGGTTTGATTGTGTATTAAGTCACAGAGGCAGGCTCTAATGCACATAAAATACATATAACTATGAGGACTAAGAGTGTTTTGGACCTTGAAAACAGCAAAGAGGCTTGGTTGTCTGATGTCTCAAGTTTTATGTAGCATGCCAGAACGAAGAAGTAAAAAAAAAAAAAAAAAAAAAAAAAAAGACAGGGATTGCGACTGAACTCACTGTACATGGAAAGCATATGTGAAGAAACGGTTATGTCAGGCTACATGTTACTGGCAGTCAGAAAAAAGGGAAAGCTTGCAATACTTAAGAAATGTGCAACTGTATAGGAATATCACCATAGAGTTGTGTAATTTGTCATGTGCCCTACAATCCTACCTGTGTAATCTGGCATCCTAAGGTGATGAGATCAGCACCAGATGGGACAGAAACAGGCAATACTTTGAACATAAGGAACCATTCTGTAAGATGCTTGGCCTTAATCAAGGAGTTAAATTGGGGCAAAATAAACAAATGTCAGAAAAAGACACACCTCTAGGCCACTAGAGGAAACATAGACCAGGATACAGAATAATGGAGCTTTTACTTCTCTCCAAAAGTGAACTTGCACTGCAGAACAAGATATTGATGGAATAAACTATAACTAAATGCTATGAGATGCCACCATGAGCCTGATGTGCCTGACACAGATTAAAGGTTGCTTGTTTACTAGAAGTTAAGTCAGAGGTGGCCACCTCAAGGCCAGGGTGTAATCAAAGGTGGAGTCAGAAAGATATGCCTAAGACAAATAGGAAGAGAACCCAGGTTATGTCACAAACAATAGGGTCACCTTTTGCTATTACAAGGAGCAAGAACTCTAGATAGCAAACATTAATATATGTTTTGAAAGATTTGAGGTGTAATGATTAGTGATTACAGCCATTGCCTTAAGGAATCCAAAGTCTTAGTTACATTCTCCCAGTGTCTATACTGCTCTTCTCTGGATATTCTAGGTTTGCTTTTACCTAGTGTTAAACACTGAGGCTAAAATTGGGTCTGTGTGAACTAGCTTGGGTGTTTGTGTAAATACGCATGACTTTGAACTACTATTAAACCTAATGACGCTCCTGTTTTGAAGCTTTTTTTGTTTACCAATTATTTTTAAACTTATTAATGTTTTTAATGTTATTAATTTTAACAATTTGCCCAGTCTTGTTACTATAAATTTTTGAATTATGTTTTAAAGTAAACTGAAGAGATGCTGCTATCAATGTAGACCTGAATGTTAACTTGTTTCAACTTCAAACTTGAAAGATGTCACAGGGTGAGTGTAAAGGATCTGAAGCTACCTATATCTATAACATCTGAGAATGTAAGAGTCTCTGAAGTATGTAAAGTAGGATATATACATATTTTTAAACTTCTGTAAAAATGTTTATTTCATCTTAGGAACAAATAAAGTATCACCTATACTAACAATCCTAAGGATTCTCTATGTATCACTAAAATCATTAATCAATAACTAATTCTAGTCTTCAGCTAAACATTTTGTTTACAAAGGCTGAACATTATAGTAAAGTAGCAATGAAATGGACCAAGGCCACAGTTTTTTGATGTGACTTGGCCACCTGTCCATACCAAGTCCAAGTATGAAATTCAATCCATTTCTTTCTTCTATTCTCTTTTTACTTTCTCCTTTTAGCAACTTCAACTACATCCAGGAGTTATTGGTTTCATTTTCAGATTCAGCAGTTAATTAGAGGTACTGGCAGGCTATTGAAATTATGTAAACCAATAGTCTGTTTGGCCTGCTGTAGAACATCAAAACTGCTATTTAAACTCCTGTACTATACTTCTGGGTTTCCTTTAGTCTTGTAACATTAGAACTCATACCTGTTCTTTTGAGGTTAATGACACTGCAGCATTAGCAACTCAGATGACTGTTTATAATCTTGTGAAATAGGACAATGTAGTGAAAAAAGTGAACACCACCACATTTATTACATTATTATATAAGGCGCAGATTTTTGAAATAATTCATTAATCCCTGAGGAGAAACTGCCTATTTGCATCACCTTTGGAGGTCAGAGCGCAAGGTCAGCCATTGTACAGCACCCCTTGATTCATTTTCAGGTTAAGAGCTTTGCTCAAGGGCTCAAGAGAATAGGATCCCTTCTGGAAGTAATGGGATTTGAACCGGCAACCTTCCAGACAGCAGCGCAGATCCTTCTGCTCAGAGCCACCACTCTGCCCATTATTGTTGAAATAGTTAAAAATTATGCAAAACTGTACACATTTACATAAAAACTACATCATAAGAATTTATACTGTAGGTCACAACAATGTGGCCTCCACTAATCTACCTTATTATTCTTTTGCCTTCCTCAACAATTGCTTTGCTTTTCCCAGTATCACACCAATACTCAGAACATTTTTCTTTAAGTATACATTATTAAGTATGTAATATGAAGGTCTAAAATAATTATCTTTTACTGACCTCAAATTTTATTTAATGGAAATCTATGCAGGCGTACAGTGAATAAAATGTCAGAACAAGCCTTTTATTCCAAAATGGCAATTATACCCACAATGAAAAAAACGTATATAAATATACTTAGACATATTCTGTCTAGGTCTTTCATGTAGATTACATTCTATTTCGGACCTTTCAAAATCTTTTCAGATTGAAGAATAAAAGACTGCATGAACCCATATCATACATCTTTCATTTATTCTTATGTCAAAATGCAAATAAAATATTTTAATTGATATTTAACAAGAAGAAAATATGACAGAAAAAACAAGCGGAAAAAAACAATAACAGCTTAAATCCCTAATCTACAGTTATTTGTAAAATGTGTAGTATGGCTGGTTTTAAGCTATATTTGGCATGTCAAATTTAGTCCTAGATAGACTTCTGGGTTGAAATTCAGGTCTGGGCACTTTTGGTGTAGCTTTTTCATACGTTTCCCATGTCAAACTTGGCTTTTCTCTAAATACTCAAACTTTCTTCTATAACATAAAGATGTGTGTGCTGGGTTGTTTATTGACTATAAATTCAATCGGTTTAAGTAAGGAAGTGTATGTCCTGTAATGCACTATTGGCTCTGTACACAGTTGCTGAGTGTTTTGCCTGCAATGCTGCTCAAATGGGCTCTAGCCAGTATAGCACAGTTTAATGGAAGATGGGTTAATGTAATATGGCAAAAAATAACACTCATAAAAATTATTAAAATACAGTTTTATTTGTTTACTAAATACCCCAACAGTATGGAGTATTATACAGAATAAGTTTAATATATTTCATATTTTCATCTTTTCTGTATAGTACTCTTACAGGACATCATGAGCTATACATTCAGAAAGATTACCTTACCAAATCATTTCAATTTTTTGAAACATAGTATGGCACCATACTTCACATTTTCATTATGCTTGCCTTATCAATCTTATTTGGCACAGATAAGGACTTATCTATGGAAATCAATATTTACTTTATATAGAATTTTTCATATCCACTACCACTGCAAGCGCTTTAGACAGTTATAAAGGCGGCTATACAAATACATATTGTTATATTTGAAACTTAGACACAAAACACCCTTTTTATATTTTTACACAATGTATTTTAGTTAAGTAGCATACAGGTAACTATTTTAAACCAAGTGACGATAGAGCAAACCATGTACTTACTTGTAGATTATAGTCATGAAGGATCTTTACTAGTGAATCTCTAAGATTAGGAATTTCCATGCCTTCCTTGATTCTGTGGATTAAAAGAATTGGATCCACATGTGTCCCAATGTTGTTTAACAAGCCTGTGATAAAAGCTATGTTTAAAAAAAACAAATAAAAAGTTATAGAAGTAAAAACAGCAATGCAATGAAACATTTCAATGTAACAGAAAGTTACAGTCTGAGATATTAAAAATAGCAGATGACAACAACTAATTACATTATATAAATGTAATTCAGACCATTGAATCCATCCAGAGACTACACAGTTTTTGTGTCTCAACAAGTAAACACAAATAAGCATAAACAGGTACTGCTGAGCCTATGGGTTATAAGTGCAACTATTTTAAAGGAGTACTATTGTTAAGCTCCTTGATTAGTACTCAATAGTTTTCCCACTTTGTTCTCAGTTTGTGTAGATCTAAAGTGCAGCTTCAAGTAGTGTTAAGTTGAGGTTATTGCTGTTAAAGTCAGTTCCATCAGTTACCCCATGATGTCTAAGGGATTAAATACTTTCTGGTTGTGGCAACTGGATATTTAAAGAATAAACAATATTTATAATAAATATCTGAAAAAGTGCAGATCTGGGTATTATATATTGCCAAAGGGGTTTCTACAAAGTACCAAATTAATGGTCTGAATACTTATAAGAATGGGTGATTTAATTTTTATTTTTAATAAATGTAGAAAACCTTTCTAAAAACATGTTTTCACTTTGTCATTATGGCTTAATGAGTATAATGATTGATAGGCAAAAATGTCAAATTTATCTATTTAAAATTAAATGTACAACAAAATAAAGTGTGCAGAAACTGAAGGAGCCAGAATACTTTCTGAATGCACTATATATTTATCTATCTCTATCTGTACTGTATATACATTATAATGTATATACATATGTATATTAGTTATACAGTTAGGGCCATAAGTATTTGGACAGTGATACAATTATCATAATTTTGGCTCTGTGCGCGACAACAATGGATTTGAAATAAAGCAATCAAGATGTGATTGAAGTGTAGACTTGCGGTTTCAATTTAAGGCATTTAACAAAAACACTGTATGAACCATTTACAAAAGACAGACTTTTTATACATGATCCCCCTTTTTTCAGGGTCTCAAAAGTATTTGGACTAGCTATCATAATTATAAATATAATGATCATTTTCAATATTTGGTTGAAAATCCTTTACAGTCAATAATTGCTTAAAGTCTGGGACCCATGGCCATCTCCAAGTGCGGGGTTTCTTCCCTAGTGATACTTTTTCAGCCCTTTACTTCAGCTGTCTTCAGGTGCTGCTTGTTCATTGGACTTTCTGCAATCAGTTTAGCCTTCAGCAAGTGAAATGCATATTCAGTTGGGTTGAGGTCAGTTGACTGACTTGGCCATTGAGGAACATTCCACTACTTGCATTGAAAAGCACTTGGTTTGCTTTCGTTTTATGTTTTGGCTCATTGTCCATCTGTACTGTGAAGCCTCATGCTATTAGTTTTGCAGCTTTTGGCTGAATCTGAGCAGATAGTATAGCACTATACACTTCAGAATTCATCCTGCTACTTCTGCCAGCAGTCATATCATCAATAGACACCAGTGAATGGCTTCCATTGGCAGCCATGTATGGTCATGCCATAAAACTGCCATGTTTCATAGATTATGTGGTATCTATCTATCTATCTATCTATCTATCTATCTATCTATCTATCTATCTATCTATCTATCTATCTATCTATCTATCTATCTATCTATCTATCTATCTATCTATCTATCTATCTATCTATCTATCTATCTATTCATTGGATCATAAGCCATTTCTTTCTTCATTGGGTTTCTGTCACGGTATGTTTTGGCTCATTGTCCATTTGTACTGTGAAGCATCATTTTTCAGTTTTGTAGCATTTGCCTGAATCTGAGCAGACAGTATAGCCCTCTACACTGCCATACTTCCATTGGCAGTCACACATGCCTATACCATAACACTGCCTCCACCGTGTTTCACAGATGATGTGGTATGCTGCAGATCATAAGCCATTCCTTCTCTTCTTCATATTCTTCTCTATACATCATTCTGGTATATATTGTTCTTAATTTCATTTGTCCAAAATAAACTGTTCCAAAACTGGACTTTTTTTTTTTTTTTTTTAAATATTTTCAAGCAAAGTCTAATCTGTCCTTTTTATGCTTGACGATTACCAATGGTTTTCACCTTGTGGTAAACCCTCTGTATTTACTTTCATGAAGTCTGCTCTTGACTTTGGCAATGATAGGCCTACCTTCCAGAGAATGTTCTTGGTTTGGCTTAATGTCATGAATTGTACTTTCTTCACCAAGGAAAGAATTCTGCGATCATCCAGCGTAAATGCCTTCCATGGTTGTCCAAGTCTTCTGGTGTTTCTAAACTCACTAGTGCATCCCTTCTCTTTAAGAATGTACCAGGTGGTTGATTTGACCACTCCTGGTGTTTCTGCTTTCACTCGGATGGGTTTATTTTTACTTGCATGGACAGCACTTTGGACCTCATATTGAGAGTTCACAGTGACAGCTTCCAAATGCAAATTCCACACTTGGAATCAACTCCAGACATTCTACCTGCTTAATAGTTAATGAAATAATGAGGGACCTTCTCACACCTGGATATGGAACAGCTTGTCAGTCAAATGTCAAAATACTTTTGAGCAACTGAAAATGGGGGGATAATGTATAAAAATGGCTGTCATTTCTAAATGGTTCATACTATATTTCTGTTGAACCTTTCAATTAATGATGAAATCCTACACTTTCAATCATGTAATTATTTCTTCATTTCAAATCCACTGTGGTGGCACATAAGAGCCAAAATTATGAAAATTGTGTCACTATCCAAATACTTATAGGCTAAACTGTATAATGATATATCTTGTATACATCATAATAAGAGCTAAGAACACAAAAGACTTACATTTTATAATGGAAGTAAATCCACTACAGAAACACGAACAAGTATTTCAAACATACTTTCACATACAATGGTACTTACAGTGTAAATTGTTGAGGTTGTGGCAAAATACTTTACTTTAATTGCTGGGGGAATGCAGTTTTCAGTCCCAGTTAAACATTTATTAATACAAACAAGTTGCTAACAGCAGGGTAGCTTATCGTGAAAAACATTTAACTTTGTAACTTACGTGGCTTGTCAATTGAATAAGATATTAGATCTTCCCAAAGTTCAGCATCATCCTGTTCCTTTGCAAACTCAATCGCTTTGTCTACATCATAGAGCTCCTCCATTATCATTTGCAAAGCTCTCCGGCTATTGCCCATTCTGCCTGAAATAAAGAAACATGTTAGAACAACTAGGTAGTATAAACATATTAAAAAAATGATTCTTCCACATAACTGGATAACTATAAATCAGGGATGTGAAAATCTGATCCTGGTGAGCCTTAGTAGCTGTTGGTTTTCATTCCAGACACTTTTTCAATTAGTAACCAACTACAGCTGATGATTAAACAGTTTTTATTTTATTTAAGTTTAACTGACTTGCTTTTTAAAATTTAGAACCCCAGTTTCTTTTTTTCCTTAAGGCTTTACACCCTTTTGGACTGCCCCACTTGCAGCCAGTTTTCTGTGGTTCAATTTTAAATTGTGAAGGTATTTTATGGTGACTCCAGTTACCAACTGTTATATATGTTACGTATGTGACCTCAAAGTTACCACTTTGAGTAAAATCCCACACATGCTGACACTCTGTTAAAACTTAAAAAAAAAATAAAAAAATAAAAAATATGATTTAAAATGTTGAGTAACATAGAACTATGGAGTAAATACCTAGAGGATTCAGGAAAACTTATTTTGCTTGTTTACGAAGCTATAAGGATATCTCGATCATCAGTTAATTTGTGTCACTGTCATGTGGAACATCCCAAGTACTTTGTTCTAATAGCACACCTTTTGAAACTCAGCTTTCTGTTCTGAGGATTGCCTATATTAATTAAAATCTGTTTGTTTTAGTGGATTAATTTTTTGTCATGTCTGCAGCTCAAGAAACATTTCTAACAATTTAGGAGACTGCAATGAACAACAAATTCATTTGTTGCTTATGTCTTGTAATGCAAGACATTACCTTTATTTATATAACATTATGTCACCATAACCATAAACAATGTCATAAAACTAGGGAACATACAGTGAAAAAGAAAAAGACATAAAACTGAGGAAAATGTAAGAGCAATTTGAAACAACTTTAAAACCAATGGGCTAAACAATTTCTTTAGTAGCTTAATAAATTAGATTGCTAATATGTCAGAGTAAGTACTGGGGTTCAAATCAAGAAGAGTATAGTAGAAGTGCCAAAAGGGCATACCCACTATCAAGAACAATATTCTTGTGAATGTTAAAATTATTTACTTAACTATCCCATATTATTACTCTGCTTTGTATTTTAAAATGGCATGTGCTGATTAAATCTACGTAAATACTAATAAGAAAAGGTCCAAATCAAAAGCACTTAAATTTTTTGATATTTTAAATCTGTTGTTAACTATAAAGACAGCATGTGGTCTGTGGGACCTTTCTCTAAACCCACATGACATCTTCTTTAAAAGATTTTTTCAGTATATGAATAAGAGCTATTTTATCTTCAATACTCCACTATTAGTCCAAATTTGTGATCCACTTCTCTTGCATATCTATAAAATGACTTGCCTAACTCAATTTATAAATCAAGAAAATGAAGTGGGATAGAAGCACCAGAGAAACAGTGGAAAGTATCATTTTAAATATAATTGAGAGATTAAATATTGTACATTTTTGTGGAGGAGAAAAGATAGTGTGTTTTGTTTGCCAATAAAGGCTGTCAGGTCTCATGAAATATAACACATCAGCACAAAAAATACTCCCAGTATTCTGTCTCATCAGTGATGATAATCAGACCCCACTAAATGCATATAAATGTGGAACATGACAAAAATGGCAATGGACTGAGCGCATTCTATTTTAGTTCCTAAGAGCATTTCTTGGAAGTGACATATTTAACAATATTTTAGTAAAAATACATGTGCAGAGGGCATTGTGAGCATATTGCTGGATGACATGATATGTACACCACAGGCATCTGTTCTATCAAAAGCTTTTTTTTTTTTTAAATCTCCATTTTGCATGAAAACATGAAATTAACATTTTTCTTGATTATCACTAGAAACTATTCTTGGGTGGAGTATTCCTTTAATATGTAATACTAATCTAAGCACTGTATGATGGGGGTGAGCAAAGTAATCAGTCAACTGTGTCACTGTATATTTCAATGGAGCTTGAACAATGGTGGTTGTCTTAAAGCAGATGTGGACAGTAACAGATAACGCTAGGGAGCTAATTCACATGTACTCTGGGGATGCTGTTTGGATCTGTAGCTTTATATTATAAATGTTCATTCTCACCTGCAGTGTTCATATTTGTTCATTTGGTTCAAATTAAAATATAAAAATTAATACACCATTTTATCTTCTACAAAATAAACTAACTAAAAGTATTTTATGAGAAATGTAAAAAAAATATATTAAGATACATTAGCCAATATTTAAGAAGTATCAATTATTCAGTCAATCTTTAGTAACATTGCACACTTTACAAGACAACAAGCAAACTGACACAGGAGCGAGCTTCACAAGACATCTAAATGGTCAGATCTGGCCTCTTTTGAATAGTCCTGATGTGACTTGACACAATGCCAAGTATGATGTCTGCATAGGATGCTGCACAAGGGAAGAGGGAAAAATCTTGTTTTGTTAGAAAAATAAGCAAACCTAAGTGGCTAAGTATGATCTTCAGGAGACTTTGTAGGGGTCAAGCTTTTACTGCCATTTCTGGAGTTGCTGTGTAAAGAAAAACTACATTTTTAAGATTTCAAGATCACTAAAAATGGTTCACAAGATCTAATTATCTTGCTAAAAAGGCTCCAAAACACCTTCACTTTTTGGGATGGCTAAGGAAAATTAATCAGTTACCCTCAATCCTCATTAACAACTGCAAAAGCATAGTAGACATCATGCTGACGAGCACCATCACTGTCTAGTATGACATCTACACTGTGGCAGACCACAAGGCCCTGAAGTAATTAATTAAAAAGACCCAGTTCCTGCTAGTGCAAAGCTCCCTTCCATATAGGACACTAACACCTATAGAAAGTACTTTGTCTGAGACCCCAAATGCTCCCATTAACAAATGGTTTGGCTACCTGCCACACAACAATCAATAATGTAAAATGCTGCTGAATGCTGTTACCAGTGACTCACAAAAAATTTATTCCAGGCTATTAAACTGTTAGCTGCATGACCCCTGTGTGAGACTTAGCAATGCAAGAACCTGTATACAAATCAGTCTGCAATACTAATTCAACATTTCTGACAATTCTTCAGCTCACTTACTTGTACTGTTAGATTATTACTTCTTTTGTAAGATATACCGCTATACACTTTGTATATATTAATTTATATATTACTGTTAAATAAAATGACAACAAACTGAACTGAGATGAACAAGGCAGCACATATACAGCAAGAGAAAAAAAAGAAATTCAGATAAAGAAGGAGAAAATTATAGAGCTCAATGCACACTAAAACTAGCTGTCCCAAACAATCTCTTCTTCAGTTTCTGATGGTAGTACTGCAGATTTGCAGCATTGGTCCTACAAGAGCAGTTTATATGAGACTAAGCTACCTGTAAATAAAATATAACCAAAACTTCCAGACACACGTTTCCTTATACATGCTCTTTACTGATACCTACATGAACATTTACATTATTCCATGGGAAAACACCCTGCAAGAAACATATCCCGATTGTACAAACTGGACAGCTATATATATGATAAAAATGAACAAGTGGAGGGATTTACAGAATGCATGCAGAAGAACCTCAGGGCTGATTTGAACCAAATATTATCAAACCATTATGCTGTTAATTGGTAACATACTTAGCAAAAACACAGTTTCTTCCACAAAATTCCTCTGTTGGCAAATTTCCAAAGCCTAAAAGACATTAAAATACATTTTAATTTTTCAAAAGGAAATGCAATATTATGAAATAAATTAATGAATGCATTACAGTAATATTTAGTATTATAAATTAAATTAAAGAAAAAATATATCCCAAAAATAATAGCAGTTTTGGGTCTTCTTTGTGATTGATTAGTACTACACTTTAGCATTATGGAATCCTCCATTTTCATAATTATATATTGTACCAATGTACAATAAGTACAGTATGTAACCATATGTGCTGCAAAGATTCAAAGATTATTTATTACAGAATTTAAAATGAACTAATGATGAACCTACTTGAGCATTTCTGTATCTCGATAGAATTGTGAACCTAAGTCATATAACTTGAATAACAGAGTTAGCAAATCATTGTTGTTCAGTTTAATGTATTTTTTTAGCCTCCTGATGTTTTAATATATCTTTACATTGTTTCCAAATCATTTTCTAATTTATTTTTTTCTGAAAGTTAACATCAAATTTATTTACATAAATATATAATTAATTCTTAAACCAAGTACTAAACATTCCTTTCTACAGACCATGCATCATGTTAAAAAAATACTCAAAAATATTAGCTTTCTTTGCCAAACTGGCTTTGAAAGTTCTGTCACAACAGTACTAGATAATCAGTTCAAATGGTGCACTGGTGCTTACAAAAAGCAATACAAACGAAAAAAAAATACATTTCCACTACATGATATGCATTAAAGACTTACTTTATTAGTTATTTTAATACCTTTTCTAGAGGACAATGTGTGCTGTCTCTCAAGAAGGGTAGGAGATTTGGTCGATCATATTCTGCATATAGGCTAATCAACATCTCATGGTATTTGTGACCCTTGTGTGGATCACGTTTAAATAGCTTATGAAGATACTGTGTAGAAAAAAAAAAAAGTACATATTTAAAATACAGTTGTAAGTATTATGTGTTAAAAATATTAAAAAATTAACACTGATGTAGGATAACTGTTGGTAACAGAAACAAACATTAAATACATTACAACTCTGTTGTAATATGTGCAATTAAAAGATTTTTTCCTTCAAGAACCAACACAGAAGGTAGTTAATCTGCAAATCTCTAAAAATAGCTACCATAACCTTTGGAAACTGTTTCCAAACCAGTGTTGATATTAGGTGTTATTAAAGCAACTGAAAACAATTATGAACAAGACTGCATTTGTTGGGTTGAATGATTATAAAAGTTTTAAAATAAATTCTTATGTCCAATATTAAAAAATAAGTTTCAAAAGAATAAAGAAAAGCTTTTAGGCTAATAATGGCATTGCTAGAATATTTATTTCAGTGATCTACCAAATGAGCACAGCCTAAACATTTGCTGCTTGCAAGGAGGAAAAAAAAAACTCCGCTCAGGACAAGAAAGCTGTGGCAGGTCCCTGGTAAACTACCTAAGTAGCAGTATGCTCCATGAGGAAACACTTAATGTGCTTCACAAGTAAATGAAATCGTGTCATGACTATCTGGCTTGATGAGACCAGAGTCCAGTAATTTAATCTGTGAAATGAACTCCATAGTTTAGAGTTTAAAATACAAAACTTATAGATGCATTTGGTGGAAGGCATTTACAGCAGCCCAACCGTGTCTCCCTAAAAGACAGTCATGGAGAGTCCCACTGCTTGTTAAAAAATACATATGGCCCATGATGAAGCCTGGGTGCACAGTCCATTAATAAAATATCTTGGATCTGGGTTGCAGAAACCATGTGATACCAGACAGCAGTATGATATAGTGCCTCAAAAGCCTGTTAGGGGCTCATTTCTTGGAGAAGCATGTGAAATGCTGGTAGCATTAAAAAATAAACATAACCTGTATCGAGCTCAGAGTGGTAAGGAAGATGAAAACAGCTCCCTGACAAGGAGGAAGGATTCCCAGACATTAGGGGGGAAAAAGTAAACAGAGTAGAGAAAAAGTAGCTGAGAAATAAGGAGATTAGAAGTTTAGAAAGTAACTAGACTAAGAACCACCTGTTTCAGTTAGGCATTATGATATATACCAAGTGTATCAAACTCAAATCTGTAGAAAATATATGTTATTTTTCATGTTGTTTGCATGGTGTTTGTCATATCAACACTGTTAAAAATATGTTACTACTTGACTCGCCTTTAGTCAGTACCTATTTCCCAAAATAGCTAAAACAACTGGGAATGCCTTTGTAAAGTCAGTTTATCATTCGCTCAATTATTGTCTAGAGCCTGCGTACAATGCTACTATAAAAGCTCATTCTCCAGTTACAACCATCTCAAATGTGAATAACCTTTAATTCATACCACTTATTTGCATGTAATAAAGTGAGACAGTCATGTTTGTTTAAAAAAAAAAAAAAAACAATCACAAAGAGAATCGCAAGTAGATACTCAGCAATGACTGCACATACAGTGCATCCGGAAAGTATTCACAGCGCATCACTTTTTCCACATTTTGTTATATTGCAGCCTTATTCCAAAATGGATTAAATTCATTTTTTTCCTCAGAATTCTACACACAACATCCCATAATGACAACGTGAAAAAAGTTTACTTGAGATTTTTGCAAATTTATGAATGTGCAGTCAGGAAAAGAACGAGGCAGATGAGAGTGCATTGAGCCCCATGGAATGAGACCGCTGTTATTGCTGTAGAATAACCTAGTGCTGGGCGGTATGACCAAAATTCTATATCACGGTATTTCTCAAAATTATACCGGTTTCATGGTATTCAACAGTATTTTTTTCCCCATGCATGAGTGGATGTTAACCACATTTTCCACTGCAATTACTGCAGTAGACTGGCTAAGAATAACCTATTCCACTGTCATGAAAATTGTACATTGAACAAAAAAACATTTTAATGTGCACACAATTATTAACACAGGTTTGCATGGCCCCATAAAGTGATACTTTTCAAGGGGGTGGTACTAATGAAGAGAAGGAATCACATTGCATGGCAGTGGCAGTCAAAATATAGAACCTTGTTTATTGAACAAATTTTGCAAACAACTTAAGGTAAAATTTTGACAACATATTTTCAACCATCCAAAGAGGCATTTAGACTTAATAAAATAGTCAGAGGTGCTTGTCAAAAGTTGCATTGCACTGAACATGTCTTAGAAAAGGAATAAATAGTAAATATGTTTTGTAAACCAACTACACTTTCTGTTAATGTTAACAATCTCTGTCCACTGACACGTTAAAGTGACTTTTAAAACAACTTTACCATCATTAAATTGCATAATATTTAAACTAACAAATAATAACAATAAAATAAATAACAGTGCAACTTCCAGTAATAATACTATTCCTTCAAGACTTCGAGCCCAGGTGCATTACACAGTATTCACCAAATAAAAATAAAATAAATCAAGTGCAACTTGGTGATGACATCTTTACCAACTGAACCATCATTAAGGCAAATTGCATTAATATGTAACTTGTTTCAAGCTAAGCTATGCATAACTAATAAAACTGCAACTTGCATACAGTAAGTATTGCTTTTACACTAGCAGTACACCTCTATCATGAACTGTGAGAAAAACAATTCTTCTGTTTTATGTGTGAGAGTACATGCTTGGTGACAGACTGGTGCTTTATCTGTGGATGATTTCCACCTTAGCAGAGCAGAACAGACCAGAATAAAAAAAAAAAAAAAACTGATTTTAACAAGAAGAGTTTGGTAACTGCTTAAACACTCGGGTAAATAGGAGAAATACATAATTTAAAAGGTACTGAAAACACTGAAATATATTGTTTAAGCTAACTGGGGTTCTTCAGTTTTCTAACTATAGAGATGTGTATTAAGTCTCAACATTATATATGCAGTGCACACTACCTGTACTATAGTAAACTCGAAATTATTAAAGAAGTGTTAGAATTAACTGAATAATGCATAAAGTAAACTGCTCACTCCCTCACTCTTTCTCTATAGATTAGTAAAATTCCTGTGTCCAATTGAAGAGGTAAACGTTTGCACTCACCACGTGTTGCATTGCAGGATGTTGTGCAAGTTCCTCCACAACTTTATCAATCTAAAGACAAAAAACATGATATCTCAAATAACCAATTAAAGAACTGAGTAGACCTATTCACTTTTCAATCCTCCAAAAGCACTCTCTTATCTTTTCAGTGCTTAAACTAAAACAGTTTCAAAAAAATAATTATGAAGCCATATAATACTGTAGCAGAAAAAAATGAGTGATACTCACTGATATTTTGTCTTCATTGTCCAGCAACATGTCAACAGCTTTCTAAAAATGTTAAAACAATTCTATTAATGATCACATGTGTGCAAATCACTTGAACAATTATTTCTATTTGAACATATGTATTATGCATTGAAAAACACTTCTGCATAATGTAATGTCAAATATGAGAGCTTGATAAAGTGTGTCAGTAATTTTGAGTCACTATACTTAATCTCATCTTATTTTTTTCCTTTTTGGAAAGCAGAAGCACATTATTGTAGTTTGCCAGTGTGTTTATTGCCATGCAGACTTGCTTAAAAAATATTAAACTACTATTAATTCAAACATACCTTTAGCTGTTCAGAAAACCGTTTATTCATATTGCAAGTTAGTCCACCATATTAGCTACTAGGCATTTAGCAGATTGGATACACAGCATATAATAGAGGCAAGGAGAGAATCTATGAAAATATACTGAACTGATAGCACAATTATGATGAAGAAAATTAAGAATTATTAATCTACAACTGTAGATTAACAAAAGTGTGTTACATATGGAAATTTTCAGTACTAATATACATGCTTGTGAGTTGTTCAACTGAGCTGCAGGTATTATCATGGAAAGAGGATGTTGTATTATGAATTTGGAGGACAAACAACACCTCTGAAGCCTGATAAAACTAGCTTTTAAAAATGTTGTAAGACACCCCACTCTTAAAAGCTATCATCTAGGAGTTATGGCAAATTGTAAACATTTAAGATGAACAGAGCTATCATATATAAAACATAAAATCAACTTAAACTCATTTTTTTAAATACTTGCGTGAAACCCCCTTACATTCTCTGAGAGTTCTAAAAGTGCCTGCTCAAAATAGCTGTAGATGGGAGCTAGTATGCAGTAATATTTACTCCTACAACTGTACTAGATTATCAAACTATCAAATTCAGGGTACATGTTATTCAAATTATTTTTGCATTTTTTTGGTGTCAATTCATGTATTTTTCACATCACCCACTGTCACTCTTTGGAAGCTTGGTTACTCTAAGTGTTGTAAGAATATGGCTTATTTGGGGCCTTGGTAGACACAATAAAAAAAGGTACTTAGTGAAAATAAATGATAACTCTTGTCAGTGGCAGAATTTTAGTTTCTCAAACAATTTAATTTAAGGAATATTTTAGGTTTTTGTTTTTGCCCTTTTAGTGACTTTTGAGTTTGATTTACAGTTTTGTTAAGGAGCTGATCTTTACTTCTTTGGTATAACAATCCCTGCTACATTTAGAGTTGTTTATACCGTACATGCATTAGAAGAGTTCCTGTCACTTGCTACAAAAGAAAAAAAAAATGGATGACTTCTTTTTCCTCTGATATATAAATAGAGGAAACAACAAGAAGGTTTAAAGCAAAACAAAAAGAATGGACGGAAGAAGCTTTAAGAGCAAGTTCTACAATACAGCAGATAAGCAGTAGCCAATCTCTCATCTCTTTTAGCTCTACGTTTTATGAAAGCTAGCATATCCAATGTATGAATTGCCTACAGTCCATATTCAAGTTGAATTTTTATCATCTGATGCAGTATACCCATATTTGCTCAGATTGTTAGTGGAAAAGGGATGAGGATATGAAGATCAGTAGTAATATATAAATGCAAATACATAACTGTACTGACTTTATAAATCAAATTAGATTAGGCAAAGCAATTCTGTCAAAAATACAGAACAATCAACGCTACATATGAAACACTTAAGATTAAGTTTAAGATTCAATTTATGTGAAATAGTGTGAACAGAGTGTTCAGTCTGAGGTAATTCTTTATGTACAGTGAGACATTAAAGAGGTTAAAGTGAGGTTCAGTATTTATTTTAGAACAACATTTATTCTTGCCAAATTCTGAGAAAGGTTATAACTGTTCCTCATGGAGACAATTTGCTTCTGTTCTAGTTTTAGATAATGTATCACTTTCCTAATGAATGAATAAGCAATGTGGTGCAGGATATCACAATTTTCTTCTACCTGGCGTTACTACAAATGAGGCAATTAAAGGACTGGAAATAATATAAAATTCAAAGGTATCAGAGAGAAGCAAATATTTTTGGACTATTCCCAAAACATACAGCCTAGCGAATTATAAATTTCATTACTTAATGAAATTTTTTTTTTTTTTTAACTTGTTCCAGATAGATATTAGATAATTAGAGCTGATGAGTCTAATATACAAGCTGAGTTACATTCTTCATCTGAGACTCTTTTTGAAAGTTCATGCTTCCGTCACTGCCTAAGATCATCTAAGGATGTGTTCCTTGACATAAATTGCTAGCATAGTTTCAGGCATTATAAAATATATAGCATGCTACTAGAAGCATTTTTCTTGAATTATATACACTGCCAATACAGAGATCTCTAAAAGTGTGCACTAATAGCAACCTTCCACAAAGTAAAGTCTCAAAACAAAGGACTTTATGCATTCCAAAGAAATGACATTAAAAATGTATCCAGATTTTTAAAAAAGAATGAGTACAGCATACAGAAGAATAAAAAGATATAAAAACTTGAAAAGAATATTCATTTTAACAGTATTACTTCTCCCAGCTAAAGTGGGACGAAGAGAAGACCATCTGTGAAAAAGGATTTCTATAATATTGCAAAAATTAAAACTGAAAACATCTTTTAAGTTTTCTTGTGACCATAACTCCAAGATACTATACTTGAATGCTTTTGTATAGTTTAATATGGAAGACAAATCACTGGGAAAAGTATGCTCTGAATCTGTAATGCAGATAATATATCTATACATATTAATAAAAGGCAAAGCCCTCACTGATTCACTGACTGACTCATCACTAATTCTCGAACTTCCCGTGTAGGTGGAAGGCTGAAATTTGGCAGGCTCATTCCTTACAGCTTACTTACAAAAGTTAGGCAGGTTTCATTTCGAAATTCTACGCGTAATGGTCATAACTGGAACCTGTTTTTTGTCCATATACTGTAATGGAGGAGGCGGAGTCACGTATCGTGTCATCACGCCTCCTACGTAATCACGTGAACTAAAAACAAGGAAGAGATTTACAGCACGAATCAAACGCGGGAACGAAGGTAAATGACGTTAATTTTTGAGTGTCTTTTAATACTGTGTAAGCATACATATTAACACATGTGCAATTAAACGTTTGCATTTACGGGGTGATTTCTCAGGCTTAAAAGCTCGCCTTTTACTAAAAAGGTAAATGGAAACTGTTTTCATTCTGAAGGCCACAAACCACGTTAGATTTCAGACGTTAAACGCGCAAAAATGTCGGTACACCAGATAAATAAGCGCAACATATTATCAGTTGTATTGTATGCTTACAATACATATAGAAATGTGTTAATCGTTAACTAATATTATGGGATGGTGTTTTTCGACTCGCGCCTTGATTTAAACGATTGCATTCCTTGGTGCGTTTGCGTAGCTTATTGTCAATATCTTTACACCTCTTTTTAAGACTTAATTTAAAAAGGTTTTCTTTTGTTCTTAATTAAAATTTAAAAGCAATACTTCACCGCTGCGAAGCCCCTCTAGCGCTGACGTCCGAGGTTCGATTACCGTAAGCGAGTGCAGTGAGTGTGTACGCCTGATGAGCCAAGAATAAGGGGGAAAGACGTGTCGCGTACTCTTTGCATTATTTGACAGTAAACTATTTTCAATCATTCTATGATCTGCTTCTCACAACTGAAGGCACCGTGGCTGATGTTACCTCACTTGCTGGCCAACCATAAGCATTACCTGGTAGGTAACCACCCACTCACTTCACTCCCTTACGGGAATCGAACCTCGGACGTCAGCGCTACAGGCAAAGCCCCTAAAATTGCGCCACGGCGTGTGGTTAGTTTATTTGACAACATGTAGATCGGGGTAATTACATTCCGCGTCACGGCGTGTGGTTCGTTTATTTGACAACATGTAGATCGGGGTAATTACATTCACGGCATTCGTAGTCTGATTCACAATCTGATTGTATGGGTGGTTACCTACTAGGTAACGCTTATAGTTGGCCAGCAAGTCAGGTCGAAGTGATCACTCGAGTGAAGGTAGCTTCACAAAAAAACAGATCCTTAACAAACTGTTGTTAGTATATTTTCCCTCAATTTAAAAAGGTTTTCTTTTCTTCTTAATAAAAGTTTAAAAGCGGTACTTCGCCGGTGCAAAGCGCGTGGATTTGACCGACTGACACATACAGACATATTCATGAGTGCAGGTACTTCGGAAAGAAAGCACCGTGTAAACCTAAAGTTTAAATTAATTTCATAGATCTACAAAAGGTTGCCATTCATTTGAGGCAAGATTGCTTTTCTTCTGTACAACTATACGTTGCATTCTCAAGAGTGCTTGCACGGCTTATAGATATATATATATATATATGTATGTATTTCTATATATAAATATGTAAGCTTATAAGTACTGCCTTACTTCTCTTTAAGAAAGGAAGATGTAATGATACTTGATTTAAACGATTCCATGTCTTCCTGGGTTTGCGTAGCTTATTGTCAATATCTTTACACCTTTTTTTAAGACTTATTGACTGAAATGGGCTTTCACGAAAAAAGTTAGGGCTTTGCTACAGGATACACCCTACACAAGTTAAGCAAGTAAAAATAAAATATATATTTCTGTTTTATTTAAACCTTTTAAGTTCATATGCATAGCCCCATTAAGCTGTTTTATTTTTTTTTCTTTCTTCAGTAATATTTAATCTCCTTAAAGAAAAAGAACATATCCATTTTACTTTTTTTGTATCTCTTTAGTAATATTTTAGTGTAAAAGGATAACCAGTATTTAAACATTTTATGTTACTTTATAAATTTATTTTACACAATGTTGAAAAATTAATAAGAAAGCTACATATTTTGGCAGCTGCTGCTTTAATTTTCAATGAAATGAAAAAACCTCTCCAAGAGAAAACGTCAATGAAGAAGAAACAGTTTGCACTTTCTAAAAATGAGAAACCCTCATTTATAAAAGTTTGCTGCAGATGACTTAACTGAAAATAAATGAATAGTTCCTATGTGTATAATACATATTTATCTATTGTACTTATGCCTTTATTCCAGCAACTTGCAACATCTGAGGTACAATTTGTTACATTACTTTTGTTTTTTGCAGCACAGGCAGGTGAAGTGACTTCCTCAGGGTCACACAGTGGTGTCAGTACCAGGATTTGAACTGACAAGCTCCGGGTTTACTGAAATATTACTGAAGAAAGAAAAAAAACGAAAACGGGCAAATAGGGCTATGCATACAGATGTCCATCCATCCATTATCCAACCCGCTATATCCTAAATACAGGAGCCAATAAGTAGATATGTATATATACAGTATATATATATATATATATATATATGTGAATGTATGTATGTATATATCCATCCATCCATCCATTTTCCAACCCGCTGAATCCGAACACAGGGTCACGGGGGTCTGCTGGAGCCAATCCCAGCCAACACAGGGCACAAGGCAGGAAACAATCCTGGGCAGGGTGCCAACCCACCACAGGACACACACAAACACACCCACACACCAAGCACACACTAGGGCCAATTTAGAATCGCCAATCCACCTAACCTGCATGTCTTTGGACTGTGGGAGGAAACCGGAGCGCCCGGAGGAAACCCACGCAGACACGGGGAGAACATGCAAACTCCACGCAGGGAGGACCCGGGAATCGAACCCAGGTCCCCAGATCTCCCAACTGCGAGGCAGCAGCGCTACCCACTGCGCCACCGTGCCGCCCAGTATGTATGTCTATATTTATATCTATATATATATGTATATGTAGATATGTCAATTTGTGTATGTATATATATATGTATATGTGGATGTGTATATGTATATGTAGATATGTGTATATGTAGATATGTATATATATGTATATATGTTTATGTATATATATGGTTACATAACCTCTTTAACACACTACTTCTCCGCTGCGAAGCGCGGGTATTTTGCTATATGTAGATATCTGTATATGTAGATATGTATACATATGTATATATGTATATGTATATATATATGTTTACATAACCTGTTTAACACACTACTTCTCCGCTGCGAAGCGCGGGTATTTTGATATATATATATATATATATATATATATATATATATATATATATATATATATATATATATATATATGACAGCAACACTCATAACAATGACAACACAATTACATATATATATATGTAGATATGTATATATATATGTGTCAATCTATCTATGTATGTCTAGATATATATGTAGATATGTATATATATGTGTATATATATGTAGATGTGTATATATGTAGATATGTAAATATTTATGTATATATGTGTGTGTATATATATATATATATATATATATATATATATATATATATATATATGTGTGTGTGTGTGTGTATGTATGTATGTGTATATGTATATGTGTGTGTTTATGTATGTGTGTATATATATGTTGATATGTGTATATATATATATATATATGTACAGTATATATATGTAGATATGTGTATATGTAGATATGTATATATATGTATATGTATATATATGTTTATGTGTGTGTGTGTGTGTGTATATTATATATATATAAAAGACAGCAACACTCATAACAATGACAACACAATTACATTGACAATCATGTTACGTTATTTTTAAAATGTTTCCTTTTTTTTTTCATAACCTCTTTAACACACTACTTCTCCGCTGCGAAGCGCGGGTATTTTGCTATTTATATATATATATGTAGATATGTAAATTTGTATATGTATATATATATGTATATGTGGATGTGTATATGTATATATACGTATGTATATGTAGATATGTGTATATGTAGATATGTATATATATGTATATATGTTTATGTATATATATAGTTACATAACCTCTTTAACACACTACTTCTCCGCTGCGAAGCGCGGGTATTTTGCTATATGTAGATATCTGTATATGTAGATATGTATATATATGTATATATGTATATGTATATATATATGTTTACATAACCTCTTTAACACAGTACTTCTCCGCTGCGAAGCGCGGGTATTTTGCTATATATATAAATATATATATATATATATATATATATATATATATATATATATATATGACAGCAACACTCATAACAATGACAACACAATTACATATATATATATATATATGTACATATGTATATATATATGTGTCAATCTATCTATGTATGTATGTCTAGATATATATATATACAGTGGTGTGAAAAACTATTTGCCCCTTTCCTGATTTCTTATTCTTTTGCATGTTTGTCACACAAAATGTTTCTGATCATCAAACACATTTAACCATTAGTCAAATATAACACAAGTAAACACAAAATGCAGTTTTTAAATGATGGTTTTTATTATTTAGGGAGAAAAAAAATCCAAACCTACATGGCCCTGTGTGAAAAAGTAATTGCCCCCTTGTTAAAAAATAACCTAACTGTGGTGTATCACACCTGAGTTCAATTTCCATAGCCACCCCCAGGCCTGATTACTGCCACACCTGTTTCAATCAAGAAATCACTTAAATAGGAGCTGCCTGACACAGAGAAGTAGACCAAAAGCACCTCAAAAGCTAGACATCATGCCAAGATCCAAAAAAATTCAGGAACAAATGAGAACAGAAGTAATTGAGATCTATCAGTCTGGTAAAGGTTATAAAGCCATTTCTAAAGCTTTGGGACTCCAGCGAACCACAGTGAGAGCCATTATCCACAAATGGCAAAAACATGGAACAGTGGTGAACCTTCCCAGGAGTGGCCGGCCGACCAAAATTACCCCAAGAGCGCAGAGACGACTCATCCGAGAGGTCACAAAAGACCCCAGGACAATGTCTAAAGAACTGCAGGCCTCACTTGCCTCAATTAAGGTCAGTGTTCACGACTCCACCATAAGAAAGAGACTGGGCAAAAAACGGCCTGCATGGCAGATTTCCAAGACGCAAACCACTTAAGCAAAAAGAACATTAGGGCTCGTCTCAATTGTGCTAAGAAACATCTCAATGATTGCCAAGACTTTTGGGAAAATACCTTGTGGACTGATGAGACAAAAGTTGAACTTTTTGGAAGGCAAATGTCCCGTTACATCTGGCGTAAAAGGAACACAGCATTTCAGAAAATGAACATCATACCAACAGTAAAATATGGTGGTGGTAGTGTGATGGTCTGGGGTTGTTTTGCTGCTTCAGGACCTGGAAGGCTTGCTGTGATAGATGGAACCATGAATTCTACTGTCTACCAAAAAATCCTGAAGGAGAATGTCCAGCCATCTGTTCGTCAACTCAAGCTGAAGCGATCTTGGGTGCTGCAACAGGACAATGACCCAAAACACACCAGCAAATCCACCTCTGAATGGCTGAAGAAAAACAAAATGAAGACTTTGGAGTGGCCTAGTCAAAGTCCTGACCTGAATCCAATTGAGATGCTATGGCATGACCTTAAAAAGGCGGTTCATGCTAGAAAACCCTCAAATAAAGCTGAATTACAACAATTTTGCAAAGAGGAGTGGGCCAAAATTCCTCCAGAGTGCTGTAAAAGACTCATTGCAAGTTATTGCAAACGCTTGATTGCAGTTATTGCTGCTAAGAGTGGCCCAAGCAGTTATTAGGTTTAGGGGGCAATTACTTTTTCACACAGGGCCATGTAGGTTTGGATTTTTTTTTCTCCCTAAATAATAAAAACCACCATTTACAAACTGCATTTTGTTTTTACTTGTGTTATATTTGACTAATGGTTAAATGTGTTTGATGATCAGAAGCATTTTGTGTGACAAACATGCAAAAAAATAAGAAATCAGGAAGGGGGCAAATAGTTTTTCACACCACTGTATATGTACATATGTATATATATATGTGTATATATATCTAGATGTGTATATATGTAGATATGCAAATATTTATATATATATATATGTGTCTGTGTGTGTATATATATATATATATATATATATATATATATATGTATATATATATGTATATATATATATATGTGTGTGTGTGTTTATGTATGTGTGTATATATATGTTGATATGTGTGTATATATATATATATATATATATATATATATATATATGTATATATATGTGGATGTGTATATGTATATACCGTCTTTTTCCGAAAATAAGACACTGTCTTACTTTCTTTTTTGGTCCAAAATACGCACTAGGGCTTATTTTCGGGGGAGGACAAAAATAAAAGTATATTTATATATTTTTATTTAATATTTATTTATTTTACACAGAATACAGAAATTAAAATTTATTCAATTACAGTCATGTCATCTTCTTCTGGAACATCGTCATAAATCAAGATTTACACCCCTGGAGTCTTCCACAATTCCCTTTTTGTACTCGACGGAATAGCTCTTTCGTTTTGTACTCATTTTAACTGCGGTTAAAAATTATTCACTTTATAAAAAATAAAATTACGTATGAGGAAATAATCAGACTTACAAGACTGAAATGAACAAACATTGCATCTGCACTGTCGCTCAATGTAGACTGCTGCCTTAACGAACAATTATTTATAGTGTGCGCCAACGACGCATTCCGTCGCATTCCGCATATGCATGCCCCCCTCCACCCCCTCCCCACCTCATTCGACCATACTCTGCGATACGCGCGACGCAGTACAACACAGCAGAGCAGAGCGGACACAATATTTACGGTATGTATTCATGCTGCCTTATGTTGTATTTTTAAGATAAATTCCAAGAATTAATTTGAAACGAACTGTAGAGGTAAACAATGAATTTCTCGGAATATTTTATTTCAAACATTTCTCTGAAATACGAGTATTAGGGAAGCTAAACATACTTAATAAATCAACAGCATTTTTTAACGAATTCTTTTTTTCACATTATTTTAACTAGGGCTTATTTTCGGGGGAGGGCTTATATTACAAAAAGTTCCGAAAATCTCGATAGGGCTTATTTTCGGGGGATGTCTTATTTTCGGAAAAAGACGGTATATATGTAGATATGTGTATATGTAGATATGTATATATATGCATATATATTTTTATGTGTGTGTGTGTGTGTATATTATATATATAAAAGACAGCAACACTCATAACAATGACAACACAATTACATTGACAATCATGTTACGTTATTTTTAAAATGTTTCCTTTTTTTTTTCATAACCTCTTTAACACACTACTTCTCCGCTGCGAAGCGCGGGTATTTTGCTAGTATGATATATATATATGATATATATAGATATAGATATATATATATATATATATATATATATATATATATATATATATATATATATATATATATACTAGCCATGTGCGCCCAACTACGTTGCGTGTGTTAAAGTTGTCTGTGAAGGGCTCCCTGTTTAAACGCGGCTGCCAGGCGTGAACTGGGCCCTTCGTTGCACAGCATTATGATTTTTTATAAGGGAAACAAAATTACAAAACAAAACCCTTGGACATTGATTCGATAGGAACGGCCTACTCGGAATCACTGTCCGAATAGTAATTATGTGGTGGTGTAGGAGCATTTCTGCTTCTCTCCGTTCATAGTCCGTCTCATTTTCACGATGCTGTTGTTTCCTCTCACGATCTCTTCTCAACCTTTCTCCAATCTCGCAGGTTGCTTTGTGGCAATCCAAAGAGTAAGGAAATATACACGGAGCAATGATTATAAAAGGGGGACACATAGGTATGCAGGCTCTTTAAAGCATAAATAGGGATCACTTCACTGACATGTGAGCAAGCCAGGGTACAACTGTGAGACGCGCAGCACTCGCCGGCTACAACGTAACAATAATAATTTCCAGAACGTGCTGTTACGTTGTCATTCATTTTACCCACTGTCTTTCTTTCATTCATATGTTACGTAGGAACGTACCTTTTATCTTCGGCAATCTCATTCTCTAACCAGGGCTCAGGAGCTAACCATTGTAACACTGTCCACCACCCCTTTCGTTATTCTGGCACATAGTTGACATCCGTGAGTAACAACAACGTACTAAACTGGAAAGTGGTCTACGCATGCGTGGAATTCGCGGACAAACAAAGATCAAGACCCAAATGAAGATTATATATAAAGATTAGTTAATTTAAAGCACAACAATTTGTTTAGTTTGAATGTCTGTGTTTTGAGGTGTTACTGGAGTAATACAGTCTTCAGTAGTATAAGCCTGGAGGAGATTCTTAATGCAATGCCTATGTTTTAGCTGTCTCTCTACTGCCATCTAGTGCTTCTTCTTCTAATTCATTCGCGGACAAACAAAGATCAAGATCCAAATGAAGTTTATATATAGATATTAGGGATGCACCGATACCGAAACGGGTATCTGGTATCGGCCTCGATACACCACATTTTCTAAAGTACTCGTACTCGTTAAAAGTCCCCCGATACCGGGGACCGATACCACGGTCTGAGAAATGTCTATGTTTGAGCGGCGTGTAAGGGGTTAATCACTGGCGCCGAGTGCCCGCCCCCAGGCCCCGGCTGCAGCTCAGAGCGGGGAGAAGGCGAGGCGAGACATGTCAGCCGTGTGGAACTATTTCAAAGTGAATGAAGACGACAAAACAAAGGCGGACTGCAAATTGTGCTCAGCGAAATTGTCCAGAGGAGGCTCAAAAGGTAGCGCATTTAACACAAGTAATTTAATCAAGCACCTAAAATCCCAACACGACAACGAGTACAAAGAGTTTACCCACGCTTCTAAACCAACACAACCCACGCTGCAGCAAACTCTTGCAAGACGAGAGAAAATGTCCAGAGACAATCCACGTGCTGTGAAAATAACACAGGCAATTATCGAGTACATTGCATTGAGTGACCAGCCACTCTCGGAGGTAGAAAATGTGGGATTCCTGCGTCTCCTCCATGTTCTGGAGCCCAGATATGATGTCCCAAGCCGCCACTACATGACTGACACGGAGCTGCCTAAACTACACGACTCCGTGAAAAAACATATCCACAGCCTACTGCAAGCCTCCTCTGCGTTTAGTTTCACCACGGATATTTGGACAAGTAGTGTTAGCCCCGTGTCGCTAATTAGCCTAACCTCCCAGTGGATAGACGAGAGTTTCTTGGTTTTTTTTGTTAAATTATATGACTAAAGCTGTTACCTGTAAATTTAAATAATGTTTTTATTAAGTACTCGGTATCGGCAAGTACTTGGTATCGGCGAGTACTGAAATGCAAGTACTCGTACTCGTTTTACAAAAAAGTGGTATCGGTGCATCCCTAATATATATATATATATATATATATATATATATATATATATATATATATATCATCATTATAAGAGATACTTTTTATTTAAGTGAATCCTTTATTACCCCTTTAATATCTGAAGTTTTCCAAATCCAGAAAAGCAAGTGTTCTTTAGCAACTGTAAAAAGCATCAGTGAGAAAGAACAGCTCTGTTGAGCTCTGTATTCTAGTGTTAAATAGTCTACATTTAAATTATTTATACAAATATAGGCTTCTAGGCTTGAATATAATTTTAGTTACACACTGTGACTGTATCCCAGATATACCAATTGTATCTAGCAGGGGGCGCATGCTCCCTGGGAAGAGGTTTGGTAGTGATAGCAGTCATTACTAACCCAACAATATAGAGTACCAGTCTTTCCAACATGACACAAAGTATGGCATCATACCTAAAACATACCTTGGACAACAGTGAGTTCATAACATGCTGAAATATCAATAGTTTCTAATTATTATAAGCACTCCTAATGAAACACACACCTGAAATAGTATAACTAGAAAGTAGGTAGAAAAGTAATACTGCTAATATGGAACAAGTGGGGGTTTTGCTGAAAGTACAGCATGTAAATCAGAATACATTACAACATTTAAAATAAATCTCTGTAAGGAAAGAAAGGAAGGAAACCTCTGACATATAAAATGAATACCACTTAAAATAATAATAACAATTACAAATTTATAAAGAATGTAGCAAAGCTATATTCCTCATGACAGATTAATTTAATTTATTAAATTAATTAATTAATTTAATTTTTCTGTATGGACATTGTAGTTCCAGTAAGAACTGTACACTGCTATGCTAACAACAAGCCATGGATTACAAGTGACATCAAGAGCCTTTTGAACCAGAAGAAAAGGGCTTTTAAAGACGGTGATCAGCATGAGCTCAAGCGCGTGCAGAAGGAACTCCGAGTGCAGCTCAGGGCGGCGAAGGAGCAGTACAGGAGAAAGCTGGAGCAGAAGTTGCAGAATAACAGCATGAAGGAAGTGTGGGATGGGATGAAGATCATCACTGGCTGCAGCTCGAAGCGGGGTACCACCATCGAGAGAGACGTGAAGAGAGCAAACCAAATGAACAACTTCTTTAACAGGTTTGACCACCCTAACCCACTCTCACTCTCACCTCGGAGTACTGCACCCTCCACACATCCTTCTGCTGATACCAGACTAGGAGAGACATCCCCACCCATAATTACAACAGCGCAAGTAAGCAGACAGCTGAGGAGACTTCGTGCCAGCAAAGCAGCGGGTCCAGATGGAGTATCGCCACGACTGCTGAAGGTCTGTGCATCGGAGCTGGGGGGTCCTCTACAGCGCATCTTCAACCTGAGCCTGGAACAGGGGAGAGTCCCGAGGCTTTGGAAAACATCTTGTATCACCCCAGTCCCAAA
This sequence comes from Erpetoichthys calabaricus, assembly GCF_900747795.2. Taxonomy (NCBI): domain Eukaryota; kingdom Metazoa; phylum Chordata; class Cladistia; order Polypteriformes; family Polypteridae; genus Erpetoichthys; species Erpetoichthys calabaricus. The sequence continues at coordinate 149,321,656 of NC_041399.2, read as the reverse complement.
GGTATCACGTCCTAGTGAGCTGAATGACTTTCGGCCTGTTGCTCTGACATCACATGTGATGAAGACCATGGAGAGGCTGCTGCTTCACCACCTTAGGCCACAGGTTCAACACGTCCTTGACCCTCTGCAGTTTGCATATCAGGAGAAGGTGGGAGCGGAGGATGCCATCATCTATATGCTACACCGATCCCTCTCTCACTTGGACAGAGGCAGTGGTGCTGTAGAATTATGTTTCTAGACTTCTCTAGCGCCTTCAACACAATCCAACCTCTGCTCCTTAGGGACAAGCTGACAGAGATGGGATTAGATTCATACCTAGTGGCATGGATCGTGGACTATCTTAAAGACAGACCTCAGTATGTGCGTCTTGGGAACTGCACGTCTGACATTGTGGTCAGCAACACAGGAGCGCCACAAGGGACTGTACTTTCTCCGGTCCTGTTCAGCCTATATACATCGGACTTGCCATGTGCAAAAGTTTGCTGATGACACTGCTATTGTGGGCTGCATCAGGAATGGGCTGGAGGATGAGTATAGGGACCTAATCAATGACTTTGGTAAATGGTGCGACTCAAACCACCTACAACTGAACACCAGCAAAACCAAGGAATTGGTGGTGGATTTTAGGAGGCCCAGACCCCTCATAGACCCCATGATCATCAAAGGTGACTGTGTGCAGATGGTGCAGACCTATAAATATCTGGGAGTGCAGCTGGATGATAAATTAGACTGGACTGCCAATACTGATGCGCTGTGCAAGAAAGGACAGAGCCGACTATACTTCCTTAGAAGGCTGGCGTCCTTCAACATCTGCAATAAGATGCTGCAGATGTTCTATCAGACAGTTGGGGCGAGCGCCCTCTTCTACGCAGTGGTGTGCTGGGGAGGCAGCATTAAGAGGAAAGACGCCTCACGCCTGGACAAACTGGTGAGGAAGGCAGGCTCTATTGTTGGCATGGAGCTGGACAGTTTAACATCTGTGGCAGAGCGAAGGGCGCTCAGCAGGCTCCTATCAATTATGGAGAATCCACTGCATCCACTAAATAGTATCATCTCCAGACAGAAGAGCAGCTTCAGCGACAGACTGCTGTCAATGTCCTGCTCCACTGACAGATTGAGGAGATCGTTCCTCCCCCAAACTATGCGACTCTTCAATTCCACCCGGGGGTGTAAACGTTAACATTTAACATTATACAAAGTTATTGTCTGTTTTTACCTGCATTATTATCATTCTTTAATTTAATATTATTTATTGTATCATTATGCTGGTGCTGGAGAATGTGAATTGGGATTAATAAAGTATCTATCTATCTATCTATCTATCTATCTATCTATCTATCTATCTATCTATCTATCTATCTATCTATCTATCTATCTATCTATCTATCTATCTATCTATCTATCTATCTAATAACCAGTGTTTACTTCTATATGTCCATTAATATTCACTGTTCAAGCCAATTCATGTTTTAAAACTATATTAGGAAGGAGTCTTTTTTAATTCTTCTAGGAATAAATAAGGAGAATTTCACATGTAGGGTATATGCTTTAGCTAAAACCATTAACTTCACTGAGAAGACAAAATCATACCAGATAACACGTAATAAGTCACTGCTAACTGCAGTGAAAACTTTTCTTTTTTTAACTTTTCTTCCTTTATAGTAATTCAAGTGTGTGTTCAGACCAAAGTGTGTGTGTGTGTGTCTGTATTTATTTACTTACTTGACTACCTATTTATGTATTTATTTATTTAAAGAGCTTCTATAAAAAGACAAATCTCTCCCTGGGGACAAATAAAGTTTGTTTGTTCGTTCTATCAGGGCACGGTGGCGCAGTGGGTAGCGCTGCTGCCTCGCAGTTGGGAGACCTGGGGACCCGGGTTCGCTTCCCGGGTCCTCCCTGCGTGGAGTTTGCATGTTCTCCCCGTGTCTGCGTGGGTTTCCTCCGGGCGCTCCGGTTTCCTCCCACAGTCCAAAGACATGCAGGTTAGGTGGATTGGCGATCCTAATTTGGCCCTAGTGTGTGCTTGGTGTGTGGGTGTGTTTGTGTGTGTCCTGCGGTGGGTTGGCACCCTGCCCAGGATTGGTTCCCTGCCTTGTGCCCTGTGTTGGCTGGGATTGGCTCCAGCAGACCCCCGTGACCCTGTGTTCGGATTCAGCGGGTTGGAAAATGGATGGATGGATGGATGTTCGTTCTATCATAAATAGTCCTCTTTTTAACTGCCATTACAGAAAGTCCAAGAAAAAAAATTAAGATCAGATTATTCTTAAAATGAATCTCATTCTTCACTTTGGTGAGAATAATACATTTTCTTTTCCCAAAATTTGTCAAACTGGATAATAAAAGCCTAACGAGAATTTTACCAGGTAAGTGATGAGCTCCTGCTGTTTTAGGGTTCTCTCCAATAGCATTTTCAAGGATTTTAAAAAACAACCTTGACATTAATTTTGTAGAATTTGCACAATCTAATCTTTCAGAAAGTACTGTGTCATGTTTTTTTTTCAAGCCTTGTCTTCAGTATCATTTAATTTATTCTGAAGTTTTAAAATTTGATTTTCTGTACTGCTCACACACTCATTTTCCAGCTGTTCAAGGTGCAGTGTTAACATGTGTTGGGCTAAGCACTAATTGTTTCCATTGGTTCATAAAGTTGGCTCAACATTTAACATCAGAATGCAGAAAATCTGAATTTTCTTAATGAAGTCAAAGCATTGTTGCCAGAAAACAGTTGTCTCAATTTCTGAAGAACAGACAAGACCAACATTTTTTCTCTTGATGTTACATTTTATAAAGTAAACTATCAAACTCAGGGAATTAAGAATTCATCAAAATCATATAGCCACTGTTCCTATATGTCTTCCAAAAGGAATTTTTCTGGTTGCTCAGGTATAATATTTTAGTGAGCATAATGTACTTTTGGAATTTACTTAAAGAAAACTGATTGAAATGTGTATGTACTGTATGGAAATATTTAAATGATATATTTATAGAAGCCCACTTGTCTGTTTTAGGGGAAAGGACAGCAGTAGCATCAACATTATAACTTCAGACTTTCAATAGATTCACATTTTGTTCTGTCACCATCACAATACTGAAGATTTAAAATTTCTGCACAATGACCAGGAGGAAAGATAGAATCACTTTTTGAAACACGCTCAGTTCTAAAGCCAGGAAAATTGTTAAAATAGAAAAAAAAAAGGTCAATATGCAAAGCAAATATCAGAATCGATGAATCAATAAACATATGCAAAGTCTTTACATCCAAAAATGTTTTTGAGAAGACAATTTTCTGCAAAGATTAATCACAATATCCAGAGACTTGGACACTGAGAGCCTATGAAACACCATCTTTCATAGGCTAGAATCAATAACTTAATATGCCACAAAACCAGCAATGGGCATAGCAACCATAAACAATATGTCAATGACACTACAAAAATGCCAAAACGGTGGTGTCCTCAATACAAAACTACAATCCAAGACCAGAATGTGGTAACTTAATAAGCATAATGATATATAAAAACTCACATGGTGAAAATCAACAGATGCTCATGAATTAAGGGTAGAACTGAAATGTACACGTCAAAACCCCAAATCTTGACTCATTTTAGGTAATCCTGTGTATAATCTGACCATTTTCATTATAGTGCCCCACTTGTAAATGGATCAACAGATCGTTATCAAATTTATCAGGCTTCTTTACAATCATTAATACTTAAATAATTAAATACTTAATAATTAAACATAATTAAATAAACATGTATATTGTTTTATGTAAACTGATTTAAAGACAAAAGAACAACTGCTTTTTTTACCAAAGAAAGATTACATAAATAATTTCTTTCATCTTGAGATGAGGAAGGATGGGACAAAATATTTTAATACGACAGGAAGTAAGAAGTAGAAAGAGAGATCAGCCAACACTACAGCTGCTTCTTGCTTGGTTTAGGATTTTCATTTAAATTTTTCATTCTGCACACCAAAATATGACAAAATTTTGAATATCTGAAATATTTGAAAGAAATAAAATAATTTTGAAATTGATTAGCATGGACCACTATAGCTATGGAAATGAGCAGAAATGAATGGGTTTATTTAAATTTGTTTTCCACCCATTCCATATGAAAATGTCAAATGTAATCTCAAGCTTGGGGAGTGCTAAAACCTGTGGAGCTACCATATAACTGGGAAACTAAAGCAGAAGTAAGGGTGACAGCTAGAAGGATGCGTGGTGTAACATCTGGACAGTAGAAGGAGGATAAGGAAACCTGCTGATGGCATGGGGAAGTGAAGAAGATTATACAGAGGAAGAGTTTGTCAAAAGAGAAGTGAGATACTCAGAGAGATGCAGAAAGTATACAGGAGTACAAGGAGATAAGGTGTAAGGTGAAGAGCAGAGGTGGCGAAGGGCTTATGATGAGTCGTATGAGAGATTGGACACTAAGAAGGGAGAAAAGGACCAGTACTGATTGTCTAGACCAGTCTTTATTAAAGTGGGCGATAACGCCCCCTTGTGGGCGCTGGAGGCCTACAGGGGGGCGTTAAAGGGCCCAGAGAAAATTGGGGGGTGTTGAAGCGGTTTAGGGGGCGATGGCTGATCTGTGTTTTTTTTCTAATATTTTAAAATTTAAACTAAAATCAAAACCTACCTACTATACTACATCGATTATTTCGTTCTTATTCCTGTCCTGTGTGATTGTATAAATATAAATAATTTATCATGGCTTTCGTAGGTAGCCCATGAGCAATCAAGTTTTAACAAGTTTTTATTAAACAACGCGATTTATGCAATCCTGTATCAAGCGGCCGGATCATCGATACTTGTTCTAACTGATTCCGGTCGTTTTTATCGAAAATAAAAAATATAGAAAATAAAAAATATCGAATTAAAAAATGTCAAAATTTTCGTAAATAAAAAATTAATCTTAGCCCTAGCCTTAACCCCTAAACCAATTTTTTATTTATACTAAAATTTCGACATTTTTTAATTCAATATTTTTTATTTTCGATAAAAATGACGGTTACCGTTCTAACTTGCTCAGTACGAATTCCATCGAATGAGGTAAACGAGTTTGTGCATGTTTGTCTTATTCCTGTTGGTGCGTGCTGTATTTTAATCCTATATAAGAGTGCGTAATACTTCTTTTATTTTCATTAGCGTTTTTGCGCGCAATCGTTAGAAAGTTTTTTAAGCTCTATACTTTACTCACGTATTTGTAAAGACAAAACCATGTCGGAAGCAAAAAAGAAGAGACGGCAATACAGTGCGGAATATATTAAATACGGATTTGTTGAAAGTCCCAGAAATCCATCTTCGCCCATGTGCCTTCTTTGTCAAAAAACATTTTCGAATGAAGCGATGAAGCCTTCTAGGCTACAAGATCATTTGAATAAAATGCATCCAGATAAGAAAGAAAAAATGTGGCCTATTTTCAAGACCTGGAAAAGAAGTACATAGCTCAGCCAACTGTATCAAAACTTTTTTCAGCGGTTTCTAAGCAAGACGATGGCGGACTTCGAGCCTTGTACAATATCTGTTTGTTAATTGCTCAAACAGGCAAACCACACACTATTGGAGAAGAGTTAATTTTACCGGCAATAAAAGAAGTAATAACTACTGTGCTCCATAAACCAGTGGCAGATATTATTCGAAAAATTCCTTTGAGCAATAGTTCTGTGCAAAGACGAATTGATGAAATGGCTGAAAATATTGAAGACTCATTGTGCAATCATCTGAAGACTAGTCAATTCTCAATTCAGTTGGATGAGTCCACTTTACCAACTAATGAAGCACTATTGTTGTCATACGTGAGGTTTATTAAAGATGAGAAAATATGTTAAGAACTATTATTTGCTAGAAATTCAGAGACAGATACAACCGGAGAAACCATATTTAATACACTGGAAAAGTTTTGTGATGAGAAAGAAATTCCCTTGAAGAATATTATATCAGCTGCTACGGATGGCGCTCCGGCTATGACAGGGCATCACAAAGGCTTCATAGCGTACTTAAAAAATAAAATTCCAGATGTGTTTCGCTGTTCATTGCGTCATTCATCGACAACATTTGGTTGCGAGAAATTTGAGTGAACGGCTGTTTCAATCACTGCAACATGTCATCAAATCAGTCAATAAAAACCGAAAGAGCTCTTTAAATGACAGATTATTTAATCAGCTTTGTGTTGTTAATGATGAAGATTTCAACCGATTGCTGTTTTACACAGAAGTGCGTTGGCTATCAAGAGGTACTTGTCTGACTCGATTTTATAATCTGTTTGACTCTGTGATAGAGTTCTTGGAAAACAAAGACACAGAATTGCGCAACAACCTCATCACATCAAAGAATGATATCAATCTCCAACTTCAAGGTGACGACTTGATTAAAACAAAAAATATCGTTGCTGCTTTCGTAGCCAAACTGCTCTTACACAAGAAAAACATCGGCAGACGTGAGTTTCACAATTTCCCTAATTTATCAGCAGTACCCTTCATCAACGACGACTTGCTTGTTTACTGCCAACATTTGGAGAACCTCCACAGTGATTTCAAAGAACGGTTCCAGGACATTTTAAAATTGGAAATACCGGACTGGGTGTTGGATCCTTTTTCAAATCTCAACACAACAGGATCATCCCAGCTTGAGGAAGAACTTATAGAACTGACAACGAACGAGGAAAAAGAAAATCAAATTCAAAAATGGCTACCAAGAATTTTGGCTACAAAAGCCAATCCCACAATTGTACCCTGGATTGTGGTCGATTGTTCAACGATTTTTGGTAGCATTCCCATCGTCATATTTGTGTGAACGTGGATTTAGTGCTGTGGCAACGCTGCTAACTAAAAAGAGGAATCGTTTGCATGTTACCGAACGCGGTGACTTACGGCTGTTTTTGAGTAAATTCGAACCTGATATTAACAAACTTGTTAAAAATCATCAGATTCATCCTTCACATTAGATAAAGTTTTAAAATTTTAATTAAAATGTTTGTTTTAATTTGAATAAAAGTCTTTTTAAATATTATAAAGTTGCGTTTTTATTGCTCCCATTAGTTAGAAAGTCTCATTTAAAATGTAAGTTTGAGCTCAGAAACAGGATAAGACACATATGGCACGCTATAATTAAAGTAATGATTGCGTTTGTGATTTTTAAGATGTGGTAAAGTTAAAAATTTTTGGGGGCGCTAGAAAATAATTGATTCTCAAAGTGGACAGTAGACAAAATAAGTTCGAGAAACTCTGGTCTAGACAGAGAGGATGAGCTGGGAAAGAAATATAGCAGGTTAGGGTGATAAAGATGGAAAAATGCTCACAAGCGAGGAAAGTGTGTTGAGCAGATGGAAAGATTACTTTGAGAGGCTGATGAATGAAGGGAACGAGAGAGAGAAGGTTGGATGATGGGGAGATAGTGAATCAGGAAGTACAATGGATTAGCAAGTAGGAGGTAAGGACAGCTATGAAGAGGATGATGAATGGAAAGCCTGTTGGTTAAGATGATAAACCTGTGGAAGCATGGAGGTGTTTAGGAGAAATGGCATTGGAGTTTTTAATCAAATTGTTTAATGCAATCTTGGAAAGTGAGAGGATGCATGAAGAGTGGAGAAGTAGTGTAGAGAAGGCCAAAAGGAGTTGCATTGTGTCTTTGTGGACACATGTGAAAGGGTACCTAGAGAGGAGTTGTGACACTGTAGGAGGAAGTCAGGAGTGACAGAGAAGTATGTAACAATGGTACAAGGTATGTACAAGAGAAGTGTGACAGTGGTGAGGTCCACGGTAGGAGTTATGGTTGTGTTCAAGGTGAAGGTGGGATTACATCAGGGCTTGGGTCTGAGCACTTTCCTATTTGTAATGGTGATGGACAGGATGACAGATGAGATTAGATAGGAGTCCCTGTGGACAATGACGCTTGCTTCTCGCTTCTGATCTGTAGTGAGAGTAAGGAGCAGGTTGAGGAGACTCTGGAGTGGTGGAGATATACTCTAGATAGGAGAGGAATGAAGTTCAGTAGGAACAAGACAGAATACATGTTTATGAATGAAAAGGAGGTGTCAGGAATGATGAGGACACAGGGAGTATAGTTGGGAAAGTGGATGAGTTTAAGTACTTGGGATCAACAGTACACAGTAATAGGGTGTGTGGAAAAGAGGTGAAGAAGAGAGTGCAGGCGGGTGGAGTGGGCTGGGAACAGTTTCAGGAGTGATTTGTGATAGATGGGTACAGGAAGAGTGAAAGGGAGGGTCTACAAGACCCTAGTGAGTCCAGCTATGTTATAAGAGTTGAAAATAGTGGCACTGACCAAAACATGACAGACAGAGCTGGTGGTGGCAGAGTTAAAGATATTAAGATTTGCAGTGGGTTGCAATGGGTGTGACAAGGATAGATAGGATTAGAAACGAGTGCATTAGAGGGTCAGCTCAGGCTCAGCTGTTGGGAGACAAAGTCAGAGAGGCGAGATTGCGTTAGTTTGGACATGTACAGAGGACAGATGCTGGGTATATTGGGAGAAGGATGTTAAGGATGGAGCTTCCATGTAAGAGGAAAAGAGGAAGGCTTAAGAGAAGGTTTATGGAACGTGGTGAGAGAAGATGGGAAGATGGGGTATTTAACAGAGCTAGATGCAAAGGACTGGAAGATATGGAAAAAAGATGACATGCTGTGCAGACCCCCTAACAAGAGCTGCAAGAAGAAGAAGGAGAAATAAGAAGAAAAGGATCCCCTGGATCAGCTGCCAAATATGTAGACCCTTATTAGAAATCGTTGCCAAGCTTTTCAACATAACCTAAAACAAAATAAGGGTAAAATCACATTTTTTGAAAAGATAACTGATCATACCTCTTTATCAAACTCCATCAACAAAACTATTTTGTCTTCAATGGATGAAAAAAGGTTATGCTTATGAATCAACTGGTAAACATCCTTATGTCGCAGTCTTAGATAAATTTCAAGGGCTTTATCATAACGTTGGTCATATGTATATCTGCAAAATACAAATTAAAAATACCTTGGAAAAAAGAAAGCAACACTTTAGCCAATATTTATTTCATTTTCAACTACAACAACAACAAAAACATTTATTTATATAGCACATTTTCATACAAAAATGTAGTTCGAAGTGCTCAAACTACTTTATCCATTCACTATAGCAAAGGTCAAATACGGATTCATTATTTTAAATGCTTAACACTAGAATTACCAGAACCTACGAAAAAACTCAGAAATCCGGCCCACCTTAAATCCCGTCGCACCTCTCCGTCAGCCTCTTTTGTCTTCTAAATGTGTCGATAAGCCCAAGCAGCAAGCAGCCTGCTATACCATCCCCTCACCGCCTCAGAACGGGCAAAAAGTTCTCCCAGTTCCTGCCTTGATTGATTATCTGGGAGTGAGCTACCCAGAATTGTAAGGGGAAATAATTTGATGTGTGTTCTGTGTCTACAACAATCTATGTAAACATACAGTAGATTGTTAAAACAGAAACATTTTTCATGTTTTAGTAATAAATGACAAAATGCAGACATTAACTGTATAATGTGTGAAGGCTGATGGCCAAATATCAAATAAACACATTCACAAAAGGTACACGGACAATACGACAGCTTCCGTGGTACAGTGGTTAGAACTGCCGACTTATAATCGTTCGTGTGTTCGAAACCAGCTCCCAGGAAAATATACTGTTTTGAGTAGTGTGCTGCTTTTATTGTTAATATTATACAATAAAAACATATATTTGATTTGTGTCTGTAAATGCCTGTGTAAATTTATAGCAGTACAGCATTTATGAGCCCCTCCTGGATGACTGAGTTTCTCACCCTGTCTTTAAGGGAAAGCCCAGACACCCTGCAGAGGAAACTCATTTCAGCCGCTTGTATTCGCAATCTCGTTCTTTTGGTCACTACCCATAACTCATGACCATAGGTGAGGGTAGGAGCGTAGACTGACTGGTAAATTGAGAGCTTTGCCTTACGGCTCAGCTCCTTTTTCACCACGACAGACTGATGCAGAGCCCTCATCACTGTGGACACTGCACTGATCCGCCTGTCGATCTCATGCTCCATTCTTCCCTCACTTGTGAACAAGACCATGAGATACTTGAACTTCTCCACTTGGGGCAGGATCTCGCTCCCAACCCTGAGAGTCCAGAGGGTCCTTTTCCGGCTGAGGACCATGGTCTCGGATTTGGAGGTGCTGATTCCCTTCCCAGCTGTTTCATACTCAGCTGCGAACCGATCCAGAGAGAGCTGAACATCACAGCCTGATGAAGCAAACAGGACAACATCATCTGCAAAAAGCAGTGATCCAATCCTGAGCCCACCAAACCGGACCCCCTCAAAGCCCTGGCTGCGCCTAGAAATTCTGTCCATAAAAGTTATGAACAGAATTGGTGACAAAGGGCAGCCTTGGCGGAGTCCAACTCTCACTGGAAATGGGTTCGACTTACTGCCGGCAATGTAGACCAAGCTCTGACACCCGTTGTACAGGGACTGAACAGCCCTTATCAGGGGGTCCGGTACCCCATACTCTCGGAGTACCCCCCACCCACAGGATTCCCCGAGGGACATGATCGAATGCCTTTTCCAAGTCCACAAAACACATGTAGACTGCTTGGGCAAACTCCCATGCACCCTCCAGGACTCTGCTAAGGGTGTAAAGCTGGTCCACTGTTCCACAACCAGGACGAAAGCCACACTGTTCCTCCTGAATCCGAGGTTCAACTATCTGACGGACCCTCCTCTCTAGGACCCCCGATTAGTAGTTGGAACACACCCCCCGGTCCCCCTTCTTAAAGAGGGGGACCACCACTCCGGTCTGCCAATCCAGAGGCACTGTCCTTGATGTCCATGCGATGTTGCAGAGGCGTGTCCACCAAAACAGTCCTACAACATCCAGAGCCTTGAGTAAACTCCGGGCGTATCTCATCCACCCCCGGGGCCCTGCCACCAAGGAGTTTTTTGACCACCTCAGTGACCTCAGTCCCAGAGATGGGGGAGCCCACCTCCGAGTCCCCAGGCTCTGCTTCCTCATTGATAGGCATGTTAATGGGATTGAGGAGGTCTTCAAAATACTCCCCCCACTGACCCACAACGGCCTGAGTCAAGGTCAGCAGCGCACCATCCCCACCATATACAGTGTTGACACTGCACCGCTTCCCCCTCCTGAGACGCCAGATGGTAGACCAGAATTTCCTTGAAGCCGTCCGAAAGTCGTTCTCCATGGCCTCCCCAAACTCCTCCCATGCCTGAGTTTTTGCCTCAGCAACCACCAAAGCCACATTCCGATTGGCCTGCCGGTACCTATTAGCTGCCTCCAGAGTCCCACAGGACAAAAATGACTTGTAGGACTCCTTCTTCTGCTTGACGGCATCCCTCACCGCCGGTGTCCACCAATGGGTTCGGGGATTGCCGCCATGACAGGCACCGACCACCTTACGGCCACAGCTCCGGTCAGCTGCCTCAAAAATAGAGGCACGGAACATGGCCCATTCGGACTCAGTCCCCCATTTCCCTCGGGACGTGGTCGAAGTTCTGCCGGAGGTGGGAGTTGAAGCTACTTCTGACAGGGGACTCTGCCAGATGTTCCTACAGACCCTCACAATATATTTGGGCCTACCAGGCCTGACCGGCATCCTCCCCCACCATCGAAGCCTACTCACCACCAGGTGGTGATCAGTTGACAGCCCGAGTGTCCAAGACATGTGGCCGCAAGTCCGACGACACGACCACAAAGTCGATCATCAAACTGAGACCTAGGGTGTCCTGGTGCCAAGTGCACATAAGAACACCCCTATGCTTGAATATGGTGTTCATTGTGGACAATCCGTGACAAACAAAGAAGTCCAATAACAAAACACCGCTCGGGTTCAGATCGGGGTGGGGGGTGGGTGAGGTTGGGGGATGGTGGCATTCCTCCCAATCACGCCCTTCCAGGTCTCACTGTCATTGCCCACATGAGCATTGAAGTCTCCCAGCAGAACGAGGGAGTCCCCAGAAAGTATGCCCTCTAGCACCCCCTCCAGGGACTCCAAAAAGGGTGGGTACTCCAGACTGCTGTTCGGCGCATACGCACAAACAACAGTTAGGACCTGTCCCCCCCACCTGAAGGCGGAGGGAGGCTACCCTCTTGTCCACCGGGGTAAACCCCAATGAACAGGCTCCAAGTCGGGGGGCAATAAGTATGCCCACACCCGCTCAGAACCTCTCACCGGGGGCAACTCCAGAGTGGTAGAGAGTCCAGCCCCTCTCAAGGAGATTGGTTCCATAGTCCAAGCTGTGCGTCGAGGTGAGCCCGACTATATCTAGCCGGAACCTCTCGACCTTGCGCACTAGCTCAGGCTCCTTCCCCTTCAGACAGGTGACATTCCACGTCCCAAGAGCCAGCTCCTGTAGCCGAGGATCGGACCGCCAAGGTCCCCACCTTTGGCCACCACCCAACTCACACTGCACCCGTCCTGTATAGTACATTTCGAAAAACATTGTGGCACTGATGCAACATTATTCATATTCATTCGCATGACTTCTTGCGCTTGTAATCGGTGACCACATTTGTTTTTTTTTTTTTCGATCTTGCCCATGCTGCCTCTACATTTTGGGGCATGGTGCGGTTTCTTTTGTACTCCACGACATGCAGAGGAAAGAACAGTACAGAGAGGTCAGTTTTCGCGCTATATGCAATCATATCAGATTCAAATTTTAACAGTTCACACACACCCAAGGACCGTCCTTCCTACATTTACGACATGTGTACCTGCTGCAATGCACACACTTCTCTCTAAAACAGTAAATTTGCCGGGGAGCTGGTTTCGAACTCACGAACTCTGGATTATAAGTCGGCAGTTCTAACTGCTGCACCACAGAATCTGTCGTACTGTTTGTGTATCTTTTGTGAAAGTGTTTATTTGATATTTGGCCATCAGCCTTCACACATTATACAGTTCATGTCTACATTTTGTCATTTATTACTAAAACATGAAAAACATTTCTGTTTTAATGACGTGTTTACATAGATTGTTGTAGACACAAAACACACATCAAATTATTTCCCTTACAATTCTGGGTAGCTCACCCACAGATAATCAATCAAGGCAGGAACTGGGAGAACTTCTTGCCCGTTCTGAGGCGGTGGGAGGATGGTAAAGCAGGATCGCTTGCTGCTTGTCGACACATTTAGAAGTCAAAAGACGCTGACAGAGAGGTGCAACGGGATTTAAGGTGGGCCTCGTTGGCTCTGGTAATTCTAGTGTTAATGTTAGATGTTTTATTGATACTGGGGAAAAAGGTTAAAATCTAATGTAAAATACCCACAGTTCAGCCAGAGTAGTCAGAAGCGTCCTATTGTTTTGGTCTTTTTTCAGACGATCACTTACAGCTTGAACAATTGTCATATTGTTATAAAGATCACCTGGCCATTCCCGAATTAGTGTTGCAAAGCCCTAAAAAATTATATGAAAAGAAAATTACAAATACAAACTTTAAACAATCTATAATCAATTTTAATTGCATAAACTAAGAACAAATACTGCTAATACTGATTCAAATGTTGTTTGGCTCTGTTTTGCTTTATTACTAGATCTAGATCTACTGTTAAATTAATCTCTTAGTTATCTGAGATTATTTTTTAAACTGGTAATATGCTACTGAATTTTTTTTTTTATTAATTTTAATTAAAAGCAAATAACAATCCATACAATCAAATCAAACTTAACAAAAACAAATTTCAAACCCCACCCAAAAGAAAGAAAGGAGAGCCAACCAACAAAGCAAGTCTTTAAAAGCAGCAAGGAAGGAAGAGTATCCTTTTCCCCAACATAGAAGCATATTCTAAAATTTTATTGATTAGATCCTGCCATATTTGAAAAAAAAAGTTGTGAACAGATCCTCTGAGTGGAAATTTCATTTTCCCCCAATTTCAGATAGCATAGGACATCAGTTACCCACTGACTTAAAGGTGGTAGGATGGGATTCTTCCAGTTGAGCAAGATAAGTCTATGTGCTAGTAGTGAGGTAAAGGCAATTTGTTTGTCTTTCTCCACTTTAAGCCCATCTGGGAGTACACCACGGCTGTTAATGGGTTAGGAGTGATTGTGACACCAAGGCTATCTAGTAGACATTCAAAGATTTTTGACCAAAATTATGTTAGCGTGGTGCATTCCCAAAATATGTGGCCCAGTGAGACTGGAGCTTGATTGCAACATTCACAGGTTGAATCATGCCGTGGAAACATTTTGGATAGTTTTAATCAAGATAAATGTGCTTGGCACAGATTTTAAGTTGAATAATTGAGTGCGTTGCATATATGGAGCTAGAGTGTATTCTGTGCATGGCTACTTTCCACTCCTTTTCTGAAATGTTAATTGAAAGTTCATTTCCCTGTTGTGCCATGGATTCTTTGAAAAGAAGGGACTTTAAAATGTTTTTAAAAATTGTGGAGATGCTCTCTGAGTGTTCAAGACTGATCAATATTTCTTCTGGAATTGAAAGCAGTGGAAGGTGAGGAAAATTGGACAGGTTCAGTTTAGCAAAGTTTCTAGCTTGAAAGTAGTGGAAACATTGTGTTGATCACAATTTAAATTTGAAGATTAACTGAGCATAGGATGAAAAAACATTATCTATGTATAAGTCTCTAAAAGTTCTAATCCCAGACATTTTATAAGCATTAAATACTGTGTATGTTTGAAAGGGTGGAAAAGAGTGGTTGTCATGTAGAGGTGTGACAGATGAGAGCTTCTCTTGTCTTATTAACCTAAAAGAATTCTAGAGAAATCAAACCAGTTCTATTTTAATTTTGTAAAATTTGTTTAAATCAACAAAGAAGCTTCACTTTCTTAATAAAAAGACGAAGCAAAACTGATTTCACATCACATATAAATATATAAGTATCAATACACATAAGTGAGAAATCAAGTAACATTTTCTAAATTCACTTAACTGCAGTATACTACTGTAAATCAAAATTATGTTTACACTGGTACTATTAAAAACACTGCACAGGTACAATTATTTAACCATTATTCTGCAATATCCTTACCCAGATTAAATATTAACTAAACCATGTAACATAAAAACATGCACTTGTGCACATTAGGTCATAGGGAGCTGTTGCCTGTCCTGACAGAACTGAATGCAAAGTATTAACCATCCCTGGACAAGCTACTGTTCATCAAAGGGCGCAAATACAAGCGCCTGTACGCACGCACGCACACATGCACACACACACTCACTTAGTTGTCAATTAAGCTATCATGCCCTAGGAAATATAAAACATACAGTATATAATTAAATAGTAGCCCATTTTAAAAATGTGTATTAATTGGGAAGTACAAAATACTTTTATGTTTAAAATGTCCATGATATCTTCAATTACTGACCTTTCAAGCAATTAATGGTTTCTGCTGATTAAAAAGGGGGAAGTCTATAAATATATGAATAAGTGGCAGCATATTTAATTATAACCCATCTGACAACCTCTACTTCTACTATGTAGAATTTTATGTGCTAGTAAAACTGCCTCAGAGCAGTACAGCAACTTAAAGTAAAATAAGTAAAAGAAAATGATACAGGATAATGCAGTAATCAGCACTGTTGCCTTATGGATCTTTTGTGGTAGATCTGAATTCCATTTCTAGTTGCTGTCTGTGAGGAGTTTGCAATTTCTCCTAATTGCTACAGGTGTGTCCTACCAGGTACTTTAGCTTGCCTTTCACATCCAAAAAACTGCAGGTCAGGTTGTCTGTTTTACATTGGCTCATGTGTTGGGGGCATGTGTGATTGGAGCCTCTAATAGACTGGTTCCTGGACTGTGAACAATGCTTCCATGATATACTTTATACTATGACTCATAGCTGGACTAATCTGGTTTGAGAATTTAATGTGACTACTTTAAAGCATACTAATTATGTATAAATATGCAAAGTGTAAGTTTTATGTTGCTCAATACCTGCTAAGGGTTTTTTTTTTGTAATAAATGTGTTTTCATTGTGGTAATAACACTGCACAGACAGCTAGAAGTTAAAAGATAAATAGCTAGACTTGGGCTTATTAATAGCTATTTTGGCTTTAAATAAACACTTTACCTAACAAGATTTTAAAACTGTAAAAGCAGGGTACCTCAAAATCACTTTTGAGAAACTCATGAAGAATCATTTCATAAATAGCAGGTCTTAGTCGAAGATCTCCTCTTGGCAAATACTGGCTAATAGCCTAAAAACAACAAAATGTAGCATTTAGTTTGGCTTGCATTTGAAACACTGAAGCATATTCACCTGTATGTTATAAATAAGAAAATGTAAAACATGTTCTGTATTAGAATGAACTTATTTGAGTGAAACATATGATAGCTTAAGTATATCAAGGTTATAAAGTTCCACTGTTTTAATTTGGTCAGGCAGGACATTTTGCCCTCACAAATAATAGTTCTTTAACTATAAAATGTGATATAAAATGTTCTGTTTGTTTAATCACATCGGCAATGGTGCTGGTTACATGCTCGGTGAAACTGAACTGATGGTGCAGGAGGACATATATAACTGTGAACTATACAGTACATCAATTACTAGATACGTGGACTTCAAGCTTTTAGGATTATGCTGAAAGCAAAAATTATCCACTGTGCATTTATAAGTTCTGGGCATGGCTATATGAGTATTGTCTCATTTTATCTATTACTGGTACATGACAGTTGGTGTATGAATCTTAAAAAATACACACATACTTTAAGTTGTCCTATTGTTTTGAATCTATAAACTTCATTCTCCCAGAGTTCCATATTTTTCCCAAGGACTTTTTGGCATTTCCTACAAACAAAAATATATAAAGAATGTAAATACATGACCAGGATTATACATCTGCATTAACAGAACATGACAAACAATTCATCATTCTGAAAATACTCTCTTCCTTCACTGAACAGCCAGTGCTAGTTGAACACAACACTGCAGCTAAATGCTTTATCTCTATGTGCCAGCTATAACATCTAAAGTATTTCAGGTTCTAACTGGCTGAAAAATTGACAAAAATTGATGGTGAGTTGTTAATAACCAACATTTTTGTTTCACCATTGTACTATAGACACCTTTCTTTCAACCTCAACAAAGGATATTTGAGCATACATGAGTAAAAAAATCTTTGCACTATTGTTACACCATTACAGGTTAACATATATACACACCAAAGTCTTACAACCACAACAGAACTACGTGGCTGCAAATTTTCAGAATTAATAACTATACAGTATATGCTGCCATTAGGAGATGTAATTTCCAAATACATTATTAATTATCATTCATAAGGTGATGACAGACAGCTGCCTATATATTATTTAAACTGAAAACTACCTACTTTATTTATAATTAGTGGTCTGTTAGATGACACAATAGCACAATGTATAGTACTGCCACCTCAAAGATCCAGTGTCTTGGGAAACAGCATCATAGCTGTTGGATCCTCACAATCCTGAATTAGATTGAATGGGATCAGGAATATTAGGTTTTTTGTCTTTCAATTATGAAAATAAAAAAGAATTCTTTTATTGGGTAGTAAATTTGTGAACAGTAAGGCAAAACTAAAGCTTCTTAGTTGAAAATGTTTGCATTTTAACAGATGTAGGCCTGCATAAAATTCCAAGAATAAACAAACTTAAGACAAATAAAATTAGTACAAGAGGCAAAACTTTTATCTACTAGGCACTCAAAATGTGAGATAATTTACCTAACCTATTTCAGAAAATCACAGTAGTGTTTTCATTAAAAAAAAAAAACAAAAAAAAAATACTTAAAAGGACAAATTTGGTATTTTCGAGTCACAAGTTATTTCTTCACAAACATGGTATATTTGCAAAGTTTTGTTCTAAAGCTAAGAGCTTTCTACATATTTTTTTTAAAAAAAGTGCTGGGCAGCGATTAAAAATTTAAATCACACAATTGTTTGTAATTAATCGCGGCTAATCGCAGAGAATTACAACAATCACATTGTTATGCGCAAAATTTAATAATGAACTCAAAAGCAGTGTATTTGGTTTGCAAACACTTTACTGCTGTTAAAAAGCACCTAATTTGTTTAATCAGTTTACATAGTAGCAGTTAAAATATTTCTTGTAAATCTCAACTTAAACATTAATGTAATCAAATCAAATATAAAACCAAAGTTATTTGCCTCTGCCAGGGCATTAACATTTTATCTAGTTTGTTATAGAAAAACAAGTTACTCACAGAGTCCAGAGCCACGATCATAACATTATAACAGGCACCTTCCGAGCAAAAGCAAGTTAACATTTCTAAATCTGTTTTCTTTCTTATCTGAACAGATACCAGCAGAAACATTTTCTTTTACCAGGGAGCAGCATAAACCGTCTATGTTCAGTAGCAACTAACTCTTTGAGGGCTAATATGTTTCCCAAACAACTCAGTTTTCTGAAAAGCACACAAGGCAATGGTTTCACACATACTGTACATCAACATAAAATGTCTGTTTGCACGGTGGATCATCCGATGCTGGTACCTCATTTTCATTTTCAATCTACATCTCCAGATCACTTGCATCAAAAATCAGAGTCCGACAAATCAGAGTCCGATTCAGCGGTAATATGAAAAAAGTCATCCACTAATTACTTTGCTTTGAGCATTCACTTTGGTATCTCTTCACATGCCATTTTATAAGCTGTTTGCTCTTCACTACTCGCGCAGGGAATCTAGGTCAAATCAACAAAGCTATCTTTCTTTCTAGCAAAAGTGTACTAAAAAGCGCTGTAATAAGAAGATCACTGATCTCTAACGATCGCTAGTGAGACTGAGGCTTTCAAAATAAAAATAATAACACAAACTGCATTAACGTGCAATAAAATAATTGTTAGCGTTAATGCATTAACACGATAATAACTCGTTAACTTGCCCAGACCTAAAAAAAAGTACTGCTCTAGTGCTTTATAATGGAGGGCATAGGGCACAGAGGAGGACCTTAAAAACTTAACAAATACATCAATTTTTCAAGCCAACAGTTGAGTATTGATATTGTCACAGTTAGCAGAAGTAGGGGTGAACTTGAGGGTATATATTGCTCCCTCCACTTATTTGCAACAGTATGTAAATGAACCATAACTTGACAGCAGGCCATTTGTATTGCATATCTTCTTAATATACTACACCCCGATAAATTAACATTATTTAATATATTATTCATATTTTTTGATTGATTGGAATTTTAAAATGGCTGCTTCCATGGACTCTTGTCTACACTTTAACATCACAGTGGTGAGCTGATATTAGCATCAAATCTTTTCTTGAACCATGCACACGAGCCCACCCTCCTCTATTTACTTGCAATTAATTTAGTGGTGTTTGGTAAGATATATTTCAAATGGTGTGGTTGTGGACTGGCAGCACATTTGAGTTGTAATAACAGATAGTTTGACTTTACCTGCTAATGTTATACTTTTATACTATTGATATACTTATCAGTTACTGTAAACAAGATACTCTTATTCTTGTAACCTTTTACTGAGTTTTGTTGATGAACAGTTCAATACATGCCTGGGCTGCTTCCTACCTTTCTCTACACATGCTATGGATATGTGTTAAAGTCACTAACAGATTATACAGCCACACTTGTAGCATGCCATATCTTGAAAATCACTGGAACTGTTAACAGCTAATATCATGTTCCAATATCTTGTATGTCTCATATGTTCCAAAGTCTTGCCAGATGCATTTTAAAAAGCAGTATAATGAGAAAACAGTGAAGTTTTTTCACTTACGGTTTCATCAGATTATCTGTAAAATTAATATTTATTCTCAATTGTGAAATGTGGATTGGACTTTAGGAGGTCCTAAAGTTTTTGAGATGGAGGGCAAGGAAAATTGCTTTGTAAGGGTTGTTCTAGTGCTGGGCGGTATACCGGTTCATACCGAAAACTGTTTTTTATTTTTGTTATGATATGGATTTTTCTTATACCACAACACCGTTTAAATAGCCTAAACAACGTTCGGAATGTGGCGCAGCGGGAAACTGTTTATGGGGGACCTTTTCACTGCTGCACCACTAAACAGGCATACAACAGAGTACATGCGGTAGTGAAGGTATTGCGCGGTGAAAATGGACAGAGAACATTCCGAAACTGAAGCTGTAGCAGACGATAAAGTTGAACATGATGACACAGAAGAACTTTTGCTGGAAAAAGGAGTCACGTCACTTGTCTGGAGATACTTTGGATGTGGACCATTATCTTCAAATGTGTGAATACTGTTTCTATACTACTGGATAATACTGCAAACCAAGTTGTACTTGTTTTATTTTTTTCAATACTGTGTAATGTACCTGGGTACTGTGTAATTGTGTGATGACATGTTGACTTTATTCTCGACATTTCCACTTTAATCTCGACGCTTATGACGAGAATAAAGTTGTCATGTTGACTTTATTCTTGACATTTCTACTTTATTCTTGCCGTTTATGTCGAGATTAAAGTCAACATGTTGACTTTATTCTCGTAATTTGTTTAAAGTAGAACATCATAAACTAAACTTCATCTTAAAATGAATATTTAAATTACTAGATTTTCTCAAACCCTGTCGTAAGTTATGTAGCACATTAAATGCTTTGTGTTAAATGTTCCCCGGGCCATGTTAATCACTACGTGCCTCTTAAATTGACTTCCTCTTGCACTAAGAGGAGGCGCATGCAGCACACAGAATACATTAATTTCATGACATTCCTGCTCTGAACATTTAGAATGCTAAGATAAGTACTTGATATAATTTTCATGATGAAATGAATAAAAGCATGTATTAATCATGTGGGGGCACAGTGGCGTGGAGGTTGCACTGCTGCCTCGCAGCAAAGGGGTCCCGGGTGTTCCCTGCTTTGAATTTGCATGTTTTTCTGGTGGGTTTACTTGGCATGCTTCAGTTTCTTTTCAAAGTCATGTAGGATGTGGGGTTTTGTTACGTTATATTAACCCTGCTAGTGTATGTATTGCTCGTATTCACCCTGCGATGTTCTGGAGCCTCGTTCAGGATTTGTTCCTGCCTCGCACACAATGCTTGCTGGGGTGGGCGCAATCCTGAATGGATGGCATATTTAAACATGTATAACATGTAGAAGATTTTTTTAAAGTTCTGAACACTCCATGGTCTAAGTTTATAACTAGTTTTAACTTCACAAAGACGTTTATCGTTTGATGATTGGTTATAATAATAATAATAATAATACATTTTATTTATACAAGGCGCCTTTCAGAGAACTTATGTGGAGAAAGAAAAAGGATAGGAACTGGGGGTTTGGTACGTCAGATAGAGACAGCATGCGTGCAATAAAGAAAGCCCGCTCAGAAGAACATCCATTGAATTCCGTGTTCGTTCTTCCGACCACCAGATCACGAACCCAACATTTACACAATATTTAAGTTAAACCTGTACGATACCCATTCATACATCCAGTTTTTTGAAGCCTCGTAACACCTGCCATAAAGTTCTCTACACTGAACGTACACCTAGGGACCCCTTACTGCGAGGGAGCAGCACTACCGCCACACCACTGTGCACGTTTAATACCTGCTTTAATGCATTTCATCATGAAAATGACATCAAGTATTCATCTTAGCATTCTAAATTTTCAGAGAGCAGAAATATCATGAAGTGAATGTATTCTGTGCGGCGATCTCTGCTGGCGCCTCCTCTTAGCGCGGAGGAAGTCAGTTTAGCGATGCTTAGCGATGAACAACTGGGTCGGGGAACATAAAACAAAGAATTTAATGTGCTACATTAACTTATGACGGGGTTTGAGAAAATCTAGTAAATTAAACATTGATTTTAGGGTGAAGTTTAGTTTATGACATTCTACTTTAATGAGAAAATAAACCATGAGAATAAAGTGGAAATGTCGAGAATAAAGTCGACATGTTTTTTTTTTTTCTTCACTGTGGTCCTAATACGATTCCGTAGGGCTATGCCACAAATAGCATTATATATGCAAGTTGCGGTTTTATTATTTATGTATAGCTTAGCTTGAAGCAAGGTCCATATTAATGCAATTTGCCTTAATGATGGTTCAGTTGGTAAAGATGTCATCACCAAGTTGCACTTGATTTATTTTATTTTTATTTGGTGAATACTGTGTAATGCACCTGGGCTTGAAGTCTTGAAGGAATAGTATTATTACTGGAAGTTGCACTGTTATTTATCTTATTGTTATTATTTATTAATTTAAATATTACGCAGTTTAATGATGGGAAAGTTGTTTTAAAAATCACTTTAACGTGTCAGTGGACAGAGATTGTTAACATTAACAGAAAGTGTAGTTGGTTTACAAAACATATTTACTCTTTATTCCTTTTCTAAGACATGTTCAGTGCAATACAACTTTTGACAAGCACCTCTTGACTATTTTATTAAGTCTAAATGCCTCTTTGGATGGTTGAAAATATGTTGTCAAAATTTTATCTTAGGTTGTTTGCAAAATATGTTCAATAAAAAGGTTCTATATTTTGACTGCAACTGTCATGCAATGTGATTCCTTCTCTTCAATAATACCACCCCCTTGAAAACTATCACTTTATGGGGCTATGCAAACCTGTATTAATACTTGTGAGCACATTAAAATGTTTTTTGTAGAATGTACAATTCTCATGACAGTGGAATAGGTTATTCTTAGCCAGTCTTCTGCAGTAATTGCAGTGGAAAATGTGGTTAACATCCATTCATGCATGGGAAAAAAAATACTGTTGAATACCATGAAACCGGTATAATTTCGAAAAATACTGTGATATAGAATTTTGGTCATACCGCCCAGCACTAGGTTATTCTACAGCAATAACAGCTGTCTCATTCCATGGGGCTCCATGCACTCTCATCTGCTTCGTTCACTGCCTGCCTGCACATTCATGCTGCCAGTTCCATCTTAAACCTTTCATTTGGTGTTAGAGGTAAACATCATCTGTGCTCTATTTTGTCAACTACATAAGCCAATACAAGTCAGGTTCTCTACTTGTTTACCAGAAGCCTCATACCAATGTAAACAGGTTTTACCAGCAGAGAAGCACCTCCGAAATGCTTGCATGTAAATGCTATTTAGTGGTGTTGCTCTGTCCCAGAATAATTTTTGCTATGCACTTGCATGAGGAGATCAAGGCAAATAAGTAAAAATACCATTTATTTCACAATTTTTTTTGTGAAAATTTCACTGCAAATTCAATTTTGTGCAAATCATTACACTCATCACTACACAGCACTAAAGGAAATATCTATTTTTCTCTTTTCCTCTTTCTTATTTTACTTTAAAGTGGAAACAGGATTAAAGTTAACATCTGAGTTTTGAAGGTAGCTATCCTCCCTGATTAAATGAAAGTAAGATTTGCATAGAAGATTGGAAATTACAAATAACAGTGGCTTGCATATCTAAGTTGCTTTAGAAAAGAAAAAAATGTCAAATGGCACTGGAGCACTGTTAAACATTTATAGATTGTTCATTAGAAAAAAAAGAATATAAGGGAGATTTTACAGGCTTCTTCTTATGATGTAAAGGTATTTTTCATGTCAAAGATATTTCTTCACATGGTAAATATTAGTTTGCACATGAAACTGCATTTCAAAGCAAATGTTAAATGTATAAAAAACTTAGTAACATGTTCTTACATTTTATAATAGATACCAGAGTCCAATTATTAAAAAAAGCTTTAAAGCTTATCAAATACAGTATGCCCATTTTTCAAGCCTAAAATGTTGTCAAATATTGATCCATGTCTTGAGATTATACAGATACTGCAAAACAGGACATCCATCTCCTTCTAAGATCAAAACAAAGCAAAAAGAAATCCACTGGGATACAGCCATTTTAAAAGGAGACCGTCTGTGTACACTTTGCTGAGTTTGACTTCCCCTGTGACAGTGTGACACCATTCAGGGCCAGGGGAATGTATTCATTTCGAAAGATCATCACCAAGCACCATTACTGACATTGACTTTTGATGCCCAGATGTAAATTGCCATTTCAGTTCTGTAGACAACTAGACAATAATAACTGAGAAAGTCATTGTATCAGTTAACTTTACAAAGATCATGCGTGCTGCCACTAGATTGTTAAGGAATGTGTTTGTTTCAGTGAGAGAGAATATCGAGCAGGCACGTAGCCAGGGCTTGAAGTGGGGCAGTATGCCATCTTTCATTGGTGGAGTACCTGCTATAAATGGTTGTGTACCATCACCTCAAGCTCTGACCACCAGCTCCAAATCTCACTCCCTCAACATCCCACCCCTGCTCTTCAATATAATATACTTTTAACAGTACGCACAAAACTCCAGTGCGGGGCTACCCCCTCCACTAGCTCGATAAAGAAATTGAGTATAATTTTAAATGCATGGCAAGCAGAACCAAGCAGCCTAGAAAAAGTGTAACTGCAATTATTTGCTTCCATTTCAAGCAGGTAGCATGTAATCAAGTGACTGAAGAGACATTATATGCATCCATCCCGCTTATCTATAGCAGGATCGTGGTACAGCTTGAGCCTATCCCAGCAATTACTTGACTGACGCAAAACAGGAATAATCCCCAGACAAGGCACCAGTCCATAGCAGGGCAAACACACACACACAAACACTAAAGGGCCATTTTATCAATGTCAATCTACCTAACATGTACGTATTTCGACTGTGAGAGAAAACTGGAGCACCTATGAAGAACATGCAACTCCCTCGCTACTGGAGCCTATCCTAGCAAGCACAGAGCACAAGGCAGGAGCAACACCCGTATAATAATATTGTTCTATTGTTGTAATAAGAATAATAATAAATGACAAGTTAATTATCATCATCGTAATTGTTGCCCTCAATATCTTCCATCCATTAATCTATTCATATATTTTTCCATTACAGGCACATTAATAATAATAATAATAATAATAAAAAAAAAAAAAAAAATCCATCCATCTTCCTAATTGTTTAGCCATGGCAGGGTCGCAGGGCTGCGGGAGCCTATTCTAGAAAATACTGGATGCAAGGAGGAACAATACCCAGACAGGACAGCACTCCGTCACAGGGTAAACACACACATAAACATACGCTAAAGCCAATTTAGCAATGCCAGTTGACCCAAGTATAATTAGGCTGAAGGACTGGGTTGTCATAACTCCACCCACGACAGTCAAAGCAAGCAGACAAACAAGAACGAACATATCCTTATCTCAAGAAAATAGTACCAATAACCTGTGATAAAGTAATTATTTCTAGTTTACTTCTATTATTACAAGGGTGCCTCAAAAATGCAGAAGTCATGTTGTCTTAAATTTAAACATTTGTTGCTTCAAAGTGGACATATCTGGTAAGTTTTAAGGCATTATTTTCACCTTTGGACCCCGCCACCCTATAGCCCAATGTAAACTGTAAGAACATATAAGGTATTTTCAAATTTTATTAAAACAAATGTTTGTGAAGACATAACTTTGACTTGAAAAATATTGAACTTATCCTTTAAGAAAATATTTTTGAGAATTAGGAAGATACTTAGGAGTGACACTGAGGTGAAAGCAATAGACTACCTTTGAAAATATTTTCTTTAATTCTAATAAAAGCTATTTTAAATAACACTAAATAATTTTGGCTGTTTTTTTGTAATAAACTAGTAAAAAATTGTGCTTTACTTGTTGTATTATTTATAGAAAATTAAACAAAAAAAGTTAATTTTGAAGGTATAGGATAATTAAAAAAGAAAGTATACAATACCAGCAAACTAAAATCTCTGTAAATGATAAACATTTACTAAAGAAAACACACTGGCCAGACTAAAATCAGTGATGCACACAGTAAATCAATAGAAAAGAAAATCTGCAACACGAACCATTAAATTGAAGTTCAGAGAAGTTATTGCCTTATGAACTTAACTAAATATGTAGACTTATGACCTAACTGCTTAATTAAAAATCAATGGTAATGCATGTGTGCTTGAGGATCTCCTTCCTAGCTCTGCCAAGGGAAGCAATACCACTCCAGGACGAGAGGAGGCACACATATCTGTCTCTCCTTTACCATGCACCACTGCGAGAAGCCACCATGTGAGGGCAACTGACCTGGCTGCAGCGGATGGAGATCTCTAAAACCAGTCGTTCCCTGGAAGATGGAGTCTGCTATTTGACCTGGAACCCAACGTCGAGCAAGCTCCATTGTGTTATTATTGCTTCCATACAATTGAAAGCAATTCTGTTTATTAGGCTGAATCACCATCTTTTATTGGGACCATTCAGCCAGGTTTTGTTTCCATTTACTTTATTAAACAGAGACACGCAGCTGGTGCCCTAGCATTTCGAAGCAACTCATGCAAGCCTTTCCTCTCATCACAATATATAAAATGTAAAGTTGACTAAGTCATTCACTCTCTCACTCCCCAACAAAAACATTATTTCCCATTTTGCTCAAAAGTTGAAATTTGGCAGGGTGGTACATCTGGGTCAGTAGGTAGCCACTATGAAAGGACATTTCAATATATCAATATTTAGGGGTATACCAAAAACCCCCGACAACAGAAAAAATGACACACCCCAAAATCTCAAAATTGCTCTGACTGATTTGACTGAAATTTGGTGATGGTATAGAAAAAAGAAAATTAGCTGATGTGTCTTCTTTTTTTTTGATCATTTTTTTATTTGTTGATATTGATTAATACTATGTTAACTTGCAGGGAAAACGTGGGAGTTGGTGGCAGGATTGGCACTCCAGCCACTGTAAAACCTCACACTTTCTGTTGCTTCACCAGAAGGAAAAAGGCAGGGAGGGAGAAATAGAGGCTGCAGTGGTGCCCTTGGATCCAAGACAAGGAAGACAGACAGTATACATTTAAACTTAATAGGTCCCCCATGAGCTACTTCAATCTAATATACATTCGCATCTACAGACTTTGAAAAGGAACCCCCACCCCGACCTCTAAAATCTTTTACATTGACCTGCATGTCTGCTTGTTTAGAATGGGGACCTGAAAGGGGATGCCCTAGTGCCCCCTCCAAATCCCCTAACCTCTTTTCAAAATTCTTCATATATACATTAGCATCAGCCTATTTTAAACGGGGTCTAGCAATTGTTCAAGAAGCCTCCAAACCATAGCACCAGCAGTTATTTTCTTCCTCTTCAAGCACTAGAGAAAACAATCCCAAAAGGAAAACCATTCACTTCATTACATGGGTTGCCTAAATGTACATCTTGTAAACTTCATTGCTGTTTGAAATAAAGTGAAACACTATGTGTTAGGGGCGGCACGGTGGCGCAGTGGTAGCGCTGCTGCCTCGCAGTAAGGAGACCTGGGTTCGCTTCCCGGGTCCTCCCTGCGTTGGAATTTGCATGTTCTCCCCGTGTCTGCGTGGGTTTCCCCCAGGTGCTCCGGTTTCCTCCCACAGTCCAAAGACATGCAGGTTAGGTACACTGACAACCCTAAATTGTCCCTAGTATGTGCTTGGTGTGTGTGTGTGTGTGTGTGTGCCCTGCCCAGGATTTGTTCCTGCCTTGTGCCCTGCGTTGGCTGGGATTGGCTCCAGCAGACCCCCGTGACCCTGTGTTAGGATATAGCGGGTTGGATAATGACTGACTGCCTGACTATGTGTTAGAACTTTATTGCTTGCCAATGGCTATGAAAAAAATAAAATAAAAATAAAAGTTTCAACATACAACTGAAAAAGAAGTACTTAACTGAATGACATAAATTAAAATCACAAACATCTAATAATGTTAATAATATATACTTATATTTCATATTATTCCTATTGATTGCCAGTTCGGTTGAAAAAGAGCATAACTTCCTGTAATACTATGTTTTGAAATGACCATCAACACAAGCCAAGTCACTTGGAAATGTTTTACTCATGTATAATTGTGTATAGCCTGTTCAAGAGTAAGCAGCTACAGTGACCTATTATTATTATTATTATTATTAATAGATTGACACCATTATCCAAGGCAACTTATAAAATTTGAGATACAACCGATTACATTTCTTTTGTTTCTCCAGTTGGAACACAGGCAGGTGAAGTGACTTCCTCACGGACAAATAGTGCCAGTAGCAGGATTTCAGCTCTCAACTTACATAGTACTTCTGATACATCCAATTAACTAATGGCACCATAACTGAGAACCTCTGTCTTGTGTTTTTCTCAGAGCGAAGAAGGGTAACACAGCTAGAATAGCACGTAACATATATGTAAAATATTTATTTGAAAAGTGAAATACAACTGAGTGCAGTGATTTGAAAGACCTTGGTTTACATCCAACACTGATATAAAGTATCTATCTATCTATCTATCTATCTATCTATCTATCTATCTATCTATCTATCTATCTATCTATCTATCTATCTATCTATCTATCTATCTATCTATCTATCTATCTATCTATCTATCTATCTATCTAATCAACACACTTATGAAATTTTGCTTGCAGCTAATGAAATGCAACAAGATGTATTACAGTTTCAAAAACCTCACTATCATATGTAGTGTGGCATAGAAAGAATATCAACTCAACATAAATCTAGAATTTTCCCTATAATGTCAAATATATTTAATAATAGTCAAACATTTGAACAATCGTTATTTCTTCATCCTGTGATGTGCGCTCTTCAGACCTAATGATTTTCTGTCTAATGATACTTTAACAACATCTAGTGGATTTTTATGGAACTGCAGATATTTAGGTTACACAGTACTTGGTTTTGGAACAAATATGACCACCCCTTTCGAAAAGCAAATCACAGAATTCAGCAAAAATATTTTCTTTCTTCAAAAAAGAAAGAGTAAAGATTACACTAAGTTCTTTTGTTTAATGCACAGTTTGGTTGTTTCGATTGATCACAATTACAAGAGAATGATCTGTTTATGTAATGGTAATTATGAACAGAAAATGTATGTATGCAATATTATCCTGCAGGTTCTTGAAACTCAAACACTGCATGAAATAACGAAAACACTGAGAATAAACACTGTTATTCTTAGACGTATGTTGTTTTCTCATATTTCAATTTTTTATTCATTTCAAATTAAAACAATTTTATCTAATTTCATTTGGAAAGTAATATTCAATGTTCAGGATGGTTTTCCTGGGCTGTTGGATTGCAGTTCAAGTGCACTGCAGGTGAAGATAAACAAACACTACAATATGTGTGTATTTCAGACACACAGTTTGAATATGCAGTTCGTAACAAATCAAATGTTCAATAAAATTAGCATCTAAACTAATGTACATTGTGCACAGCTTAGTGGAACCACTGGTTATGTAGATGGAAATTGTGCATATACCCACTATATGATACTAGTGGGAGCTGTAAACTAGATATGTCGATGCCTGTAAGCTAGATAAGCTGATGGATGCAACTTCTTTGAAAGTACTGATAGTGATTTAGTTTGAAAACAATCTGAACACATGTGAAGAAACAAAACAAACTATGAAATTAAAGGTCTTTGCTTCATGCCACTTTAAAGGTTTAAAGATTC
Organism: Erpetoichthys calabaricus; assembly: GCF_900747795.2. NCBI lineage: Eukaryota > Metazoa > Chordata > Cladistia > Polypteriformes > Polypteridae > Erpetoichthys > Erpetoichthys calabaricus. The sequence continues at coordinate 149,292,221 of NC_041399.2, read as the reverse complement.
TGTGGGAAAGGTTCTTATAAATGCAGATGGCAGACCATCATCAATTACATATAACATAAAGAAAAACATCCTTCCATAAAATAGGATTTTATCCATTGTCCCATATCAGACACAAGACAGAGCTGAAAGAAGTGAAAAAACACAAACTTTTCACATACAGTTTATGAATATTGTGTGAAAAGTGCAGTTCACCTTTGAAAAAAAAAAAAGACAAAATTGATTTTATGCTTTTAACAATGCAAAGTTGGGTTATTTCAGGTTTATTTTAAAAATCTGTTATATCAAAAACAACACAATAAAGATATTTTTTCTGAAATATTTTCTTGGGTCATGCGTTACAAGGTTAAATGTCAGCAGACAACTGAGAAAAAAGGTTAATTATTTCCCTACAACTGTGCAAGCAATAACATAATACACAAAGTAAATTATGACAGAAAAATTATCTTGGACAAAAAGTATAATATACTGCACCATACTGTAGGTATGCACAAGTTAAACAACCACTACTTTTCCCAAATTACTGAAGCATGTATCCAGTCATGAAGGTGGACAGAGCCTATGATTGCTACATTGGAAGTAAAATAAAAACAAACCCTGGACAGAACACCATTTTAACACAGAACACATTTGTCCACGTACAGAGGCTAATTTAGAGTCTCCAAATAAACCTAACACAAAACAAAATTTAAACACATGGAGAAAAATCCATACAAACACAGGGAAAAGGTCAGGTTTTATAAAATCTGGATACTATTTGAGTGAATCTTCTCATTTTTGTCAGTTTTACTAACACTGTAAAAGATTTAAGGATTTTTAAATTAATAAAGATTCGTGAAGAAATTGCTGTACCTTGCTGCTGCTTCATATTCTCCTTTTTCCACCAAATGATTAATGTAGCTAATACCAATTCTCTAACAGGGCCCCAAAAAAAAAAAACAAAATAAACATTTTTCTATAAAAATCACAAATGTAATATTTAACTACATGAAGAATAATGCAGTTGGAGAAAGTACATATTTATTAACTGAAATATTAAAATGTATACCTGTACTTCATGACGTTTTATGTTTTTATGACTAATCTCTGCCGCCATTAATGCTTCCTATAAAGAAAAAAAAATGCAACTTAGAATCAATCAGTTGCTTTATAGTCTCCTAATTTTCAGCAAGTGGCAATATATAAGAATAAACTAAATTGATTGCACTGTGTAAACATTACCAATATCTGTTTTTTACTGTATTACAATCTGCCGTCTTAATGTGTTTAACTGTAATTGTTTTGAAACCACAAAAACTCTATAAAATGAAATCTTCAAAATCACTCTACTTCAAGGTCATGGGGGCAGGAGCCCATCTCAATTGCAATAGGTACAAAGCAGGACAGACCAGGACTGGGTGCCAGTCATAGGGTGCATTCATGTGCACACCCATTCTCACAGTCATAGGGGGCAATTTCGATCATCAATTAACCTAACCTGCTTATCTTTAGGGATGAAGACGAAAAGCGGAGTACCTGGAGGAAGCCCATACAGACACGGGGAGAAAGTGCAAACTCCACAGAATGGTACTAACCACTGTTTCACCATAACACCCTTACATTCTATAATGTCAAAGTGAAATCAAATATGCTGTAGGCTTAAAATGAAGTCAGATAATTCCATAAATACTCATGTCCCTTGCATCAATATTGATAGTGGCACATTCAAAAGAAATTTCAGTCATGATTATTTTAGCATAGTCAAACTAACTTTGTAGATGCAGTATAGTACTGCAGTTTTAACAAAATTTCTCCATCTTCCTCATTTTAAAGGGTGCGTTTAGTTGAAGGTATTGGCTTTCACAAGACCAGTAATTCCTAAGTTCATTCCTGGAGGACCACTGTGGCTGTAGGTTTTTATCCCAAACACCTTTACTTTTAACCGGACTCCTAAAATAAACAACCTGTTATTTACCAGTTTCCATGTTTAAAAAAAAGGACAAAACTGTTTTTATAAATTTTATTAGAAAGCATTTATGTATGGTGGAGATATTTTTATGATTTTATGTTTATTTTTAAGATTTTCACCATGTTTTTCATGATTTCCGTTCAACTATTCCAGGTGTCCAGCTGTTATTTACTAATGAGCACTCTAGTGTGTCTGATACTCAAATAGCTATGGTCTATCACCATTTGTGTTGTATTTTTAAGAAGGCAGGCAATTAGGGAATTACTTCTCCCTTCAGGTGTATAAGACTAATTTATTTAGAGCTGCCATAGACATACAATGTTTTTCCTGACTGGTGTCCTCCACCTCATAAAAGCTTCATTTTATATGATACCTGTATTCCAAACAGATTCAGACTTGAAACACATTTTTTGTAATTCTTTTAAAAGAACAAGATGTGCCTTGAAAAATTGAAAAGCCTTGTATGTTTTTACATTTTGTCTGATTGAAGTCAGTAGCATTGTGAAATAGATTATTAGGAGCAATACTCATCAATCCAGTGAAAATTAAATTCAACCCTAATGCAAACTATAAAAATACCTTACTGCACACTTGTAGCTGAATGTCAATCGGCCAAATAGTTCTAATAAGCAAAACTGCTACCTGTGCCATTAATAATAGGAATAACAACAATCATTCTTTTATTTTTACAGTATGCAGCAAATTATCTTAAATTTATGGAGCACTTTTTCTGTCTAGCATAACTGAAAATCAGAATGGTGTGTTACACAAAATGTTTTAGAATTCATGTCAAAAAGCACACAACCCATAGCTACCTGGTTTTACAATATGCAGTTTGGTCTATAAATATTTGGACAGAGACAACTTTTTTCTAATTTTGGTTCTGTACATTACCACAATGAATTTTAAATGAAACAACTCAGATGCAGTTGAAGTGCAGACTTTCAGCTTTAATTCAGTGGGGTGAACAAAACAATTGCATAAAAATGTGAGGCAACTAAAGCATTTTTTAACACAATCCCTTCATTTCAGGGCCTCAAAAGTAATTGGACAAATTAAATAAATGGAAATAAAATAAAATGTTCATTTCTAATACTTGGTTGAAAACCCTTTGCTGGCAATGACAGCCTGAAGTCTTGAACTCATGGACATCACCAGATGCTGGGTTTCCTCCTTTTTAATGCTCTGCCAGGCCTTTACTGCAGTGGCTTTCAGATGCTGTTTGTTTGAGGGCCTCTCTGTCTGAAGTTTAGTCTACAACAAGTGAAATGCATGCTCAATTGGGTTAAGATCAAGTGACTGACTTGGCCATTCAAGAATCTTCCACTTCTTTGCTTTAATAAACTCCTGGGTTGCTTTCGCTGTATGTTTTGGGTCATTGTCCATCTGTATCATGAAACGCCGCCCAATCAATTTGACTGCATTTAGCTGGATTTGGGCAGACATTATGTCTCTGAACACCTCAGAATTCATTTGGCTGCTTCTGTCCTGTGTCACATCATCAATAAAAACTAGTGTCCCATTGCCACTGGCAGCCATGCACGCCCAAGCCATCACACTGCCTCCACTGTGTTTTACAGATGATGTGGTATGCTTTGGATGATGAGCTGTTCCACACCTTCTCTGTTTTTTTTTCTTGCCATCATTCTGGTAGAGGTTGATCTTGGTTTCATCTGTCCAAAGAATGTTTTTCCAGAACTGTGCTGGCTTTTTTAGATGTTCTTTAGCAAAGTCCAATCTAGCCTTTCTATTCTTGAGGCTTATGAGTGGCTTGCACCTTGCAGTGCACCCTCTGTATTTACTTTCATGCAGTCTTCTCTTTATGGTAGACTTGGATATCGATACGCCTACCCCCTGGAGAGTGTTGTTCACTTGGTTGGCTGTTGTGAAGGGGTTTCTCTTCACCATGGAAATGATTCTGCGATCATCCACCACTGTTGTCTTCCGTGGACGTCCAGGGGCCTCATATATAAACAGTGCGTACGCACAGAAATGTTGCGTAAGAACGTTTCCACGTTCAAATTGCGATGTATAAAACCTACACTTTGCGTAAAGCTACGCACTTTTCCACAGTACCTCATACCCTGTCGTACGCAAGTTCTCCGCTCGGTTTTGCAGACTGGCGGCACCCAGCGTCAAAGCAGTGCTACTGTTCTGTGTGGTTACCCTTTCTTAGATCCACATCCATGACGGCGGCTTTATCAAATACACTGAAATTAACTGCATATCGTTCATAAATGTAACGCATCTGATTGTAATTAACCTGTAACAATATAATGGTCCACAGAGTGGTCAAACAATTCTAAATACCATAACTGCTTTAGCGTTGTTACTCTCACTGCACCTTCTTCTTCTTCTGTCAGCTGCTCCCGTTAGGGGTTGCCAGAGTGGATCATCTTTTTCCATATTACTCTCACTGCACCACTCGGAGTATTTATATCACCGTATCTGAGTGTGAATCACAGATCTACAGCAATCGGAAAGACAATTATCGGTATACAGCACTCGCTGCCTTAGCCATTCGCTATTTGAACTGCTCTCATCTGACCAACGCTTCACAGCCTTTCCTGTTCGGACCTCGCGGTTCACAGTTTTATCCCAAGAACTCTAAACGCACTCAATCAGTCCATCAAGTGCTCCTTGTAGAACTGTTTGTACTTGCAAGTTACCGTGAGGTAATTGTACTTATGATACAGTTATAATATTGCACAACCTGAGCCACTTTATAAAGCGCGTATTTACATATGATGACAATATCATTTTTAAGATGAAATGCAGCAAAATATGTTGATTATATTATACAGATAAAACTTTAACTACACAGTGCTGCAGCGCTTGCGAGCTTGAGCTTCGTTCACGGTTTGTTCCTGCCTCGCCCTGTTTTCATGCTGTGGCTGGCGCGACACTGGAAGGATAGATGGATAGAATAATTAAACATTCCGAAAATATTTCGATGTTCTTTAAAAGTTTTGAAGAATTGGCGTTCTAAGCTTACAGATGGCTTAACGTCTATTACAGAGCTGATTGTGTGGCAATTGGGTATTTGGAGAAAGAAAAGTAAGGACAGGAATTGGGGGTTAGTATGTTTGAAAGAGACAATACTTCCGTAATAAAGCATTTCATTGAAGGTCGCGCATGGCGCAGCAAGCATCTTGTGTAAGACATGAACAATCACTGCGCCACCGTGTTCCCATGTTTAATAACATGCTTTAACTCATATCATCATGAAAATGATATCACGTATACTTCTCAGTATTTTAATTATTCAGAGAGCTGTAATATTACAGCTGTAATGGATTCTGTGTCCTGTCGGAGGAAGAGCACGTAGTGATTCAGGCACATAGAGCACATATAAGCTCAAATACACAACAAAGCATTTAACGTGCTACCTTAGTTACGATGGAATTTGAGAAACTAGTAAATTAAATGATTTTAAGATGAAGTTTATGATGTTCTACTTTAATGACAAAATAAACTACGTGATTAAGGTGGAAATTTCGAGATTAAAGTTGACATTTCGTGCTTTTTTCACACTGTGTGCCTTTTTTTACCACTATACCCTAATAAGCTTTCATATGACACTTAGACGGGGGGCTACGAGTTGCCTTTTCATGCCGACTTTGATATGTGACAACTTCTTTTTTATTTCGGGCACTGTGCGACTTTGTGAACTTGAGCTTTCAAGTTTCTCCGACACGCTATGTCAATCAATCAACTTCCTTTTGTTGCTTAGATAACTGTTTAAACCAACAAATAGTACATTTTTCTTTGCCTCCATTTGGTATTCGCTGAAATTCTTCTATTTTTCCTCGTACTTTTGCCATTGCCTTTTCACAGAACGCTGGGCTTAAGGGCTATTTATATTGACTTGCATATTACAAAGAGGCGTAATTCTGGGAGGAGTTGGGGTGGGACAGCAGGCGCGTGCACGTGCGTTTATTTCCACGCTGACCGGGGTTTATGTAGCGGAAGAACGCGGAAGTTTGCGTACATACAGATTCCTGCATCTGGATTTTTCTGTGCGTACGCATATTCCCGCTTTTGTGCTTACGCCATGTTATTGTGTGAGTTCTACGCATGGCGTTATACATGAGGCCCCAGGTCTTTTTGCGTTGCTGAGTTCACCAGTGCTTGCTTTCTTTCTCAGGATGTACCAAACAGTAGATTTTGACACTCGTAATATTGTAGCAATTTCTCGGATGGGTTTTTTCTGTTTTCGCAGCTTAAGGATGGCTTCTTTCACCTGCATGGACAGCTCCTTTGACCGCATGTTGTCTGTTCACAGCAAAATCTTCCACATGCAAGCACCACATCTCAAATCAACTCCAGGCCTTTTATCTGCTTAATTGATAATGACATAACAACGGACTTGCCCACACCTGCCCGTGAAATAGCCTTTGATTCAATTGTCCAATTACTTTTGAGCCCCTGAAATGAAGGGATTGTTTTAAAAAAATGCTTTAGTTGCCTCACATTTTTATGCAATCATTTTGTTCACCCCACTGAATTAAAGCTGAAAGTCTACACTTCAACTGCATCTGAGTGGTTTCATTTAAATTCATTGTGGTAATGTACAGAACCAAAATTAGAAAAACGTTGTCTCTGTCCAAATATTTATGGACCTAACTGTATTATTTTAAAGTGGAATTCATAACACAATGCTGTGACTCCAACATCTTCTATTTTAAAAAGATGCTATTTTCAGTTTTTTGTGTGACAGATCTACTACATTCCTCTCCTTTACAAATCTTTAACTTTTTGGTAACAAAAAATTTTTAACCTACAAGCTTTTCAATGAGGTAAAATAATTAGTTGTTAAACCAAAATTTGATCTTAATGATATGGCCAATTTCATCACTTTTTAAATTCCTTTAATTCCCTTTGCATAATATACTGCGAAACATTTTTGAATTACCTGAACTAACATTTAGCACAGAATTTTGTTAAGTCCTCTATGCAATGGGAAAAAAATGTCTACAGGCAATGAAAGCGCTTGTTTACCATCTGTGGATATCTGATTTGGTCATTAATTTATGCTTATGCTTAAGACACAATTCTGCCCGGAACATATGAATATCAACCCTTCTCCTTTTTTACAAAATAGTTTTTCTAATTGCAGATTTAAATTCAACAATCAATACAAATGACTGTGAAATGGTTCAATAAAAAGTTTAAAATATATTCGTCATAAATTTTAATCTTTAGCATTACCAACTAATAAAATTAAGGACTATGTTTAAATATGGGTAAAGACAGTGGCTAGTCTGCTGGCTTATACCTGCAGAAATTAAAGCAATATGACTAGAAACTGTAAATTGATAAAGTATAACTGAAGATGTGTCTGAGGGTTTGTATTCGAGGTGTTCTTTCCTGCTTTGTACTTACTAAGAGGGCAAGCTCTGATAGCAGGCTATCAAAATGAATGGATTTTTAAGACAGATATTTATTTTTCAATTGGTATCAAATGCATCTTAACTTTGGGTTAAAATGGTAAAATATTTTAGAGGGGTCAGTTAGATTTTATCTTCACTTTTGTGCTGATTAATGGCAAACAATACTATTGTGTTTCTGGTAGTCTAAAATCATTTCATTGTTACTGTATACATTAACAGGCAATGCACCCATTTAATGAGTTGAAAGGAATCTTACTTCATATTTCTTTTTGTCAAGCAGCCAGTCAATATGATCATCTTGGTCACGTTCCTTGGCTACAACTATATCTTTAGGGCTGATTATATAAAACAGAGATTCCCCTTCTGAATGTTCTATAGGAGACACAATAAAATTTTGTTATTTTATTAAATAGTATATTTTCATATTATAATTTCTGCTCCTACCTTCTTTTTCTTCAATAAAAAATGTACTACTTAGTCTAAATAGAAGTAAGGAGGCAGAGATAATAATCAAGCAGGAAAGTCCAACTTATATTTTTATTACACTTAATTTTACATTATCCAAGTAATTTATAGACATAATCAAGAAGACATACGAAATGTTATAAAAAATAGTAGAAGTAGTATATCCTAACAGGTCTGAAAATGGAGAGCAGAAAGGCAAATATTAGCACAAGATTTCTATTTTGTTACTAGTAAAGAAATTGCATCCCATACCATTAAAAACAATAAAAAATATGTTAATGTCACATATAACAAGGTATAAAGGCTTACATGTGTTAGAATTTCTACAAGATTAAATCACAAATGAGATATTGATATGACAAATAACTATCAATTAAATTTGGAAAAAAACATACACTATATACTGTATAAGTAGTACATATACCGTTCAGCAACAACATTAAAACCACCTGCCTAATATTGTGTAGGTGCCTCCAAAATAGCTCTGACCTGCTGTGGCTTGGGACTCCACAAGACCTCTGAAGGTGTCCTGTGGTATCTGGCATTAGCAGCAGATCTTTAAGTTCAGTAAGTTTCAAGACAGGGGCCTCCATGGATCAGATTTGTTTTTCTAGCACATCCCACAGATGCTTGATTGGATTTAGATCTGGGGAATTTGTCTGAGTGCATTATCCTCCTAAAACAGGCCACTGTCATCAGGGAATTTCATTGCCATGAAGGGGTGTATGCAGTCTGCAATAACCTTAAGGTTGGTGGCATGTGTCAAAGCAACATCCATATGAATGCCAGGACCCAAGGTTTCCCAGCAGAACACTGCCCAGAGCATTACACTGCCTCCACCAGATTGCCTTTATCTAATAGTCCATCTTGCTACTATCTCTTTCCCATGTAAATGAAGCACAGGCATTTAGTCACCTACATGATCTAAAAGAACAAATGATTCATTGGACCAGGCCACCTTCTTCTGTGGCTCCATGGTCCAGTTCAGATACTCACATGTCCATTGTTGATGCTTTCAGTGGTGGAAAGGGGTCAGAATGGGAACACTGATTAATTTGCAACTACACATTTCCAGTCTATGCCAGCTGCAATGCACTTTGTGTTCTGATACTTTTGTCTCATGACCAGCATTAAGTTTTCAGCAATTTGTGGTACAGTAGCTCTTCTATAGGATCAGACCAGATGGGCTATCCTTCGCTCCCCACGAGCATCAATAAGCCTTGGGCACCCATGACCCTGTCAATGTTTTAGCAGTTGACTTATCATGGACAACTTTGTCAATGTTATTCACTTCATCTGTCAGTGGTTTTAATGATTTCCCTGATTGGTGTATATACAGTATGTTTATATGCATGCAAAAATATATTTTTACCAAGCCGATAGTCAAGGCATTCATTTTCTTGGAAGTTTCTAACAGTCAGTGCATCTGAAGATATCTCCTCATAGGACTCTGGAAGAGGCTGCACAATGTCTAGTCGGGGTCTAGATCGCAGCTCTTTCTCATCCTGAAATTACAGCATAATAGGCACTTTAATGAATCAGTAAGTAAAGTCTGCATTACAAATATATAAATTACAAGACTGTGTCAAGCAGTCATGTCTAAGGACTGTATGCCAGAACCTTTGGCATGTGTTTCTAAGCATTGAATTAGACATCACTTGCTGAACATCAATTAATTAGGAGCCAGTATTTTCTCTATTTTCTGCAAGCAGGTCCTCCAACTTACAGGGAAAACTTGGGGGTTGGTGGTAGGATTGGCACCCCAGCCACTGAGGAAAAAAACTGACACTGTTTCAGTGTAGTGCTGAGGCGTCACCTGCTGAACTCGTGTCCCAATCGAACTGGTTCATTGTGTGGTGGTTGTGACAACATGCTATCATGGCATACTCCCAACCTTAACACATCAAAGCAGATTTCATGTATGTATAATTATCACTGATTATTATTAATAGTGTTGTTACTTTGGTTTCTGGTGTTCTCTCTCTTTTATGTCTCAACTCTTCTATTCTTTGACTATGGTTTCTCATTTAATATGACCTGATAGTTTTTGTAACATTCTGTGCTCTAACTGGTTTTTCCTGAAGCTAGCTACACATACACTGGCTCCTCTACCGTGTTTTATCCTGATGCATAAACTGAATTTTTATGTGATCAGTTTTAAATGAAGAAAGACTGGGTGAACGTAAAAGAGTTAAAACCCAGTAAAAGACTGACATTCATCTGTAGCAGAGAACGGTGCCTTGAGTTAATTTTTGGGCATCTCCTTATGATTTCTTTTCACCTGCATGTTCTTGCTTGATTTTCAGTTTCTGTATCACTGAGTCAGTTTGAAAGAAGTCCTCAGATGTCTTTCTTGATGGTATCACCAGGAACATTTAGAATTTTCCACAAAAAAGAAACAATCTTAATTGCAAACTAACTAGCCCCTAAACAAATGTGTGCCATTCGTCCAAAAGCTAGAGTAAATAAGAGCAAGTCCAGAATAAAATATATGCCATACCAGCAGATCAGCTCTCTCTCTCTCTATCTCCATCCATCAGTATCTATCCAGAAAACACACTGGATCACAGACCTATCAACTCAGAAGCATAATGCAAGAATGAAAGAGCTACTTGCTTTCTAAGGAAAATTGGATGCCTAGGCTTCTAGCAAAAAAGAGCTGCTATTAATCTATATTGTACTGTTAATGTCTCATGTATTTGTTCTGCTTCAGCTTTTCACACATTAAAGAATCTTAGTTTAGAAAATGTTATTCTATATTGAGTGAATAAAAGAATAAACTTTTGAAACCAGGCAGCATATGATGCAGTGGCTGCTGACTTGCTGTGAGGAGATCAGGATTTGCGTCCAGAGTCCTCCTTGTGTGGGTTTCCTCCGGGTACTCTGGTTTCCTTCCACTGTCCAAAGACATACAGGTTAGGTGAATTGATGACTAAATTGGGGTGTCTGGTGTGTGTTTACCCTACAATGGACTGCTGCCTTGTCCAGGGTTTGTTTTTGCACCCTATACTAGTTGGGATAGGCTCTAGCCTTACCATTAAAAATGACATGATAAGACTTTTGAATCCACTTCTCTGCTTCACCTTGAACTGTTTCTGGAGTATAGAGATAACAGAATGGAGGAAGCACTTTAACCATAGTTGCAGTCAACCCTAGTTCATTCTGACAGTGACCATGAGTGCAGTTGCAGACTGCATCTCCGCAACCAGGCTGTTAAGTGTGATTTAAAAGAGCAGGATACTCCGTTCTACACAGAAGGTCCTAAGGTGAGGATAGGGTCACATTTGGAGCCTTTCAAGACAAAACACACCAAAAGGGAAATATAATAACAATAAAAATGAATTTCTACCAAAAAAATGCATACAAAAAGATGATAATGTTGTTTTAACATCATTCCAATACTGACATGTACGTTCTACAGAGCCTTGTCTTAATTCTCACCTGTTCACTAGCTAAACCTATCTTACACTAGTGTCTGTTCATTCTAGAAGAGGACTGTTAACAGGTCTACTGTGTAAGAAAGTGGATTTTGGAATTCCTTCCGGAATGAGCTTTCCACCTTCAGACCACCTGTCAGCTGAGATTTTGAAATTAATTACCCTTCTGACATAATGAACAGAGCAAACGAGAAATGAAAGATGTCCAATTATGAGATCAACCTTCATCAGCATCATTCATGGGCATCAAAACACTGAGGTAAAAAACAGTTGTTTGCAAAGAAACCCTGCCTGAAACATTCATCCGGTTAAAATCTGTAAGTCATATTAGAAGCAAATGTCATGTTTTGCATGAAGTCGCATACTGAAATATAGTGCATGCTAACAAAACCTAGGCAGCAGAAGCACCACATGACACTTGCTGCAAGGAATTATAAGAATGCCTTTGTCGGGATCGGCTCATCAGTCTGACATTAGTGTGTATTTAAAAGAGTGTCCATAAAAGCAAATGGGCTTTTGTCTGTGTGTGTACTGTATGTACAAATGAACATGCACACATACATACACACACAGAAATTGAGAAAATAATTAGGCAATAAGGCAAAATAACAAAATGAGAAAAACTGGGTAAGAAAAAACACAAAGGATTTAAGGCTTTTTTTACAGCAACTGTCAAATATTAAGTTTCTGAAAATTAAAGCGTGTGAATACTTTTAAACCATCCATCCATCCATTGTCTCCCGCTTATCCGAGGTCAGGTCGCGGGGGCAGCAGCTTGAGCAGAGATGCCCAGACTTCCCTCTCCCCAGCCACTTCTTCTAGCTCTTCCGGGAGAATCCCAAGGCATTCCCAGGCCAGTCGAGAGACATAGTCCCTCCAGCGTGTCCTGGGTCTTCCCCGGGGCCTCCTCCCGGTTAGACGTGCCCGGAACACCTCACCAGGGAGGCGTCCAGGAGGCATCCTGATCAGATGCCCGAGCCACCTCATCTGACTCCTCTCGATGCGGAGGAGCAGCGGCTCTACTCTGAGCCCCTCCCGGATGACTGAGCTTCTCACCCTATCTTTAAGGGAAAGCCCAGACACCCTGCGGAGGAAACTCATTTCAGCCGCTTGTATTCGCAATCTCGTTCTTTCGGTCACTACCCATAGCTCATGACCATAGGTGAGGGTAGGAACATAGATCGACTGGTAAATTGAGAGCTTCGCCTTGCGGCTCAGCTCCTTTTTCACCACGACAGACCGATGCAGAGCCCGCATTACTGCAGATGCCGCACCGATCCGTCTGTCGATCTCACGCTCCATTCTTCCCTCACTCGTGAACAAGACCCCGAGATACTTGAACTCCTCCACTTGGGGCAGGATCTCGCTCCCAACCCTGAGAGGGCACTCCACCCTTTTCCGGCTGAGGACCATGGTCTCGGATTTGGAGGTGCTGATTCTCATCCCAGCCGCTTCACACTCGGCTGCGAACCGATCCAGAGAGAGCTGAAGATCACGGCCTGATGAAGCAAACAGGACAACATCATCTGCAAAAAGCAGTGACCCAATCCTGAGCCCACCAAACCGGACCCCCTCAACGCCCTGGCTGCGCCTAGAACTTCTGTCCATAAAAGTTATGAACAGAATCGGTGACAAAGGGCAGCCCTGGCGGAGTCCAACTCTCACTGGAAATGGGTTCGACTTACTGCCGGCAATGCGGACCAGGCTCTGGCAACGATTGTACAGGGACCGAACAGCCCTTATCAGGGGGGCCGGTACCTCATACTCTCGGAGTACCCCCCACAGGATTCCCCGAGGGACACGGTCGAATGCCTTTTCCAAGTCCACAAAACACATGTAGACTGGTTGGGCAAACTCCCATGCACCCTCCAGGACCCTGCTAAGGGTGTAGAGCTGGTCCACTGTTCTGCGACCAGGACGAAAACCACACTGTTCCTCCTGAATCCAAGGCTCGACTATCCGACGGACCCTCCTCTCCAGGACCCCTGAATAGACTTTTCCAGGGAGGCTGAGGAGTGTGATCCCTCTGTAGTTGGAACACACCCTCCGATCCCCCTTCTTAAAGAGGGGGACCACCACCCCGGTCTGCCAATCCAGAGGCACTGTCCCTGATGTCCATGCGATGTTGCAGAGGCGTGTCAGCCAAGACAATCCTACAACATCCAGAGCCTTGAGGAACTCCGGGCGTATCTCATCCACCCCCGGGGCCCTGCCACCAAGGAGTTTTTTGACCACCTCGGTGACCTCAGTCCCAGAGATGGGGGAGCCCACCTCCGAGTCCCCAGGCTCTGCTTCCTCATTGGAAGGCATGTTAATGGGATTGAGGAGGTCTTCGAAGTACTCCCCCCCACCGACCCACAACGTCCCGAGTCGAGGTCAGCAGCGCACCATCCCCACCATATACAGTGTTGACACTGCACTGCTTCCCCTTCCTGAGACGCCGGATGGTGGACCAGAATCTCCTCGAAGCCGTCCGAAAGTCGTTCTCCATGGCCTCCCCAAACTCCTCCCACGCCCGAGTTTTTGCCTCAGCAACCACCAAAGCCGCATTCCGCTTGGCCTGCCGGTACCTATCAGCTGCCTCCAGGGTCCCATAGGACAAAAGGGTCCTGTAGGACTCCTTCTTCAGCTTGACGGCATCCTTCACCGCCGGTGTCCACCAACGGGTTCGGGGATTGCCGCCACGACAGGCACCGACCACCTTACGGCCACAGCTCCGGTCAGCTGCCTCAACAATAGAGGCACGGAACATGGCCCATTCGGACTCAATGTCCCCCACCTCCCTCTGGACATGGTCGAAGTTCTGCCGGAGGTGGGAGTTGAAGCTACTTCTGACAGGGGGCCCTGCCAGACGTTCCCAGCAGACCCTCAAAACACATTTGGGCCTACCACGCCTGACTGGCATCCTCCCCCACCATCGAAGCCAACTCACCACCAGGTGGTGATCAGTTGACAGCTCCGCCCCTCTCTTCACCCGAGTGTCCAAGACATGTGGCCGCAAGTCCAAAAAAAAAAAAAACACTCCAGATGGCCACTTTGAAAGAACTAAGGACATAGGGATATTTTGGGACTACAACATCCATTTACTTTTGCAGCAAACTATACTTAAAAACCTACTTAGCAAATAACCAGAACAGAAAGCAGGTAGGCGGCTATATTCAAGCACAACTATATAAGCTACGATTTTAGATTTCAACCCTTTGAAACAAGAAGACTAGCAAAATGTAAGAGCAGAAAACCTTTTTTCTGCAAAGATGAGTAAGTCAGTTTTATAGTAAAACATTTCTTTAAATTATATGTCTCAGATGTGATCACAAGTAAATAAATACAATTGCTATTAGTGCATTTATTAACATATTACTTGCCTCGCTTAACTGAAAAATTACAGATTTACCTGATGTTCAGAAGCCTCTTTTACGTAATACAAGATTACAATCTGATCACCAAGAGGTGCAAGTCCACTGATAAAAAACTCTGTATCAAAGGCAGACACTGGAAAACACAAATCAGAGAAAAAGAGGGGAAAAAAATCATACATTTGCATTTTTGCAGTCCAAAAACAGCAAATTATAAAAAGAATTTTATACTTGACATTTCATAACAAACCTTAATGTACACCTTAAAGTTTACTCAAAACATCAAAAACTAAAAAGGCTGGTGAATCACTGTAACACTCTAATCTGCCTGCATTTATGAAAATGTAAACAGGAATATTAATTTTCATACAAGGCATTAAAGTACCTCCAAAAACACTTTAATAATGTCAACTCGATAAATACAACTTATTATTTTTATTAATTTTAATTTTATTATCATAATTTAACCAGGAGGATAAAGAGGCACTGTTGATATTTTGCAGTCTCACTTCTTTAACTCTAGTTATTTCCTGTCTTAGGTGCTTTCTCTGTGGAGTGGCCTGTGTGTTCATGTAAGGTTTCTCTGGAGGTTTTATTTTCCTCTCACAAACCAAAGGTATACTGCCAGATCGAATGGATAAACTAAAGTGGCTCACTGTTTGTGTGCTACATGATTGACTAGTATTCTGGATTTCTGCAGTATGCGCACTACTGTAAGGTAATGTTATGCTTCCTCATAATTTGTCAGAAATATAACATGACATAACATTCTTAAACCTGCTTAATCAAATTTAATGTAACAAATTACCGGAGTCTATCCTGGAAAAAATGGACACCTAGCAAGAAACAGCCCAGGACAGGATTCCACTCTGCTTCAGGCACACACTCATACTCACATTCACATTTAATTAGAGTCAGCTTGCAATTGCCAGTTAACTTACTCAGCATATGTTTGGGCTGGTAGGAGGAAAACTAGAGTATCCATAAGAAAACCCATGCAGACATACAAACTCAACATACTCCCAAGCATGGACTTACAAACCTAGGATGCTTAATCCAGGATGCAACCACACTCCCCACTGAACTACCATACTGCCGGCAGTAGTTCAGTTACTTAAAATGCCATATTAGAATAAACGTATTGCAAACCTGTAACAGCATTGATGCCTCATGGAAAGTAAGGCTTCTTTGCTTAATCTTTTCATCTAGAATTAATCTTACAGCATTTATAAATGGCTTTCAAGGAAGCAAAATGGCATAAAGGATACAGTATAAGTATATAGCTGGTATAGGATGTTTTAAAAGGGCTGGCTATAACAGCCCTTATCTCTGCATTTTTTGAGTGGCAAACAAATCTAGCACAACAATGACAGTGAGGGTGAGAGGTGCATGGAAGAAATTCTGGAATCTATCTCCATTCTGACTTTTAAAGGAGTATCTCTATCATTTAAGACTTTTTAAAATCTATATGAAGAGTGGTATGCTCTATTAAGGTCAGACTGATGAAGGTGGAACATGCATTAAAGTTGGAAACAAGCTGTTTTGTTTTGGCCATTTTGAACTAAGAACTGCAATCCAAGGAAAAATCTTTTTTTTTTTGCTTTAATGAATAGGATAACAGGTTTCAGCTGTGCTAACAAAATTTTGTAGGTTTCCCTGACAACCAAAAACCATTTGAACATGATTAAGAATGAGCTAGGGGTGTTTACCATTAGGACACTGGAGAAATGGCTGTGGAAAAATGGAGCTTTGCAGTCATATGTAAATTGTAAAGGTTTTTTTTTTTTTTTTTACTAGTTATTTCCAATCCATGGGTTCAGCTTAGTCAAAGGTAGATGGTAGAAGCTGACTTGACTGTCACATGCAATACATGGCTATGGATTTGCTTGTCTAAGAGGTAGCAAATGCAATTGTTTCCCACATATTGCTTATTTAAGGAGCCACAATCTTACACTTAATGTCAAGTTCACTAACTCATTAACAAAAACACTATTTCCTGTTTAGATAAAAGAAAAAAGAAAATTAGCCACAGCATGTTTTTTTTATTTGTCGATAAATATTTTATTTGTCAATGTTTACTAATATTATGCTAATATACATGCTCTGTGCTACACTGATAGGGGGCTTTATAGAATCGAAAGACCCAGTGGAAGAAATTGACAGGCCACATAAACAGTACCAGTAACCAAAATGGGGAATGGATGACTGAAGGGGGGGGGGGGGGGTTTGTCCTGGACAGAAAGAAAAGAGATGTGATCAGATCTGGCATTTAGAGTCAGGTATGAAGTGGAAACTGCAGCAAAGATGCAAAGATGAAGGAAGCTGCAAAGCTCAAAGGTTAGCAAGCACACTAAAAAGTTTCAGTGAGGGTGCCAAGCACTGTGACTGTGAGTGTAGATGTTGGTTCACTAGAAGCAAAAGAGAAGGGAGAGAGAAGTAGAGGAGAAACTGGTGTTCTCGAGTTCAAGAAAAGCTGAGACAGACGGCATCAGTTTAAATGAACAGATCCCTATGATGAGCTACTCCATTGTTCTACATACTGTATAAACAGCACTTTAAAAGTGAAGAGAGAGTCATTTCCTTATGACCAGTGGGAAACGATGCTTTACTATGTTTCTAAATAGTTTGTAATCAGTTTATATTAGTTTTTGAGTGCATGGATAAATGAATACCACATTATATTTTACTTTCATGATAATTAATTGATGTTCAAACAACAACATTAATTACCAATTTCCACATAGCGGCTAGGAAGATCTCGCATTTCTGTTGGATCCCTTTCCTTCACAATACATATCTGAAAAGGAAAAAAAATCATTTAATCACTCTACAATATTTAGTGAGGTTGTATCATATGTTCTTTTAAGTATTTATTCAATAATAAAAAGAAAAGTTCAAGAATATTTTTCTCACAATGTAAAATTTAGAAACATCAAAAGGTAGGATTAATTAAAGATATACCAGTCACAAATGTCTTTGTTAAATACTAAATGCATTAAGTAGCGTTTTGTCATGTTAAAGCCTTCATGTTTAAACATAAGTTGCATCACTGTTGCCTTGAAGATGCACAAAACTTTCCATAAACACAATTAAACACTGCAAAAGGATATATAGTAAAATGTTTTTTTTATTTGGTAAGTTTACTTTAATATTGCTTGTCAGGATAAGAAAAAAAAGTAATTTTTTTCGGGAAAATATTTCAAGTATAAACCTAGGAATATAAATACTTTATAGTACTCTTTCCACTAAAAAGATGTGTCACTAAAAGTTTCCACTAGAAAGTTGGAAAAATTCAATAAATCAAATGAACTGACTATTTTCCTTAATTTAATATATTACACTCGCAAAATAGAAGTGGATTAAAGTAAAGAAAACCTTTCTAACTAAGAAGAATGACATTAGAAAATTAATACATAAAAAGATAAGTAAATTTTAAATCAAATTATTCTGACAGATCATTTTACAACAGCAAGTGCATTGACAGTAGCTGTAACACTGGGTATGCTGCAGGTGTTATAAACAAGAGACCAGTGCTATCAAGCAAAGGCGTACCTTTACAGAAGTTCCCCAGCCTATGATAAGTGTTGTGTTATCCTTCCAGCACAGACTACAAGGATACATATCAGGTCGAAGGCTGGTATTATCTCTCAAGACATTGGTTATTCTTTGTTTAGCATTGATGTCATATATTTTTACACTCTGTAAGCAAACAGAATAGCAAAGAGATTAGGCATTAAAATTGCATTTTAATTTATTTGGGTTGATAATCTATTTACTTTGATCAAACTAATACAAATTAATTCTATTGTATGCATCAAACTGAACAGGACTTAAGAAGAAGAGACTGAATGAAATTCAGTTTTGTTGTTTTAATTAACTTAATTTTCATTGACTTCGGCCAGATACAACTGTTGGTCTGAAGTGACAAGTGCGGATACAGGCTGATGGAGTTAACCTCTACCATCATTCCCTGAAGAAGGTACAGAGTCTCTAACCAAACAGATAACTTGCAAATACTTTCCTGTGAGGGAGCCTGGAATGTGCAAATGGATGGTAGGCTAGACATACAAGGAAATACTGAAAAGAATGGGAGTAAGTTGTTTCCTTTTCAGGTACACTTTCTCATAGTCACAGCATTATGCTCTATTTGCCAAACTGTTGCCTCACATGCTGGTTTATACCAGAAGAAAGGGGAATTTATATATATATATACATATATATATATATATATATATATATATATATATATATATATATATATATATATATATATATATATATATATATATAAAAAAGGTTTCAAATACCAGGTTAATAAAGCAGAGACTAAAATGTTGATCTACATGTTGATTAATTATTATTATCATAAAAAGGAGCACATTAGAAAAGGTTACTTTCATGCTGCCGAGTAGAGACTGGAAACATATTTATTTTGGCAATATATGTACCTTGTATCGAGGCACAATATATTTATACTGTAAGGCTGCAATCTCAATAAATATCCAGTTTCTGGCCAAGGCTGTATTAAAGGTTCATATTAGTTTTGGCCAAATCTGAAAAAATAAATTTTGATATATATTTTTTTTTAACACCGAATTATCAATTTATTTTTGCTATTCACATTTATTGCTGGTATTATATTTATTCCTCTATAACACAAAAATGTAATGTTATTAAATATTTAATGTTATTAAAATCTAAAACATACTATTAGTACATTATGTAATACAGGATTTAAAACCAACACACACATAAAATAAAATGTGAAAACATAAGTTGCAGTTTATTTTAAAACTTTGGTGATGACAGCAGTATACCATGTACATTTCTCTAAACAACCTTTGTTCAGGGAAATTCTCTTCTACTGAGTCAAACTGCACTTTATGTTTTTAAAATATTCCAAACTAATAACTTTTTCTACTTTTACCATACTATCCATCCATCCATTTTCCAATCCGCTGAATCCGAACACAGGGTCACGGGGGTCTGCTGGAGCCAATCCCAGCCAACACAGGGCACAAGGCAGGAACCAATCCCAGGCAGGGTGCCAACCCACCGCAGTTTTACCATACTATTACAATTAAAACCTCAATAGTGAGTATAGATTTTTTTTTCAGATTCCAACCAAAATTGGTGTAAATGCTAATAAGAAAAATTTAGATAAAAATAAAAATTAGCAGCTGGCATATTTTAACTAGTGACAGATGTGTACTGTTGACCAAATTGTCCCATTAGTGTTTACAAATAATTTTTGTATATAAAACACAACTTACCAAACTGTTTGCCCAGGCTACTAAACTGCCTCGCCATTTGACATTAGTAATTATTCCTTCTCCCTCATGGAGTGTAATAGTTTTCCATCTGTTTAGCCAGTTCCTCTCATATAACTGAAGCTGTTTAAAAAAAGTAAACAATATCAAGATAATGGGACATATTTAAATAACAATAACTAGAAGCAGAAACAAAACGCAAAGATTATAATGGGGTATTTGGTTAAATAGCACAGAAGAAACAAATTATTGTAATCAGTTTGTTACAGTTTACCCTGGTGAACCTGAATTCCATTCCAAGATGGCACTATACACATTTGAGAATATGGCAATTACTTTACAATATGGTATAAATGTAAAGTTAAAATTTGCATAAAATGTGTAACATATATAATAATGCAATAAACATAATGGTGCAGACAACGGTATTATTTACAACTCCTCTTCATTATTTTAATATTATTGTCAATATTTGTTTACTGCTATTAATTGATGTCAATCCTTCAGTCAGTCAGTCATTAACCAACCAACCCGTTATATCCTAACACAAGGCCATGGGGGTCTGCTGGACCCAATCCCAGCCAACACAGGGCGCAAGGCAGGAACAAACCCCTGGCAGCGCGCCAGCCCACCGCAGGGCATACACACACCAAGAACACACTAGAGACAATTTAGGATCACCAATGCACCTAACCTAAATGGCTTTGGACTGTGGGAGGAAACCGGAGTACCTGGAGGAAACCCACGCAGACACGGGGAGAACATGCAAACTCCATGCAGGGAGGACCCAGGAAGCAAACCCAGGTCTCCTTACTATGAGGCAGCAGCGCTACCACTGTGCCACCATGCCGCCAATCCTTAAGTCATCCCTTCAAATATAAAAAAAATGATAAAATCTTCAGTATATGAAGTGCTCAAAATATAGTCCACACACCAAATTTGGACTTAATGTATAATTCTGAATTCATTTCTGCATCAGATTACTTGGAGTTTTACTCACTATGATTAATTCTATAATAATAAAAAGTCAAGTGACTACATGTTATGGTACAACACTGCCTTTTACTTTTTTTTTTCAAAATACTATATTTTATTCATATTTGTAAACTCATGTCACTGTTTGATTTATTTATATTATGACATCTGCCTGGTGTTTGGTACTTGTTAGCAAGCGCCTGGTGCCAATATAACCTAGCAGGGCTCATCAGATGGATGGGGCCAGAGATACCTTGAAAACCAAACAAATAGTGAGAGCATACTAAGTGTGACAAGCAGATGCCTTGTTTCAGAATGATTGTTTGCGTCTGCAAGGTTACAACTACAGAACAACAGTGGTAAGGGAATATGTCAAGTTTAACAGAAAGGCCTTTTCATATAAAGAGGTTCCAGATTTTACTATGAAGTACCGACAGGCCAAAAAGGTATGAACTACAACAGTGGCTGAGGGAATGGCATGTATGTATGCCGAGTTTGCTGATGCCTACAGAATTTTTTTTTTTAAAGTCTGGAACAGGTTGTTTAAAACAAAATAAAAACACAGGAATTTTAAGAAGGATGTCACCCAGACTGTTCTCAGCAAGGGTGGGGAAAACATTGGCTTCAACTAGAGATATTGTTGAGAGGTGGAAGAATGCCAATTGCATCATGCACCAATAGGATAAGCTCCCTTTGGAGATGGTTGTGCCAGAAGTATTGGTTGGGATGTAATCGATTTCATTGGCTGAGGACAATGTAGTGTTAAAAATCTTTACACTGGCCAAACTGCAGGGTTGGCTAAAATCTAAAAAGAAATGCTAAAGGCGCTGTATATTGAAAGAATATTTTTTCAAAAAGGAAGATCAGAAAGTATGTTACTGTGGGATAATGCTCACCAGCCTTGTAGAGAACTAGAATGAACAATCAATTTGATAGCTGAAGCTCGCACCCAGGAGAAGCAACATGGATTTCGATCTGGTTGTGGAACAGTGGACCAACTCGAACTCCTTACATAGATACTTGAGAGGTAATGGAAGTCTGAACCTGTCTTTAGTGTCAGTGCTGTTCTTAGGATTCAGTACTCCTTACATACAGTGCTTTATGCTACAAGCTCTGGATTTTCTTTCTGCACTAGATTGACCTTGATGCTGGAGCATACAAGAAAAAGGGTGGTAATTATCAGTGTAAAAGTTTGATAAACCTGTGGCAGGACTACAGTCTTACAGTAAGAGTTCATGAAGAGAAAAAAAAAAAAGATATAGTTATATTTTATTTTGTAAAACTATATTTTAAGGCAACTGATTTGCTCAATATTAGTTTAGTTCACTGTGTTGTATTTACAGTAAAAGTGAATATTTTACTTAAGTTAATTGTGATTAACAGATTACTAAAATATAATTTATGTTGAAATATACAACAGTTCAGTGATTTGCAAAAGCACTAAATTTTATTTGTATTAAACTAGAACTAATGTGTGCAAACTCTAGTAGTGACATCAAAGGTAGAATACTGTTTTATTATTTTATTTATTTCAAAACTAATTTGTTACAATGTATAACAAAAAAAAATCTTGGGCAGATGTGTCCTGGCGAGGGGGGTTGTGAAAGGCACGCCAGACATGCACTGGTGTACTCCAAGGATTGTTGCTTGGTCCTCTAGTCTTCCCACTGTACATCACCTCAATGGGCTCCATCATTCAATTCCATGGGATCTTTTATCAGTGCTATGCCGATGTTACACAGCTATACCTTTCGTTCCCTTTGGAGGACAATACAGTATCAGCAAAAGTCTCTGCCTGTGTTACTGATATCTCAACCTAGATGAAGGACTGCTATCTACAGTTGAACCAGGCAAAAAACGAGCTTCTTGTGATCCTGGACAGCCAGTATGCTCATTCCCCAACCTCTGTACAGTTTGACACACTGTTGCTAACACCTGCCAAGTCAGTACACAACCTTGGGGTGGTAACTGATGAGCAGCTATCTTTTCCTGACCACATATCTACTGTTTCATATTCGTGCAGGTTCACACTGTACCACATCCGCAAGATCAGATCTTATCTGACAAAGAATGCAGCACAAGTTCTTGTCCAGGTTTTGATCTTAACACATCTGGACTACTACAACTCGCTTCTGGCAGGAGTACCTGCATGTACCATCAAACCGCTGCAGAAGGTCCACAATGCAGCGGCCAGTCTTGTATTTAACCAGCCGAGATGGCACATGTCACTCCTCTTTTCAGGTTGCTACACTGTCTCCCTGTAGTAACTTGCATTAAGTTCAAATCCCTGATGCTTACCTACAGAGTAGTCAGTGGGTCAGCACCGGTGTATGTGGAAACACTGGTGAAGTGCTGTACTCCTCCTCACCCTCTCAGGTCTGCCACCTCTACGTGGCATCAAGTCTCAATCCAGACTATTTTTGTATGTAGTTCCTAGTTGGTTGAACGGGCTGCCCACCTCTGCCTAAACTGCTGACTCCCTCAGTGTATTTAAGAAGTGATAGAAGACCCATCTGTTCTGTGAATATCTCTCAAATTGAGGGAAAAAATATTGCTCTGCAATATTTTATATTATTGTTAAATTTAAGTTTAATTGCTTTAGTGATTGTAAATGTATGAGTTATTACATCTTTTCACTTGTGGCAATCAACTTTTCAAATTGAGGGAAAAAACATTGCTCTGCAATATTTTATATTATTGTTAAATTTAAGTTTAATTGCTTTAGTGATTGAAAATGTATGAGTTATTACATCTTTTCACTTGTGGCAATCAACTTTTGTTACCCATCCTATTACACTTGCTGAACAAACAGGTCTTAGCCTAATGTTACTCATTGTAAAACTCTTTTGTAAGTCGCTTTGGTTAAAAGCATCTGCTAAGCAAATAAATGTAAATGTAGTATTGCACTACAAACATTATCTAAACAAAGAAATTAGTAAGTGATTGTATAGGCCACTATGTACAACACTACCAAATAAGTGTTCTAACAGTTTATTTTTTAAAGTCAAAGCAAATAATTTGTCAAAAACATATTTTTAAAAATAAAAACTAAAAATAAAAATACTTATGTGAGGCATGCCTGAATGTATCTTTTGAAATACAGAGAATGGTGATGAGTTTCAAGGGGACTGAATACTTTTTATAGACACTGTACATTTCTTTTTGTATTTCTACTTTGAAAAAAGGCTACATATATGCCTTCTGCCAGAAGAAATTGAAGTCCATTACGAGATGCTGTTTGAAAAGTAGAAGAGCAGTATTGAGATATACAAGGTGAACTGTTCACTTGAGTCAAGTTTTACTCTTCTTGGCACCTGACACTGTTAAAGAGCAAGTGGGACAAGAAAAAAAGAAGACTAAATAATTCTCTTTCAAGCCTTATATATGCTTCTTGTGTTAGTGGTACATTTTTTTTTGATTGAAACTGTACTTCAGCTTCTTTTACAATCAGAGGGAATCTGCGAGGTGAAATGACATGAAAGTGTTCAGAAAAAAAAAAAAGATCACAAAATTTTGAAAATGTGAACATACAGGTAGGAAATAGCTTCTGTATTATTTACTCATTTGTATGCCTGAGTAGTGTAGCATATTTTCATAGTAAATATGACAGTATTCTGTATACACATTATCTTTATAGACAAATACATTTTATCTGCTGCAAAAGATACCAATTAAAAATAAAAATAAAACTTAAGGTCCATCAAGACCGCTCCAACTGTATGCATGTAATGAAATGTAAAAACCACAAAAAAGTGATCTGTGTGGGAAAGCATACATTCCTTCTCCAAGCTGAGGCATGTGTTCCCTTGTGTTTTCCAGAGTAAGCAGTGTATAAAAACTTTAGAGCTCGTTTCGGTGCTCAGCAAATTGGACTTTTTTAACATACTGAATGCAAAAGTATATTATTATATTTCAAGTGATCATTTCTACTGGTTTAGCAGACACACTCTCATAAAGTATATATAAATATATATTCCTATTTAATAGATGACAATAAAACTTACAGTGTAATATATCCAGATGTTCCTTAAAAAGCAATGCTGCTATGAGTGAAACAGTGATGAGCTACAGTCACACTTTTTCAGTAAGGAGGAATCATCTTAACATCTATTTTATAACCTACTTATCTAGTTCAGGATTGTGGGAAGCCAGTTAAAAAGCTTATTCCAGAAGCACTGGGTGCGGGTTAGAATCCTAGTGGGGACTCATGTCCATTTAGAGTATACTTTTGCACATACTGTAAATACCATTCATTTACATAGGGCAATTTATGATTTTCCAGTTAGCCTAAAATGCACATATTTGGAAAATGGGAGGAAAACCAGTGTACATACATAAAAGTTACTTCTCTTGCTGTTTGGCTGCAATATTTGTCCATGTTATCTATAAATATAAAACGTTTTAGGCAAACATATAGAACTGCACTGCTGTGACATAGCTGTATCATGTTAATAACTTCCATTTGTAGCCATCGGTTGTGTGTACCTAGGGCGCAAACATAAAAAAATATTGTACTGAAGAATAAGTTTATATTTACTGTGGCACAAGCAGCCCATTTCAAGCAATGAAAAAAAGTTTTTTTCTTGCTACAAGTCTTTGAAACAGAAAATGGACACATGCATTTAACTAAGCATACTTAATTTCACATCTAAACATAATGGGGTCAGAAACAAGGGAGTATATATTGAATAACTGATACCTGCAATTATATTTGAAAAGAATGTTTAACAAAAATAAATGGTTAAGTATATTTCTAATTGTATGCATCACTAAACCAGAAAAAGTGTGGTCCATTGTTTTAGAAATTATCCATTTACAACTTGCTCTTTTCATTTTTTACAGTCATTATTTAATGATATATTTAATGAAAATGAGGAAGAAAGGGGGACAAACCATACAGTCTGTAATATCATTGCAGTCGTTGCCAGAAACTGTAGGAATGTTAACATTTGAGAGATGCAGTGCTTTGATTTTTGTTTGTCTTTCCCCAT
Source organism: Erpetoichthys calabaricus (assembly GCF_900747795.2). Classification (NCBI taxonomy): domain Eukaryota; kingdom Metazoa; phylum Chordata; class Cladistia; order Polypteriformes; family Polypteridae; genus Erpetoichthys; species Erpetoichthys calabaricus. The sequence continues at coordinate 149,266,389 of NC_041399.2, read as the reverse complement.
ACAGGATTTATCAGTAAAAGGTTGAATACATTTTAAGGGCACAGTGCAGTTGTACTTTTAAGCAGCAGAGGGTGGTAATATGCAACTAATGGCATGTTTTTTTCTGACAACAATTAGGGAAAGCTAACTTTGTGCACTAATATTTTTTCTTTATTAATTTTCTGAGCCTGCTCATAACATGTGTGAGTTGTGGTGATTGGAAGACACAGCCTATCTCAGAATGTGTGGTTCTAATGCATTAATCAAAACTGAATAGGCAGTCATCCTGTTAAAGGACACACTCTCTAGCCATATTCAAACAACCTATTTATATAGGCTGTTGTGCATTCAATTTTTTTTTTTTTTTTTAAATAAAATAAAAAGATTCCACGAGGTAAAAACAATTGTGTAATCTCTTAGCTGTCACTAATGGTTCTTGTGATAGCATTTAATATTGGAAAAAATACTGCAGCAGACAGTGCAGAATTAAGTTTAATTTAAGCACAAATCAACTTCTATGGACCTGGATTCACAGACGAATAAAGATGTGTTCAAACATGCAGTAAACACTAATTGGTTCGTCTTGTTCCTACTAACTACCACACCAACAAAAGAAAAATTTAAAACAGCTTTTTTCACAAGGAAAAATTAACAGTAGTGTTTTCTAAGATAGAAAGGGTACAATTTATGTTATCTTTCTCATTGATTTAAAAAAAAACATCAATGTACAGTATCAAACTCTCCTGGTTGAATCACTGAAGCCAGTTATTTTTCAAATAAAAAAAAAAAATCACTATTTCATTTGTTTTCACATCACCACTTTAACAATATAAACTCTATGAAAACTGAGGTGGGATTTACTGACTTGGCTCCTTTCAATTACTATTTGTTTGGCCCACTGAAGGAGTTTCAATGGGACAAGAAAATGATGAGGTTATTGTAGCTATTGAAAGCTAAATGGGTCATCAGCTTAAAACTTTGTCACTGTAATTAAGAGAAAAGCCAAGCAAAATGACACCTTGGCTTTTCTCTACATTCATAATGGCTAACACGGTACAACACCCTAGTATCACTGTAATTAAGAAATTTCAGGAACACTGGAACAAGTATCCTGCAAATCACAAACATCATATATACAAGTAGTATGCATTATACAGTGCATCCGGAAAGTATTCACAGCACATCTCTTTTTCCACATTTTGTTATGTTACAGCCTTATTCCAAAATGGATTAAATTCATTTTTTTCCTCAGAATTCTACACACAACATCCCATAATGACAACATGAAAAAAGTTTACTTGAGGTTTTTGCAATTTTATTAAAAATAACAAAATTGAGAAACCACATGTACATAAGTATTCACAGCCTTTGCCATGGAGCTCAAAATTGAGCTCAGGTGCATCCTGTTTCCCCAGATCATCCTTGAGATGTTTCTGTAGCTTAATTGGAGTCCACCTGTGGTAAATTCAGTTGATTGGACATGATTTGGAAAGGCACACACCTGTCCATATAAGGTCCCACAGTTGACAGTTCATGTCAGAGCACAAACCAAGAATGAAGTCAAAGGAATTGTCTGTACACCTCCGAGACAGGATTGTCTCGAGGCACAAATCTGGGGAAGGTTACAGAAAAATTTCTGCTGCTTTGAAGGTCCCAATGAGCACAGAGGCATCCATCATCCGTAAGTGGAAGAAGTTTGAAACCACCAGGACTCTTCCTAGAGCTGGCCGGCCATCTAAACTGAGCGATCGGGGGAGAAGGGCCTTAGTCAGGGAGGTGACCAAGAACCCGATGGTCACTCTGTCAGAGCTCCAGAGGTCCTCTGTGGAGAGAGGAGAAACTTCCAGAAGGACAACCATCTCTGCAGCAATCCACCAATCAGGCCTGTATGATAGAGTGGCCAGATGGAAGCAACTCCTTAGTAAAAGGCACATGGCAGCCTGCCTGGAGTTTGCCAAAAGACACCTGAAGGACTCTCAGACCATGAGAAAGAAAATTCTCCGGTCTGATGAGACAAAGATTGAACGCTTTGGTGTGAATGCCAGGTGTCACGTTTAGAGGAAAACAGGCACCGCTCATCACCAAGCCAATACCATCCCTACAGTGAAGCATGGTGGTGGCAGCATCATGCTGTGGGGATGTTTTTCAGAGGCAGGGACTGGGAGACTAGTCAGGATAAAGGGAAAGATGACTGCAGCAATGTACAGAGACATCCTGGATGAAAACCTGCTCCAGAGCGCTCTTGACCTCGGACTGGGGCGACGGTTCATCTTTCAGCAGTACAACGACCCTAAGTACACAGCAAAGATATCAAAGGAGTGGCTTCAGGACAACTCTGTGAATGTCCTTGAGTGGCCCAGCCAGAGCCATGACTTGAATCCGATTGAACATCTCTGGAGAGATCTTAAAATGGCTGTGCACCGACGTTTCCCATCCAATCTGATGGAGCTTGAGAGGTGCTGCAAAGAGGAATGGGCGAAACTGGCCAAGGATAGGTGTGCCAAGCTTGTGGCATCATATTCAAAAAGACTTGAGGCTGTAATTGCTGCCAAAGGTGCATCGACAAAGTATTGAGCAAAGGCTGTGAAGATACTTATGTACATGTGATTTCTCAGTTTTTTTATTTTTAATAAATTTGCAAAAACCTCAAGTGAATTTTTTTCACGTTGTCATTATGGAGTGTTGTGTGTAGAATTCTGAGGAAAAAAATTAATTTAATCCATTTTGGAATAAGGCTGTAACATAACTAAATGTGGAAAAAATGATGTGCTGTGAATACTTTCCGAATGCACTGTATTTCCATTGTTTCTTCAATAAATTATTTAGAATTAAAGTCTTGTTTATAATTGAATGTCCCTTATGTACAGTAACAGCCTATAGAATTTGAAAGTTTCACCATAAAAAAAGCCAGGATGGAAGACATAAATTCTCAAAACAAAGAAATTAACTAACTTCAGAATGTGTGGGATGTTAAATGGTAAAAATTTCTTTTATGTCTTTGAAGTTCAGCATTAATAATTTAAATCACTTAATATCAAGTGTATGACATTTAAATATAAATGATGTTTCTCTATAGGTAATTTTTCAAGGCAAGGGATTATAAAAAAAATGCTACTGGAGAAAATACTAATCTTAATCTTTTTAGATTCTTTCTTTACGTTATATTTTTTCCCCATTACTTATAGCACAAATCATACAGATGCAATTTTTGGAGCTGACTGAATGAAATTCCTCTGAAACCATGGTACAGTACAGCCATATTTACTTTCTGGGACAGCATTCTCACTTTATTTTTCATGGAACAATCTCCTAAATATAACAAAACAGTAGATATACATAAAGAGATTTAGACCTTGATTATAAGTTCAAGCAATTGTTTCGCAGTCTACTGGATTTACCAATGAACTTCAGTACATACAGCTGAAGCACTACAAATACTATAAAGAAAACAACAACACAGAAGCAAATTCATACTTCCTTTTCATCAAGATGACTTATGCAGCAGAGGAATTTTATAAAATTGTCGGGCTACTAGACTTCAACTTTTGTTTGATATTTGCTGTTTTAAAGCTTGAATATCTCTCTTGCTTGTAGTAAAGGATGTTGAATCCCAAGGCTTTTAACTATTAAAATTGTTTATGTGCACCATAGCATTTAAGCAGTATTACAGTATTTAGGATGCAATTTAAACTGGTAAAAAAAGTCTGGCACCTTAAGAAACCCTCGGGTTCCTTAATCAGGACACCGGATAAAAGTTTGGCTAGGAAAGCAGAACAGAATGTGTTAAGAAATACGTCAGCAACAAAGTTATTAGAGCATAGACTTCAACTCATTCCAAATTAATTTAACAAACAAAGCATTAAGAAATACTTATGACATCTCTGTGTATTAGGCTTTAGAAAAGGGTGGGGATAGTACCTGTTCTGTATAGTAACAGAGGCTTCTGCCTTTTGTTTTAACTAATTTTTAATCAGAATCCAAATTTTTTGGTCTGTGGATCATGCCATTTATGCGGTATGCTCCTTTTATCTGCTCTCTTTCTGATAAGACAGTGTTATGGGAAGTCAACATAATTGGGGTAGAAAGAACTCCTGCATCCCTTAATTTTATTTTTCTTTCAAAAAACTTTACTAAATGTAGGTATTTGAATTGAGCACAAAGAACAGCATAAAGTTGCTTTACAGTGTCTCTCTCTGATACACACATCAGCACTGCTACGACATATCTGTTTTTAAGAATAATTGTACTGGGTAAAACAATAGCACCAACTGTATTTTAGTGATTGAATTTCTTGGACTTGGGGGTGAGTGTCAGGTTCACAAAGGCCCTGAAGGAAAGCCTCTTCAATAGATAGCCTCTTCAAAAGCAACACATCACCTAATCCCAAACTATGCAGATACATGATGTACCATACACTTTTCACAATTAGTCATAGATTATTATTTTTCTATCTGTTATAGTTAATGAGGCTGCAATTCCTCGTAGCATTTCTGAAAACCCGGCTTTTAAAAACCCGATGATTCCGGGTCCAATATTTTAGAAACCTGGTGAGTCTGGGTCGGGTTCGGGTCCAAAATCATTGTATTAAAAAAATCAGAATTTTACATTTGATACAAAAGGTTTATTATTATCTACATAAAGTTTACAAGTATTTTTTTTTATTAGCTCTAATATAATAATATTTAAGGAACACCAAAGCATTAAGAGACTTATCCCCCAATGCCGATCTAAGTTTGCTGTAAAAATATGCAGACAACGAGAATTTTCTTTCGTTATCTGTTGAAGTAGGTTTCACTGTGCATAGTGCGTCATAGAGCCTCTCAAGAAATATTTTAAATAATTAGAAATAATTTAGTCGATCATAATCTAAATAGGATATAATCATTATATTTATATTTAAGACCATTTCATTCGATAATTACCTTTCCTGTAAGTGGCCAATGACGGATCGTATGCAGTGATAAGCCTTCTCAGTCCCGCTGTCAGTGACATACTAAAGGCCAAGCTACATGCCCAACCCAACATTGGACCCGACAAGAATAAAAAAAACCATAAATCATTCCGCCTTTGTGGTATATCGAGCGCGTGACGTACGTTATCTCTCGCTTTGAAGTCTAGCGCTTGCTGCACTACAGACGTGTGCGTTTAGTTAAATAATTCTAAATGCTGTTACGTATCCTATATATTTATTATCATATTATTTATTTAATATTTTGTCGAATTGCTAATAGTACTACCAAATTACCGCGTTTTAAAGTTACCCGTAACTAAACGCAAACGTCTGTACGTCTAGATTCGATCGATTCTAGAGTCTAATTATAGCTTTGTTATGGTGCAGTTTGCCCGGGGTATGCAAGCAAAAACAAGTAAAAACCTATTTCAAACGCGAACTCGTTGGTCGAATATTTCATGTTATTTATTTTATTCTTGTTTTTTTCCGAAATATTGTTAGTTACAATTAAAACAATTTAAACGTAATACAGTAATCCCTTGCTACTTCGCGGTTCACTTTTCGCGGATTTTATATGTAAGCATATCTAAATATATAACGCAGATTTTTCGCTGCTTCGCGGGTTTCTGCGGACAATGGGTCTTTTAATTCCTGGTACATGCTTCCTCAGTTGGTTTGCCCAGTTGATTTCATACAAGAGATGCTATTGGCAGATGGCTGAGAAGCTACCCAATCCGAGCACGCAGTTAAGTTCCTGTGTGCTGCTGATTGGCTCAGCGACGGAGTGCTGCATTAACCAGGAAGTCTCATCTCACTCATTCAGCATTATCGTGCTCCTGCTTCAGGGGCCGTGTCCAAGCGCCAACAGAAGATGCAAATGATTGCAGAAAAGGTAAAAGTTTTCGATATGTTGAAGGAAGGGAACAGCTACACCGCTGCAGGACACCATTACAGCATCAATGTGTCCACGATTCTTTTTATTTAAAAAGGAGGAAAAGCATATAAGATCTACGGCCGCAGTGTCCTTTAACCAGGGCGCAAAACGAGTTGCAAGTGGACGTGATAAGGCAGTAGTCTGGATGGAATCTGCTTTAGGAATCTTTGCAACAAGGTCGACGACGTCATGACCGCCTACAAGCTGCTCTTCGACCGGAAAAAGAAGCAGCGGCAGCAACTGCCAATCACAATGTTTTTGCAGCCTCGCAAAAAAGAGCCAGTTCCTACTACTACTACTACTACAGTACTACTACGGATACACCTTCGGAAACCGTGGAGGAGGTGCCCCAGGAAATGGCACCGCCATCTGAAGAGACGTTAAATACAGTCATCGGCTGCGCAGTAAAAGTCATCATCACCTTCATCGTCATCATTTTTACTGCGCAGCATATTCATCACGTCATATATAGCTACGTGTACTTCGCTATACAGTAAGTGTAAACTTACCTACCGATTTCATATTGCTTAGCAGTTGTCCCTGTTATTAATACAGTAAAGGGTGGGTTGTAAACAATACAGGGAGGGTTTAAAAACGTCCAAATACACGTTAACTAATTAAATAAATATGGTGTCCCTACTTCGCGGAAATTCAGTTATCGCAGTTGGCCTTGGAACCTATCTCCCGCGATAAGTGAGGGATTACTGTAATACATTTTGATTTTTACAAAAATTATTTAATTTTAAAACTTGAAATAAATTCTAGGTACCCGAACCCGGGGGTTTAAAGCCCGGGTTTCGGGTCCGGGTTTTGAGGTCATTACCCGGCGGGTTCGGGTCCGGGTAGAGTCAGGTCCAGAAACGCTAATTCCTGGTATATAGTTTTATGAAATAAACTATTTTTCACAGGAAGATCTAATTAGATTACAGAATTTGTTGATAAACTATCAAGAAACCATAAGGAGTAGCTAAAAATATTAAAGAAGCCATTTTTAGTAATTCATGTGACTTTTCATGATTGTCTGTTCCTAATCAGTGACTTTCAATGAGCACAAAAAACAAAACTAGAGTAAACAGTAAATTAGCACAATTTGGTAGTTGCTGTAAAGAAGACTATTATTAACATTTCCAAAGAGCTTTAAAATATGAAGAGTACATGATGCTCAAAGGTGAAGCACTATTTGAATTTTCGTATCCCTTTACCTTATTTCGCCCTGTGACAAACTGCTTGCTGCTGGATCTTCCAAACTGAGGGTGTAGAGCCACCACCTAAAATAAAAAAAATATACATTTATTTATTTATTTATTTATTTATTTATTCAAGCTTACTGAAACGTTCATTTCATATATATATGAAAACAATTTAACAAGTAATATAATTTGTGAAAGTATTTTTTATATATAATTTTATTGATTTTATTTGAAGAAAGCAACATTTCATACAGTCATGTCAAACTTAACAAACCATAATTCAACCCCTGCCCTGGAGAAAGAGAGGAGAGGCTACAATATGAGCAAAGCTTTAAAAATAAGAAAGGAGATGTCCTTTACCCCAATATGAATTAGATCTTGCCATATTTTAAAAAAGTTTTGAACAGATCCTCTAAGTGAGAATTAAATTTTTTTTTCCATTTCAAATAGTATACCCATTCACTTATAACAGGTGGGCGGGAATTTTTCCAGCTGAGCAAGATAAATCTATGTGCTACTAGTGTGGTATAAGCAATTACAATCAATTTGTCCTTCTCCATTTTAAGCCCATCCAGGAGTACATCAAACATGGCTGTTAATGGGCTAGGAGTGATTCTGACACTAAGTCTGACTGATAGGCATTCAAAAAAATTTGCCCAGAATGATATTAATTTGGTACACACCCAAAACACGTGGCCCAGTGAGGCTGGAGATAAACTGCAACGTTCACATGTTGAATCTTGCTCTGGAAACATTTTGGACAATTGTAAATGAGATAAATGTGCTTGATAACAGATTTTAAGTTGGATGATGAAAGCTTTGCGCATATGGAGCTGGAGTGTATTCTATGCATGGCTACCTTCTCCTCCTTTTCAGAGATGTTAAGTGAAAGATCCTTTCCCTAACGTACCATAGCATCTTTGAAAGGAAGAGACTTCAAAATGTTTTTATATATTTTGGAGATGATGTCTGACTCTTCAAGACTGATCAGTATTGCCTCTGGAATAGAAATGGATGGTAGGGGAGGAAAATGGTCAGGTTCCTTTTAGCAAAGTTTCTGATTTGAAAGTAGTGGAAAGATTGTGTTGATGGGAAGTTAAATTTGAAGTGTAATTGTTCAGCATCTATATACAAATCTGTAAGTGTTTTAATCAGGGACATTTTCCAAACATTAAATGTTCTGTAGGTTTAAGAGGGTAGAAAAAGGTGATTATCATGTCAAGGTGCAACAGATAAGAGATTCTCTGTCTTAAAATGCCATATCCTGAGTGACTGAAGGACAATTGGATCTTAATATTAACATTATTATTTAGAAGTAAAATTGGTCTGTATGATGCACATTGTAATAAGTCCTTACTTTTCTTTGGAAAGACGGTAATTCATGTTTGCCAAAAAGTTTGAGGTAGAATCTTGTTGTCTCTAGCTTCTATAAACTTTGTTAATAGTAGTAGAGCTAAATGATTTCAAATTTTTTAAAATAAAATTCCACTTTTTATTCATTAGGGCATGCTGCTTTCCCACAATGGAGTGAATTTATAGTGTTTTTGTGATTCCAAGAGAGTCAGAGGCTTATCCAATTCTTCTGTGTATCTAGTTGTCCTACTGTATTTGTAATGCATTACAAACTTCATTAAATTGTGTCTTATCTTTAAACTTGGAAGAATATATGGAGACTTGTAGTACTCTCTAAATGTGTGGATGTTTTTATGGTTAATGATTTAACTCCATCTGTGTTGATAATTTCTGTTATTGTGTTGCAAACCACTTCTGTTTGTGCACTTCTTGGCATTTTCTGAGTGTTCATAGTACTGATGTCACAATTTAAAGAATAGCTGTTTCATTTCTTTTGTTGTCAAGAAGTTAAATGCAAAACCTGCCTTTTCCTATAAAGTGTCTCATTTGGAGATTCTGCATATTCTTGATCTATTCTGGTAGTTTCATTGATTAGATCTAATGCCTTCTTGGTTTCCAATTTATTTTTGTGGGAAAGATATGAAATTATCTATCCTCTTAAAAAAGCCTTCAGAGTTTCCCATAGTATTCCTGCAGAGACCTCTGAGGATTAGTGAAAGTAAGGTGATGGTTTCATAAGCAGAAGATAACATTTCCAAACATTCCATCCATGACCACCTGTGTATCGATTGTATGATACTGCTTTCAATTCATGTATGTGTACCCATCCACATTTGGGGCAGTGATTTGTATGTGCGTGCCAATTTGCATGAATGCAGCTTGCTTTTAACATTACCTCACTTCAAGTGGTAGGGAAATATGTGAATTTTCATATTACCTCACGTACTGCAAGGGTGATCAGGATTTTGCGCAAAATTCAAGGAATGATTTATTGTGACTTACCCAAATCATCACTGTTGCAAAGGTGCATTTTACACGTAAAGTAACCAACACTGTTTATTTAGTCTGACGGTGCATAGCTTCTCCATGTAAATGGATCAATCACATAATGTTCAAGATTTGCTATGAATATTATTTCATCACTGTCAAATCAATATCTTTTAATGATTTCATTGCTGTCCAGTTTTTCTAAAACATCCCACTTTTCCCGGAAGCTCCTAGTGAGTTAGCATAACACATGAGCTCTACTAATTTTATATATATATATATATATATATTATATATATATATATATATATATATATATATACACAGTAATCCCTCCTCCATCGCGGGGGTTGCGTTCCAGAGCCACCCGCGAAATAAGAAAATCCACGAAGTAGAAACCATATGTTTATATGGTTATTTTTATATTGTCATGCTTGGGTCACAGATTTGCGCAGAAACACAGGAGGTTGTAGAGAGACAGGAACGTTATTCAAACACTGCAAACAAACATTTGTCTCTTTTTCAAAAGTTTAAACTGTGCTCCATGACAAGACAGAGATGACAGTTCTGTCTCACAATTAAAAGAATGCAAACATACCTTCCTTTTCAAAGGAGTGCGCGTCAGGAGCACTGAATGTCAGAAAGTGAGAGAAAACCAAACAAATCAATAGGGCTATTTGGCTTTTAAGTATGCGAAGCACTGCCGGTACAAAGCTGTTGAAGGCGGCAGCTCACACCCCCTCCGTCAAGAGCAGGGAGAGAGAGAGAGAGAGAGAGAGAGAGGAAAACAAACAGTCAAAAATCAATACGTGCCCTTTGAGCTTTTAAGTATGCGAAGCACCGTGCAGCATGTCGCTTCACGAAGCAGCTGCACACAGAAGGTAGCAACTCTTTCAGCATTTTTAGACGAGCGTCCGTATCGTCTAGGTGTGCGAACAGCCCCCCTGCTCACACCCCCTACGTCAGGATCAGAGGAAGTCAGCGCAAGAGAGAGAGAGAAACAAAAGTAAGTTGGGTAGCTTCTCAGCCATCTGCCAATAGCGTCCCTTGTATGAAATCAACTGGGCAAACCAACTGAGGAAGCATGTACCAGAAATTAAAAGACCCATTGTCCTCAGAAATCCGCGAACCAGCAAAAAATCCGCGATATATATTTAAATATGCGTACATATAAAATCCGCGATAGAGTGAAGCCGCGAAAGGCGAAGCGCGATATAGCGAGGGATCACTGTATATATATACATACACACACATATATACATATATTATATTATATATATATATATATATATATATATATATATATATATATATATATATATATATATATATATATATAGTGGCACACAGCTGCCCTGGTTGCTTTAGGGGCAACGGGTACAAAGCTTTGAAGCTCAACCCTCCAGGGGCCCGTGGTCACCGCCAGGGGGGCACCGGGATGCCTTGGCAGCCCTGGACCTCAGCACTTCCACCACACCAGGAAGTACTGGGGGGAAGAGAAGCAGGGACACCCGGAGTGCTTCCGGGGATGCAGCTGGCACTTCCACCACACTGGGGTGTGTCGGTGGAAGATTGCCGGAACACACCTGGAGCACATCCGGGGGAACATAAAAGGGGGTGCCTCCCTTCATTCAAGGCTGGAGTCAGGTGGAAGAGGACGAGGTCTCTGGAAGAGGCAAGGAGGCGGCCTGCAGTGAGAGATAAGGCATTTTATTGAGGGCCTGGACTGGGGTGATTGGTGCTGCGGCACTGGGTTGTGCTTAAGTCGTTGTTTGTAAATAGTGTAAATAAACGTGTGTTGGGTGACATGAACATGTCCGTCTGTCTGTGTCCAGGCTAGGTTCCACAATAATATATATGTCATATGAGCTTTCGAGGCAACTCAGGCCCCTTCTTCAGGCAAGATGTAATCACATCTTGATTACATCTTGCCTGAAGAAGGGGCCTGAGTTGCCTCGAAAGCTTGCAAATTGTAATCTTTTTAGTTATCCAATAAATGGTGTCATTTTGCTTGACTTTTTACTACATCCATAATGGCTACCATGGTACAACACCCTAGTACTACAGTCATATGAAAAAGTTTGGGAACCCCTCTTAATTCTTTGGATTTTTGTTTATCATTGGCTGAGCTTTCAAAGTAGGAACTTCCTTTTAATATGTGATATGCCTTATGGAAACAGTGGTATTTCAGCAGTGACATTAAGTTTATTGGATTAACAGAAAATATACAATATGCATCAAAACAAAATTAGATGGGTGCATAAATTTGGGCACCCCAACAGAGATATTACATCAATACTTAGTTGAGCCTCCTTTTGCAAATATAATAGCCTCTAGACGCTGTCCTCCTATAGCCTTTGATGAGTGTCTGGATTCTGGATGGAGGTAGTTTTGACCATTCTTCCATTCAAAATCTCTCCAGTTCAGTTAAATTTGATGGCTGCCGAGCATGGACAGCCTGCTTCAAAATATCCCATAGATTTTCGATGATATTCAGGTCAGGGAACTGTGACGGCCATTCCAGAACATTGCACTTCTCCCTCTGCATAAATGCCTTTGTAGATTTTGAACTGTGTTTTGGGTCATTGTCTTGTTGGAATATCCAACCTCTGCATAACTTCAACTTTGTGACTGATGCTTGAACATTATCCTGAAGAATTTGTTGATATTGGGTTGAATTCATCTGACCTTCGACTTTAACAAGGGCCCCAGTCCCTGAACTAGCCACACAGCCCCACAGCATGATGGAACCTCCACCAAATTTGACAATAGGTAGCAGGTGTTTTTCTTGGAATGTGGTGTTCTTCTCCCGCCATGCAAAGTGCTTTTTGCTATGAACATATAACTAAATTTTTGTCTCATTAGTCAGAAGCACTTGGTTCCAAAATGAATCTGGCTTGTGTAAATGAACATTTGCATTCAACAAGCAACTCTGTTTGTGGCGTGAGTGCAGAAAGGGCTTCTTTCTCATCAACCTGCCATATAGATGTTCTTTGTGCAAATTGCGCTGAATTGCAGAATGATGTACAGATACACCATCTGCAGTAAGATGTTCTTGCAGGTCTTTGGAGGTGATCTGTGGGTTGTCTGTAACCATTCTCACAATCCTGCGCATATGCCGCTCCTGTATTATTCTTGGCCTGCCAGACCTGGGTTTAACAGTAACTGTGCCTGTGGCCTTCCATTTCCTGATTACATTCCTTACAGTTGAAACTGACAGTTTAAACCTCTGAGATAGCTTTTTGTAACCTTCCCCTAAACCATGATACTGAACAATCTTTGTTTTCAGATCTTTTGAGAGTTGCTTTGAGGATCCCATGCTGTCACTGTTCAGAGGAGAATCAAAGGGAAGCACAACGTGCAATTGACCACCTTAAATACCGTTTCTCATGATTGGACACACCTGTCTATGAAGTTCAAGGCTTAACGAACTAATCCAACCAATTTGGTGTTGCAAGTAATCAGTACTGAGCAGTTATATGCATTCAAATCAGCAAAATTACAAGGGTACCCAAATTTTTGTACAGCCAGCTTTTCACATTTGATTTAATAATAATACTGCTTCACTAAAAATCTTTGTTCTGAAAACACCCTAGTACTCTGATGTTCCTAGGAAACATACCACTGTTATCTTTTTTGTTGAAAGTAGAGTAAATTATTATACAGGCTTAGAGGGGTTCCCAAACATTTTCATATGACTGTATATAAATAAATAAATAAAAATTTGTGAACACTAATGATGGGCTTTAAACAGACAGAAACACAGAAGCACATAGCCTGAAATGTTCTGCGTTCTTCTCCAGTGAACTTCAAACTTAATAGACAGACATTGTACTGACCATTATAAAGGGATATGAGACCTCCATATAATCAACCAAAAACGTATTTTCCCTGGAGATGAACTACACACAAAAATTAACTGGAATTTTTGAAATTATAAAAACAAATGTAATTCGAATTATTATTAATATATGAAATCCCAGAAGATTACCCATCTTTTGTCAGTCATATCTGCAAAGAAATATATACAAGAAAGTTTTAAAAGTCCACTTACTTTAATAGGGCAGTCAAAGTTATCATGAAAGCCTTCCCTGGTGTATAAACCAAACACTTGAACCTGTATATTAAAAGAAACAGAATCACATACAAAATGTTAACTATATTTCAAACTATTTTACTGTATTCTTTTTAATACCTTCACCTTTATTCACTTGAATATTTTCTATGGGTTGTTATAAAAATGGTGAAAAACAAAAAAAAAAAAAAAAACAACCAAGTCATAATAGTGTGTTTAATTAGTTTTTCAAGCACTGACTGCTATAAATTGTATGAGCCATTCTCCTATTCGTGCCTTTGTCTGTGCCCAGCATGCTTATGTTCATCTCTCAGTCTAAGTAAGTTAGTCAAAAGCAGTATGAAATGATGTTCCGGTATAGTATATACTATATATTTTATACATGCTGAATCGTAAGCAAGTTTTTGTGGTTTTTGTTTTTTTAGTTGCTATTGTATTAATGTCACTAGTATAAGCAATATATATAAGCAAATATTCAATGTACTGTGACAGACGACCGGCTATGGACTCCGGTCGTCACCCCCAGGCCGCTAGGAGGAGCCCTCCGGACAGCATATTTGTGCCCCTAGTTCCAGCAGGGCCTCATGGACTTTGTAGTGTTGTGACACAGCCCTGCTGGATACCTTGGGGGCCGCCAGGAGTCGCTGTAAGGGGGCTAGTGGGCTCTGGCATGCCCTATAACCCGGGAGTGCATCTCAGTCACGTGACTGGAAGAAGCGATGTGCTCCCGGGATGAAGAAAAGGACTGTTTGCCCTGACCCGGAAGGAAAACGGACTTGTGGGTTTGGCTTGGAGCCAATTCCGGGTCAGGCGCTATAAAAGGACTCTAGGGAAGCCCAGAACACTGAGCTGAGCTGGGAGGTAGGTTGGCGACGTGTCTGGGAGTGGAGGATTGTTATTAGGGAAGAGTTTATTGTGTTTATGAGTGTGTGGAGGAGAGTGCTTGGTGCACCGTATTATAATAAAAAAGAATATTATACTTTCACCTGGTCATCAGAGTGGTACCTGAGGGTTCGAGAGGTGGACAAAAGCCTCATCTGTTACAGTACATATAGTAACAAACTTGAACTTGGTATCCTCAGGATTGTGGAGAAAAAAATATCCATACAGACAGATCAAACAAACTCCACAAAGACAATGATCTGGTGCTGGTTTCAAAACCATGATGATAGATTTGTGGGCTGCAATAATAACCAGTGCACCACCATGCAGCCTATATGAATTATATGCAAGCCTATTCAATATCTGAAGTTATTTTTTATCATCTTGGACCAGTTGTATTCTTCAAAAATAATTTCAAGTTCTATACAGTATATAGTATAATTCATCAAGGGTTCTAAAGCATCTTTGCCCCAAAGTAGTAATCAATATTCTCCATCCTGGCAGCACAGATCATTGTTGTTTAAATACACTACTGATAAGGCTCTGTCCATTACTATGGTCTGAAAAACCATTAAGGACACTATTAAGGCCTGGACTGATAGAGCTGAAATGCATATTGTTGCAGATAATCATAATGCAAGTTCTAAATAAATGACGTAAAGTGATATCAAAGAGGTGTGTCTGCTAAGACGGGAAATTGGGAGAAGAAACTTTTTAACATAGGGGGGAGGTGTATGACTTTTCATTTGTATGCTTATTTGTATTTACAATAAGTTTTGATTTGATTACAGAAATAGTATACTTCACTTCTTCTAGACACAGTTTCATAGTCACAGTATTCACAAAGTAGATTAACAAAACCAAACATAATAATAATCTGCAGAACAAATACTCATAAAGGCCAAAATTATAGTTACCACTTAACCTAACATGCATTTCTTTAGTATGTGAAAGAAATCTGGAGTACCCAGGGAAAAATTCATAAAATTTACTGGGAAAGCACAAAACCTTCACAGAGACAACTACCCAGGCTGATATTTGGACCCATTACTGTACATTTGTGAGTGCTAATCACTGTTCTGCTTTAAGGAGTATATAAACAATCTAATTATTTTACGTGATGAAAAGCACGTTAATACAGGTATTGGTATAATTAATATTTTCTCAAATGATCACATACTCTTTTTTATTATAAATTATTCTTGCAGTATCTATAATAATGAAACAATTTACAAGCATAATCACTATTAAAATTGTAAATTATGAAAATACCCTAAGTTCTTGTCTATAAGCCGCGGCTTATCTAAGGAAAAAAGTTGTGAAAATGAAAAAATAGAATATCGGCTTATACATCCATCGCGGGGGTTGCGTTCCAGAGCCACCCGCGAAATAAGAATATCCGCGAAGTAGAAACCATATGTTTATATGGTTATTTTTATATTGTCATGCTTGGGTCACAGATTTGCGCAGAAACACAGGAGGTTGTAGAGAGACAGGAACGTTATTCAAACACTGCAAACAAACATTTGTCTCTTTTTCAAAAGTTTAAACTGTGCTCCATGACAAGACAGAGATGACAGATCCGTCTCACAATTAAAAGAATGCAAACATATCTTCCTCTTCAAAGGAGTGAAGCAAACAAATCAATATGTCTGTTTGGCTTTTAAGTATGCGAAGCACCGCGGCACAAAGCTGTTGAAGGCGGCAGCTCACACCCCCTCCGTCAGGAGCAGACAAAGAGAGAGAGAGGGAGAGTTTGTTTTTCAGTCAAAAATCAATACGTGCCCTTCGAGCTTTTAAGTATGCGAAGCACTGTCCAGCATGTCTTTTCAGGAATCAGCTTTACAAAAGATAGCAACGTGAAGATAATCTTTCAGCATTTTTAGACGAGCGTCCGTATCGTCTAGGTGTGCAAACAGCCCCCCTGCTCAATCCCCATACGTCAGGATCACAGATAGTCAGCGCAAGAGAGACAGAAAAGTAAGCCGGGTAGCTTCTCAGCCATCTGCCAATAGCGTCCCTTGTATGAAATCAACTGGGCAAACCAACTGAGGAAGCATGTACCAGAAATTAAAAGACCCATTGTCCGCAGAAATCCGCGATATATATTTAAATATGCTTACATATAAAATCACAATTTAAATGACCGCTACGCGCTCGTGTTGACTCGGCGACGCCCAGAGCAGAAAGAACGCGCTCCGGCCGCTCCAACCGCGCCATGCGGGGAGTGAGAGAGACGCCAATATCTCACACTCTCTCCCCCCTTAAAGAAATTAAATGGGCGCGAGTGAGACCACTGACCTCCCTCCCTTCTATTAGTTATAGGTTATAGTACGTTCGGCTTATCCATGAGTCCGGCTTATCTATGATACGATTTTATT
The DNA here is from genome assembly GCF_900747795.2 of Erpetoichthys calabaricus. Classification (NCBI taxonomy): domain Eukaryota; kingdom Metazoa; phylum Chordata; class Cladistia; order Polypteriformes; family Polypteridae; genus Erpetoichthys; species Erpetoichthys calabaricus. The sequence goes on along the minus strand of NC_041399.2, from coordinate 149,249,657 downwards.
TTAAAAATTCGTATGATTTTTGGTCTCCGGCTAATACATGAGTCCGGCTTATAGACAAGAACTTAGGGTACATTTTTTTAAATGTCAGCATCAATTATTATGCATAACTGCAGCTGTCAAAGTGTGAGGCACAGTCCCTTAAGATAATGTAGCTTGTGGCCTCTGTAATTTGGTGATTGATCTTTAACTGTAACAACATAACATTTCAGAGAAGGCCTGTATGATACTGTTTTTCAACAAGGCAACTTCCAACTACAAATGACCAATATCTAATTAGAATACCCAAGTACTGTTATTACTGTTCGACCTTATGTTCTGATCAGATACCAACTAATCAGGAACACCAATTTGTTCCTTACTCTTTGTGGATGATTACTACATTTTACTATTAGTTGCACAACGCATGGCCAGAAACGCCACAGGCCACTATTTAGTATTTGGTCTCCTTATTGCAAAAAAGACATAGCACTGCTAGAGAAAGTCCAGATAAGAGAGAATAGGCTGATTCTGGGACTGAGAGGTATGAACTATTTGGACAGGATGAAGAAATTGAACCTTTTCAGTTCATGAAAATAAAAATTCAAAAAGTGACCTAATAAAAGTGTTTCAAATTATAAAAGGAATTAATACGGTGGTTCTCAGCTGCTATTGTAAAATAAATTCTTCAACAAGAAAACAGGACACAAAAACGGTGAAGGAAACTGTCATTACAACCTAAAAACAGCCCAAAGTGTACAAAAAGTAGTGGAAGACAATCAGTCAGTCAGAGAAAATTGTGGAATATTTAAGTTTGCATGAACCCTAATTTGTTTTGTATTTGGGGAATAAGGGACTGTGTACAGACCACAAAACCCAAATTTTAAATGGACAAGGTTTAAGTACTGCTACTACTGAAGACATATCTTGAGCTACCATAATACCAAATAGTAACTGTACAAACACATATGGTTTACAGTTCAAGACAATGACTCTCAAACTTCTTGACCTCAGTACCCAGTTTAACAAATTTATAATTACAGACAACCAAAAAGTGGTCCTCCAAGTACAACTTTAAACAGAAAATGATATTGAATAGTAGGAGGTTTTGTCTGCCTTGTTAAGATGAGAGAGAGAGAGAGAGAGAGAGAGGTTAGGCAAGTGGTTGAGAAAAGGTCTAATATATTGTTGAGGAGAAAAAAAACGACTGCAGATCTGGTAAGTAGAAAGGGTTCTTCGAAAGCCATGAAAGCTTTCTTTCAGACCTCCCTCGTTTCCTCATTCACTGGTCAAGCATCCTGTCTTCAATTCAAAAGCATACTAATACATGAATGCACGTTCCTGTTTATGTTGTGTGCTGAGTTTTTTAGTATTAATAATATTTTAGCAAAAAATACATGAACTTTGCCCATTTTCAATTTATGAAAGGATAATGGACATGTAGTTTATGCTTATTACATAAGTTTTTTTCCATAGGAATTTTTCCCATTGTTGGTCACTAATAGATTTGAATAGAAAAAGGCATGTTTTGTATATGCCTAAGAAAACATCAGATTAAATTTGTTTCGCAGACACCAGTGAAAACAAAAGGCTTAAGCAACATCTAAAAAAATATTTTTAGGTGAAGTATTCCTTTAATGCTGTTCATTATATATTCATATTCTTTACAATATACTCATTAATTACATTGCTTTGAAATTAGTGGTTAATAATCAAAGCATAATTATAAATTGCTTGTTTCTGCAATACCTTTATAATCCATGCAATACAGGCAATAAAAGTTAAGCTACAGTATAATGGAAAAGATGACCTACAGATAAAATGCTTTGTCTTTCTTGCTGTTTTTATAAGCCAGTAATGTAAAAGGCATCTTAGTTTCATTTTATTAATTATAACTGCAATTGAACTTAATATTTTTTAGCAGCTGTCTTAGTATAAAACAGTATAAAATAATATGATACAGCTGATTTCAAGTGTATGTCTGTCTGAAGGGCAATTGCAAAACACTAAACAAACTCAACCAATATCACATCGTCAAATATCTGAATGTAATTAATTCTAATTTGGTGACATGAGTCCTGAAAGTATTTAATGATATCTTTTGTTTTACTGACTCTGGTGGGGCTGCAGTCCTTCTCCTCCTTGAACTTTCTGCAGCTTTTGATACTATTGACCATGAGATCTTGCTGTTGTGGCTTGAACATCTGGTGGGGCTTAAAGGGGCTGCTCTTAACTGGTTCAGGTCATATCTTACTCGTAGACACTTTCAGTGTCTTTCAATTCCTCTTTCTCATTTACTGCTCCGATTAAATGTGGAGTTCCTCAGGGATCCATTTTGGGTCATATTTTATTTTCTTTTTATCTTCGTACTATAGGAGCTATTTTCAGGAAATTGACTTTTATTTCCACTGTTATGCTGATGATACACAGGTTTATATTCCTGTGTGTAACTCTGCAATTAATCAGCTGCACAATTGTCTTTTTGAACTAAGATGGCCTGATAATTTTCTTCATCTCAATCAAAATAAAATGGAAGTGCTGATATCTGGTCCCCCTGCCAAAGCTCCAATTAGTTCTGAACTTCTTGGCTCGTTTTGCTGAATTTTGCAAACCTCAAGTCTGTAATCTTGGTGCCATTTTTAACAGTAATCTCTCTTTTAAGAAACAGATCAACTCTATAGTAAAGAGTTGCTTTTTCCAGCTTCATCTTTGATCTAAGATTTGAGCTAACCTTTAACTCTTAGGGATCTTGAGAAAGCTGCTCATGCTTTTATCTTTTCTCTGGTTGATGACTGTAACTCATTGTATTCTGGGATCAACAAATCCATGATACGCAGGTTGCAATTGGTTCAGAATGCTACTGCCCATTTTTTGGTTGGGGCAAGTAAGTTTGATTCTGTTTCTCCAATATTAGCCTCTTTACACTGGCTGCCTGTTAGTTTCAGAATTGACTTTAAAATTTTATTGCTAGTTTTTATATCATTACATGAGTATGTTCCTGTCTATTTATTTGAATTGTGTGTTTTACACCAGTCATCCAGAGAGCATAGATCTACCAGTCAGTTGTCACTTATGGTCCCTAGCAATAAGTGTAAAACTAAGGGGGACGGGGCTTTTGCAGCTGCAGCAACTCGTCTGTAATACTCTTTACCTCATTACATTAAGGAGTCACCTTCAACTGAACTGTTGAAAACTAGAATGAAGATCCATTACTATTCTCTAGCGTTCTGTGACCTTCACTGATACTAATGGTTGTCCTACTCTAAGTCATCTTCTTTCTTTAACTTATTTTTCTTATTTCACTGCTGGCTGTATTTCATTTTATTGTAATCTATTTCTATTTATTTTATTTATATTCATTGTATGTTTTAATGTAAAGCACTTTAGCTATAGCATTACTGATGTTGTTTTAAATGTGCTCTATAAATAAATTGATATTTTTCACCCTTATAATGTAGGGGTTTTTTTCTTAATGACAATTTTGATATCTATTGATCATTTTTAATTGAAAGTTAAAAAGAGTTATCTTTTGACAAGTAAAACTTTTCACAATATGACACTGCTATATACTATGAAATGTATCAAACAGAAGAGAACAAGAATATTTGAGAATATTGTTTTTATACACACAAGGACAGATGTGAAACTGCTGTGTTTAAATTTCAGGGCTGGATGAGGAGAATGCGACAAAAGATTAAGTTTACTCCTCATATTAAACACAGATAATCAAAAGCAAACAGTAATCTGCTAAATGCCCTCAAAATGTGGAATGTTATATAGAAACAATTTACCTTGCCATCTTCTGAGCAGATGCCTACATGCTCGCCACTATCATCTAGACTGATTTGATTTATTTTCACAGTACTCTGGAAAGCAAAATATAATCAGGACAGAAAAATGTGACACATAAGACGAAAAACAAGAGTTACATTTCATAATCTATTTAATGTTAAAACAAATGGTATTTGAAGATTTCGAAAAGCACTCGTCTTTAATACGTTGGCCTTTCATTTGTGCTACTAAAGGTTTATTAATCTACCCATACCCCACTAAAATGAAGGATTAGTCAAATCAATCCAATAGGTTTAAAAGTGCAAATGCTAATGGTATCTTGACTTAATGTACAATTAAGCACTACACCAACTTAAACTTGCACTTTGAATTGAAAAACCCAAAAAAGCTTCACAGATAAGTTAGTTCCTAACTTAGACATCTAAGAAGTCATCTTCATGTCATCATAAGATATATGAAGTCCTCTGAACTCTGATACAATGAATAATTAGATATGGAACATCACAATGGTCTTCAATGAGTTTAATACAAGGGTAAGTCAAGCTACGTTAGAAAATGAGATTTATTAGACAATGGAACAAACCTTAACAAAACTGATGTCATTTCTCAATGTAGTCTCCACCCTTCTCAATGTACTTGCTCCACCTGCCTAGAAGTGCCTTGATTCATGGAGAAAAAAAGGTTTTGTTGTGTCCTTGCAACCACTTGTGTACTCAAGTTATTGGCCAACATTACATGCCGAGGGGTATTACAGTCACTAGTGCTAGTTACTGTAACTTGCTGGAGACCAATGCGAAGACTGCTATTCGATCCAAGCGGTGGGGACTGCTGTCTCAAGGAGTCCTTTTGCTGCAAGACAATACCCACCAAAACACTGTTAAGAACACCAAGGCTCATCTGAAGAAACTGAAGTTTGAGGTATTGCCACATCCTCCTTATTCGCCAGATTTGGTACTGTGTGATTTCCACCTTTTTGGACAGCTAAAAAAACATCTGGTTGGTCATTGATTCAAGACAGACGACAACGTGAAGTAAGCAGTGCATGAATGGTTGCAAGGACAAGACCAAACCTTTTATTCTGCTGGAATCCAGACACTTCCAGGTAGCTGGTGCAAGTGCATTGAAAAGGGTGGAGACTACATTGAGAAATGACATTATCAATTTTGTTAAGGTTCATTCCATTTTCTGATGAATCCCATTTTCTAACTTGAGCTTGAAGTGAAGATCTATATCCATAGGTCTTACAGAAATAAATATATCCTGCCATCGCTATATTGCAAGACTTCTGCTTTAATACATAAAGAAAAATGTAGTAAACATACAAAAATTATTAATATTAATATCATTGAACTCACACACAAACCAACCAACTGTTTAGTAGCAGAACTGGAGATGATCTGATAAATTTAGGGTTAGGGTACACAACTAATCACTACCATACTATATTGTACACATTACTTCAATTAAATGAGTTTTTATGGTTCCTAATAGTGACCTTAATTACATTGGACACTTACAATGTCAAATTTCTGAGTGACATTTCCCTGAACATCCAAAAGAAACACCTTGCCAAAATGAGTTCCCAGTGCCAGAAACTGAAATAAAAACAAGAAAACAAAATTTATGACCAAAGATTGACTGGCTAAGAAAAAATGAAGACTGCTTAAATTTTACATAAATTGCAAATTCCTCTTAATTATGTAATAAGTAAATGCACAGTCCTTATGTTGATACATATGAACAAACACTGTAGAAACAATTTCACATTTCAATATACACACAGTATTTTTGTCAACTTATACTAATACTAAAAAATTATTTAAAGCATCTAAACTGTCAGGCACAACTACAGTGAATTTTATGAGCATATTTTGAATTTCTTAAATAATTAACTAGATAAGAAGATTTACTTATAATTTGGACAGACCTGAAATCAGTTTGCACTTGTAGGTTTTAAGCATTTCTCATATGATATACTCTTGTTTCCTCTGTCCTTGGTCTAGATCAGGGGTGCTCAGGTTCAGTTCTGGATAGCTGAGAGTGGCTAAATATTTCTGTTCTAATGCAATTTCAGATTCAGAAGCCAATTATTGTTGCTGAAGCAATTACTTCTCAAGCTATATTCTTATGTTTAATTTTAGTTAGGAAATGTGTTACTATTGCCAAAGTTTAATTGTTTTTTAAGTCTAACATAGTTAGACTTAATTGCTTCTTGTTTTATTAATCCTGTGCTAATTAACAATGAGACACAAATGGCAAAGGGATCAGCAGTTCACCATCTATATTAGTCCGATGTTTACACCTGTGTGTTCATCATGAACTTTTTTGGAAATGAAACGCAAGAAAAAAATTTGAAGAACTGAAAATTACTAATTTTTGCTGGGCCATTAATCATTAGGATGATATCATTGGAAATAAAAAATCTACAATTTAAGAATGACCTGAAGGCAGAATGAAAACACTAACAAGCCATGAAAAAAAAAAAAGTTTTGTTTTTTAGTAAGGTCTGGATTTCAATTAAACAACTGAGCTGGAAGAAAACCCAGCTGCATTCCACCAGAACGAAACTTCAGCACCCTTGTTCTAGGACTTTCTTGCTAAGTAACTTTGCTTACGTACAGACATTGACTGAAACTTGCATTAGTTACCCGGTATGCCAGTGCATTGATCTGGATGATATCACAGTTCCATGTAATAAAAGTGGTGACTGAGCAAAAGCATTTTACTAAAATCTGCAAAGACGTTTATGCTAATGCACAACACATTTAAAATACTGGAACATGTAGTATGTAAGGAAATGTAGCATGCTTGGAATTACACAGTCAAGCACTTTACAGTGCTAACAATATTATACAATATCTAACATTAATAATTCAACAGCACAATTTTAGTGTAAGCTCACAAACAGCAGATTCAAGAAATGACCACTGGTAGAAAAAGGAAGGACCTTAGAAGCATACCTAAAAGATTATACAGAGAAACAGTCAAGAAGAGCTGCATAAACTCAGGATTGCTATAAAATAAAATTACAAAGCACTGCACATAGCAATGGTGACAGACAAAGCAATATAAGGAGTTATGTAATGTTGATAAGCACTGCTATAAAACAAAGTTATAAAACAAGGCAAAAAATAGTACAAACTGAAAAACTGTTAAGAGTTTTCAAGGCTAGCAAGCTAAGTGAAGTAGTGACAGTAGAATCACATAGACTAGCAAAGACTATAGATCTCAACTGCCTTTTTTTATACATGCAGCTCATGAAATTATTCTATCAATAACCTGCCATTTACTAGAAATAACTCATTCACATATTATAACATAATCATGCAATTTTGCAAATTGATATTTGGGATTGGAGTTTTATGCATGACTTTTTAAGACAGCTGATTACATTTTGTTTTAGGTCTATACAATACTTCAGTGGTAAGCAGCAATAGCCGAGAGTGCTAAACATTTATTTACTTACTTTTTTAATTATTGTTTTTGGATAATGCAATCAAATCACAAAGATGCATTGAGATACAAAGAGCACAACAGACTAGGAAACTGAAAAACTACAGAGCCAAATCTATATATATATATAAAAAAGTCAATGTATGCATGTGTCTATGTATCCATATTACTATCCGAGAATAAACCGGATATGGACACAGGTACACGGCGATGGGACCATGAGACGTACTGCGCAGGCGCGTGTCTCATAAACCGCAAGCGAAGTCTTATCCACCGCGAACGGAGTCACGGCCCAAGAACGAAACAGCTCAACTAACGTGAATAAGAAATGAAGCAACAACGCGCCCATAGCTAATGACTAACGACACAGCCACACACAAAAGAGGATTCTGCGCAGCACCCCAGAGTCAAACGTGAGAGGCTACGGAGGCCCCACAGGTCCACAAAGATAGTACAAAAGGCGCAGGCGTCACTGCCATAATGTGAGTGGCACTACTGCGGAGTGAAGGCGCAGGCGTCACCGCCATATTGTGAGTGGCACTACTGCGTAGTGAAGTTAGGAATAATGTGCTGCTTGGGATTGTACAAACCGCTGAACGCTTTACACCAAATTCAAACACAATACAGCTCAACGATACAAACACAAGCCCACCTGGATAAGATCAATGAACGCAGGCGCCTACAATGCGCATTTGAAATGTCGTGGGCAAAGCGGGCACGGCTCCAAAACGAACGAGCTCGACTAATGTATTTCAGGATACCCAACGCCGGGGGTAGGTGAGCGAAGCGAGCGGAGCCCCCTTGTGTATGTATGTTCCAGCATCACTTCCAAACGGCTGGAGCGATTTTCATGAAACTTGGTACAGATGTTTCTCATTAGTCAACTAAAAATACTGTAGGGTGAAATCAACCCTAACCCACCCCTTCTGGGTAGGGTGGGGGTTGATCTTGTGGTCTTGTATGCATGTTATAATCCAGCTGACAGTCGGAACGACCACCAGAGGGCGAACTGGAGGTGACTGCCAGCATTCTTTATGTTTGAGCACCACCGCACCCATGTTGCTTTTGAAATTAAATAGAGTTGGCTGGGTTGCCATCCCAACTATTTTTTGGACTATAACTATATTTTCATCTTGCATTATTCTTATTGTAACAATGCTGTAGTGGTAATAGGATTTAATCAACCTAATAATAATATTAATTTAATTTACTTTTTTTACGTCGTCAAGTATTCTGCATGTAAAAGCTTATTACTACACCACAAAACAAAAATGAATCTGTCAAAAAACCTTTAAAAAGGCTTCGCTTTTCCCATCGTTTTTACACAACTTTGAATGTATTCCGCGATTATATTTTGATTAAAATAGGCTATTATATTATATTACTAGCAAAATACCCGCGCTTCGCAGCGGAGAAGTAGTGTGTTAAAGAGGTTATGTAAACATATACATATCTACATATACACATATCTACATATACATATATACATATACACATCCACATATACATATACAAATTTACATATCTACATATATATATATATATATATACATATACAAATTTACATATCTACATATATATATATATATATATATATATATATACACATATAAATATAGACATACATATATACATACATACATTCACATATATATATATAGATAGATAGATAGATAGATAGATAGATAGATAGATAGATAGATAGATAGATAGATACTTTATATATATATATATATATATATATATATATATATATATACACATATATACATATACATATATACACATATATACATATCTACATATACACATATCTACATATACATATATATACATATATACATATCTACATATACACATATCTACATATACATATATATACATATATACATATATATATATACATATATACATATATATATATATATATATATATATATACACATCCACATATATATACATATATATATATATACACATATCAACATATATATACACATACATATACACACATACATAAACACACACATATACATATATACATATACACATACATACATAGTGCATTGTAACACGGGCTGTGATTGTTACATGGGAGGGAGACGACAAACCACAGCTTCCCGCTTTCTAATCGGGCCTGTGATTGGTGCTTTGACTGATGCCTAGATCCCACAGTATGTCCCCTTAGGAGAGGCGTTAGGTAAGTGTAATTGAATAGCGGTGCTGCAAGTTTAGCTTTACACCTGCTTTTAAGGCTTATTGACTGAAAGGGCTTTCATGAAAAAACTTAGGGCTTTGCTACAGGATACACCCTCCACAAGTTAAGGAAGTAAAAATAAAGGTATATATTTCTGTTTCATTTAAACCTTTTAAGTTTGTATGCGGGCGGCATGGTGGTGCAGTGAAAGGTGCCAGGTAGGAGACCCGGGTTCGCTTCCCTGCGTGGAGTTTGAATGTTCTCCCCATGTCTGTCTGGGTTTCCTCCGGGTACTCCGGTTTCCTCCCACAGTCCAAAGACATGCAGGTTAGGTGCATTGGCGATTCTAAATTGTCCCTGGTGTGTGGGTGTGTGCGCCCTGCAGTGGGCTGGCACCTTGCCCGGGGTTTGTTTCCTGCCTTGTGCCCTGTGTTGGCAGGGATTGGCTCCTGTATTTAGGATATAGCGGGTTGAATAATGGATGGATGGACATTTGTATGCATAGCACCATTTGCCCGTTTTCGTTTTTTTTCTTTCTTCAGTAATATTTCAGCAAACCCGGAGCTTGTCAGTTCAAATAATGGTACTGACACCACTGTGTGACCCTGAGGAAGTCACTTCACCTGCCTGTGCTGCAAAAAACAAAAGTAATGTAACAAATTGTACCTCAGATGTTGCAAGTTGCTGGAATAAAGGCATAAGTAAAAGAGATAAATATGTATTATACACATAGGAACTATTCATTTATTTTCAGTTAAATCATCTGCAGCAAAGCTTTATAAATGAGGGTTTCTCCTTTTTAGATAGTGCAAACTGTTTCTTCTTCATTGAGGTTTTCTCTTGGAGAGCTTTTTTCATTTCATTGAAAATTAAAGCAGCACCTGCCAAAATATGTAGCTTTCTTATTAATTTTTCAACATTGTGTAAAATAACTTTAAAAAGTAACATAAAAGGTTTAAATACTGGTTATCCTTTTACACTAAAATATTACTAAAGAGATACAAAAAAAGTAAAATGCATATGTTGTTTTTCTTTAAGGAGATTAAATATTACTGAAGAAAGAAAAAAAAAAAATAAAACAGCCAAATGGGGCTATGCATGCGAACTTAAAAGGTTTAAATAAAACAGAAATATATACCTTTATTTTTACTTCGTTAACTTGTGGAGGGTGTATCCTGTAGCAAAGCCCTAACTTTTTTCATGAAAGCCCGTTTCAGTCAATAAGTCTTAAAAACAGGTGTAAACATATTGACAATAAGCTACGCAAACCCACCAAGACATGGAATCGTTTAAATCAAGTATCATTACATCTTCCTTTCTTAAAGAGAAGTAAGGCAGTACTTATAAGCTTAGTAATGTTATACATTTCAAATGCTACTTTGATAAACTTTATCACTTCAAACAACTGAACTATCCAGAACATTTCAGGCATACATCCAGCATTCAAACTATGTATAAAAAGCACAACTGTTAAAGGAATTCAGCATTTCTTAATTGAAAATGTTCCTTTAATCCTCAACATGTCTCAATGAGTTGTTCTGGTGGTTTTACTTGACGTTTTGATCTTCTGGTTAATTGTGTTTGCAGTTGAGATGTTCTTTCCTGATTTATACTTGTTTTCTCGTTAATGTTTGTTTCGCTGGTGTTAGTGTTCTGATTAGAGTTTATTGGTCCTTTGATCTCTCCACGGTTTCTTCTTAGAACAGCTCCTATTACGCAATTCCGTCACATACTGGTCTATTGTTTCGCCGCTTTTCTGGAAACATGTAAAAAACTTGTGCCGCTCAAACATCACATTGCGCTTTGGGTTGCAATTAGCTTCGAATTTTTCAACTATTTTGTTCAATTTCATATTGTCTCCATCTTCTTCAAACTGAAAATTGTTATACACCTCTAGCGCCTCTTCGCCAATTACATGTAGAAACATAGACGCTTTCATTTTTTCACTTTTCCTATCTGCTTCAATCACAGCAAGATACAACTCAAATCTCTGTTTAAATCTTTTCCAATTTTCAGCTGCATTTCCCTTTAACTGGAGATTTGGTGGGGGCTGTAATCCTTCCATATTTTTTTTTCTCTTTTGCTAGAACGTCTTAGCGCTTTCTGACCACATTTTCGGGTTACTCACAGACACGAGACTCTTTCAAAAGCTGAACCTCTTCTTTACATTCCTCTTCCAATCCGCCACTTCTGACACCATGTAGTGATCTTGTTAGGTTCGTAGTTTAATCAATACACAGGATTGAAAGATATAATAACTTTTTAATAGACAGACTTTAGAGACATTTACTGTACATGTTACTACTCATTCTTTAGTTCACGCCCATTCTCCTACTTGCATCGGCATTCACAGGCATTACTAATCATACTGTAAGTATCCCTTAATAGACCTTACTAATCAACTATCATTACAAAATCCAACGTGGTTTGTGCCCTTCAGAATGAAAGCAGTTTGCATTTACTTTTTTAATAAAAGGCGAGCTTTTAAGCCTGAGAAATCACCCCGTAAATGCACACGTTTAATTGCACATGTGTTAATATGTATGCTTACACAGTATTAAACCCACCAAGACATGGAATCGTTTAAATCATGGCGCTGCGCTACCTTCTTCCAGATCGGCCCCAAGGTGTTTCACGTGATTACGTAGGAGGCGTGATGACACGATATGCGACTCCGCCCCCATCCATTACAGTATATGGACAAAAAAGAGGTTCCAGTTATGACCGTTACGCTTTGAATTTCGAAATGAAACCTGCATAACTTTTGTAAGTAAGCTGTAAGGAATGAGCCTGCCAAATTTCAGCCTTCCACCTACATGAGAAGTTGGGAGAATTAGTGATGAGTGAGTGAGTGAGTGAGTGAGTGAGTGAGTGAGTCAGTCAGTCAGTCAGTCAGTCAGTCAGTCAGTCAGTCAGTCAGGGCTTTGCCTTTTATTAGTATAGATATACAAGATAAGTAAGCAATTTTATTTTTATCTACCAAAAACATCCTATATTTATTTTGTGGATTCAGCGGATCTCTTTGCGATTTTTGTTTATCCATTAATGAGCTAAATGTCATTTGTTTCGTAACATCATAGCTAACATGTTGGTGTTACAATTTTTTGGTAAAAAAGAAATCAGATTTTTTTTTTTTAATATGTTCATAATCAAAAAACTAATTTAATTAAGTTATCAAAATCGAAGGTAAAGTAAATACCAAATATAACTATGATATTTAACTTATAATATTTATTTATATAGGTAAAATATTTAACCTTTAATTGATTGTAAAAGAATTTCAATTAGAAGAGACTAATTACAGATTCAGTATTGTATGTCTGTTATCATCCACTTGACGCTCAGAACTTTTGGACAATTATTGAAAATTGTTGGAATCAATTTGGACACAGCCTGTTTCTCACATGAACAAGTTTATGTGGCATGTTCATGGGTAGGATGTCCTAAGAACCTTTATATATATTGGCTAAAGATGGAAAAACTTAAAACATTATATATAATAAGGCACTTCCGTAAACAATAAAAGCACATTAGTGAGTCTTCATTGTTTGTTAATTTATTTTTAAAGTTTTATTTTTTTTTTGAAAAAAAATATAATAAAAAAAAAAAAACACTTTATTATCCTCCCAGGCAATACCGGATATTTTAGCTAGTACAAGGATACAAAGTGAGCAAGCCAGATTTATATTCACCACCATTCAAATCTCCTTTGGTTGGTTCACTTACATGTACATGAGGATGCGAGGATACTTTTTGTCCTTTACTTATCCATGTTTGCACTGTTCGCATAAAGCTTTACATTTCTTAGGATTATACTAGATCTTAACTTGGAAAATTGCCAGAACAACTACCCATGGATTTTTTTTTACTTGGCTATGTTCACACACGCATTTACTTGTACAATTTCTGGGAAAGAATGAATGTAGGACAGCATCTACAAAGCTATAGAAAATAAGAGGGTTTGTTGAATGTTAAGATACATGAAGTCTCACAAACAGATGCTGCTATTTACTGCATCCTTAAAAGACAATCAAATAGTATCTATACTCCTAAACTGTACATTTTCTTAACACATCGAAAGAGTATTGGGGACATCATATTAAACAACTATGCCTCATACATAACCTTTAGTCAAGGCATTTCTTTTACTACATGCAAGTTACAGATTTTAATGGATGAAACCTGGTTGACTTTCCTAATCTTCCTTCAACACTTGTTAAATAATACAATATTTCTTCTAGCAAGACATATGTAATATCCCCAAATTGTACCTTTTTTTTCCTTTTTTTTTTCAAATTTAGTGCACTGCTGTAATCTGATGTGTTGGAAATGTGACCTCAACTCAGAATTTTACACTGAATACATTTATTGTGGTTCAAATAATCGAAAATGTACTCATGTTAATGCTCTAATAGAGAACCTGGTGTCAGGCACCTGCCTTCCTAGTTCATTGGGAACGTCTCATACTTAGACCTTATTGGCAATAAAATGTAATCTTATTTATTACACAGCCTTGGAATCACAAAAATCTCTAGTCAGAGTAATACCTGATGGAAAACTACTGCTTAATGAAAGATCTATTTTAGTAACATACCCTACTTTGCTAGTAAGTCACTTTACCTTATTCAGCTGAGAGAATTCTAACCCACCTATCATAATAAAATGGGAAATCCATACAGTGGCATGCAACAGCTTGGGCACCCTTTCTTAAAATGTCTGAATAGTTATGTGAACAGAAAAACTGATCACCAAAAGGCATAAAGTTAAAGATGAAACATTTCTTTTCAGCATTTTATGCAAGATTAGTGAATTGTTTTTGTTTTGTATGATTGTACAGTGATAAAAGGAAAGGAGCACCATTCAACCCAAGACATTTGAGATCTCAGATAACTTTTCCGAAGGTCTCAGTCCTTAATTAGCTCATCAGTGCTATGGCATGTTCACAATCATTGTTAGGAAACCCCAAGTGATGCAAATTGTAAAGCTCTATAAAGTCTCTAACTCCTCAAACCTTGTACCAACAATCAGCAGACATGGGCTACTCTAAGTAGCTGCTTAGCAATCTGAAAAATAAACTGATTGATGCTCACAAAGCAGGAGAAGTCTACTAGAAGGTTGCAAAGCATTTTCAGGTAGCTGTTTCCTCAGTTCATGATGTTATTAAGAAATAGCAGTTAACAGGAACGGTGGCAGTCAAGTTGAGGTCTAAAAGAACAGCTTCCTGGATTCCTAGAAAGGCAAATAACTAATAAACCCTCCTCCCAAAAAATATTTGACTGCAAAACACCATCAGGAAGATTAAGCAGACTCTGGAGTGGTGGTTCACTGTTCTACTGTGTAGGGACACCTGAACAAATATAACCTTAATGGTAGAGTCAACAGAAGAAAATATTTCCTGCATCCCAGCCACAAAATTCAGTGCCTGAACTTTGCAAATTAAAATCTAAACAAGCCTGATGCATTTTGGAAACAAGTCCTGTGGACTGATGAAGTCAAAATAGAACTTTTTGGTCACACTGTGCAAATGTATGTTTGGAGAAAAAGGGTGTCACATTCCAGGAAAAGAACACCTCTCCAACTGTTAAGCATGGGGGTGGATCTTTCACGCTTTGGAATTGTGCTGAAACCATTGGCACCAGGAACATGTCATTGGTAGAGTGAAGAATGGATTCAAATACCAGCAAATTCTGAAGGCAAACATCACACCATCTGTAAAAGAAGTTGAATTTAAAAAGAGGATGGGTCTTCAAAATCTACAATGGAAACCTCAAAAGGCACAAGCTGATGGGTTCTGCCATGGCCCTCACAGTCCCCTGACTTAAACATCATTGAAAATTTGTGGATGGATCTCAAAAAAGAGTAAAAACAGAAAAAAAAAACCTCTTAGCTGGCTACAAAAAAGTTTGCAAGCTGATACTTGCCAAAGAGGGTGTCATGAAGTACTAATTATGTTGGGTGGCCAAACTTTTGCTTTAGGACCTTTTCAATTTCTTTTATTTTTGGTATTTAGAACCTGTGAATGATGGAAATAAAAATGTAATCTTGCTTAAATATTAAAGAAATGTTAACTTTATGTGCTTTGATGATCAGTTCATCTTCTAACTATTCACAGTTAGAATAGTCTAACACACTTGCATGCCACTGTATCCTATTACTTAAAATTGGAAAAAATCAAGTTTGCTTCATGAGGAACTATACAAAACTTATTTAGAATCTGGAAAATATATATTAAATGTCCTTATGCTGAGCTCTGGTAAACTTTAGGATTTCTCAGTGTCTTTGAGTAATTGCTTTATGTTAAATCTTCTGATTTCTTTCTCTCTAGATGGGTAAATATGATTTTACTTAAGTATACCTCTGTCTGACTGACTTAATTCATTCATTCATTGTAATTTATAAAACTAGTAAAAAGAAGAAGAAATAGAACAACAACAAAAAAAAAACTCAGCTGTCATTTTCTACTTTGAATCAAAAGTAATTACTATAACTTCCAAAATTTAAAATTCTAATATTAATTACTGACAAATTCAATGACTTGCTGATGGTTACAGTGGTGCAAAGCGTAGTAGTCAGTTGCTGTTGGCTGCATGTTACTTTTCATATTCATCCACTCTTGTGTCAGGCTTTTGGGGGGTTTTGTATCTTATACAGAGTGAGCACTCAGAAAAAAAAAAAGTAATAACCTATCCTAGAATGGGGATGAGATCCAGTTTATTTCAAACATAATACTGTGAAGAGTCAGGTTAAAATGCATGTTAGGTACAAGTTAAAATGGAGCCTAAACATAAACTTGTCCAAAAAAAGGGGTCAAGAAATGTTTATTACAGTATTAGCTTTTAAGGTCACAGCAAATCTCCTCATCTGGCAGAGTGTCAGCCATTCTAGATACCTAATGAGACAGAAGTTCAGCATAGCTGCAGTTCAACAAGATGGTACGTTTTTTATCATACTATACACTGTATATATGGCTTGGACCTCAAATTTCTTTGGTGTTCGAAAAATCACTATTTTTCCATTGTTCTGATAACTGTTTGTTTAAACTCTTGATCATACTGCATCCAAGTTTCATTTTCTGGCTATGAAAGACTTGAATTTCTTATATTACATATGTCTTAGCTCCAACGACTACTTGGAATACTACCTGCAGATGAAACTTCATTTGATCAGTCAACATTCAGGGCACACAACTTAACTGATCCTGCTTTTGTTTAGTTGTTCCAGAAGAATGTATTCAGCTTATCCATAACTAATCTATTTAATGTCTGCTATATCATCCACCATAACGCCGACTTTGCTTTACAATTTGTTTAATGGTGCTATTTTCTTCTGTCATCAACGTTGAAGGCCAGCCAGACCTAGTGTCACCTTCATCAAGTTCCATGATGAAATTCAGCCATAGTTTATGACACTGACATAAGAAAGTGACTTTTTCTGGTAAGTATTGATTATGTGAATATGAATCATGTGTTGTGTTAGTACATAGGATCTAATTTTGGCCACTTACAAAATGAGCAAAACTTTTTGAACAATATTTGTGTAGCTTCTTTAAGTACCTATTGTTTAAAATCTCAGGTTTACTTTCAGCTCCTCCTATTATCTGCCAATGTTTCATTTTGTTTTATTGCACTGTTTGGTCTGTGTATACTATAATCTTGTTTTCTCTGTAAACCATGGTGCATGCTGTAAATGGGTTACTGTTGCTATATATTGGTGCTATATTAAAAAACCTGATCATTCTGTGTGTTACTTTTTGTTTTTGCTATTAATTTTATTATTTTTAGCCAATGTCTATGTCCCACTCTGTGACCTTGTGCAAGTCACTTATCCCACCTTCTAACAATTTTCCAGTTTACTGCTACTTTTGTAAAATATTCAATAATTATAGTTATTATTGTATTGTACAAATATCACATCATACTACAACACAAACTAATTCAATGCATTTAGAAGTCACACAGTTAGTTCAATGGAGATCACTTGTCTATATGCCAGATTTTCAGTTTATTGTCGTATAGGTACACTTGTATCGGGAAGGTCCAACTTGAGGTTAACCAGTATCATGGACTAACCTACACAATGAAGCCAATAGAACACTCTGAACAACTCCTTAAAAAGGTGGCTGAAAAGCATGTCAGGTGATGGAGACAAGTAAATATCGAAGTCACAGAATACTACTTGTAAAACAGTTAAATCAATCATTAAGAAATGGAAAAAAGTATGGCACTGCTGTAAATCTACCTAGAGTGGGTTGTCCACAAAAACAAAATGATCATGCAAGAAGAAGACTAGTGAGGGAGCCCAAATAATCAATGAAAGCAAAGTCACCAAAAAACAACATAATAAACATTACAACATCCACCTGTCATTACATCGCCCACTCATCTCGAAGCTCAAGTATATATGGTTGGGTGTCACGAGTAGTTTGGGACTGATAAGCCATCATACCACCCCAGTCCGTACTCTTCCTGTTAATTTTTCTAACTTTACTAACATGACTAAGAGTTCCAGCTAAGCTCTACAAATCCAGAGCTAAAATTGGCTTGGTGAGTTCTGAGAAACGGTCGCCTTAGCTTTGCAAGATTAGAATCAAATCTTTTGAGTATATTTGAGTATAACAATTTCCATTAGTAAGACAAATCCCAAAGCATCCAGCTACAGGCACAGAATCAGCAGTAAATGGACAGCAGAACAACAGTTCATAGGCAGTGTCTATTATTTAAATGATTACTTTTGCTTTTTTAAAATTTTTTGGCTTATAAATGAAATTGTGACTGCATATTATATTTTGCATAAACACTATTTTGACTTATTCACTTTAAAAGGAAACTGTCTGTTTAAATCAGAACACAGGAAGCTGCCTTTGCTTGTTTAGAGTGTAGTTTCCATTCATCTATGCATTCATTTATCTTTTTCACCCGCTTACAGTATCCAGGGCAGGGTCACGGGGCAGCAGGAACTTACGCCAGCAAGCATCCAGTGCAAGGCAGGAACACCATTTAGACAGGGTGTCACAGCCTGTAGTGGGATGAAATTTCACACACATACACTAAGGCAATTTGGCAATGTCAATCCACCTAAAAAGAATGTCTTTGGGCTGTGTTGTATAAGAGATTCATATGCAGTAATTTAAACTTTAATATCAATAAAGAATATATTCAGTGAGTTATTTTCTTTAGCGTGATTGTTTATCAAGTGACATTTTTAACTTGTTTTGGGTAACAAAAGGTACCCATCATTTGAAAATATCCTCCATTTTTTGGTAAATGGCATACAATAATGCACATGAAAGTAACTTAAAATATTTTTGTACCACTGTTGCCTGAGCTAACGTGTGAAATAGCAAACAATACTTAATTAGTTTTTCAAATGGTGAACATTAATTTGCTGTTGAGGGGATTTTGACTTAAGTACCTGGAAACCCTGCTTTATAGAGATCTGTTTTCACTTTGATATTAAAAAGTCTTTTTGTTGATTAATGTCAAAAAAGCCAAATTCAATCCACTGTGATTTCATGATATATAGCAATAAATTGTGAAATCTTCCAGGAGTTGATCACCTTTTATAGGAACTGTAGCTTGATTGTGAACATATTATACATTAACCTACTCAGCTTGCAGTACTTTAATATGTATTAGTGTACTAATTTCAACATAATAAGAACAGACTGGAAGACTGTTAGAAAATATGAAATAGTGTAAAAGAAAGAAGTACAAATCTTCTAGCAAATCTAGGCCTGTTTTGATAGAATTCATGTCCCCAATTAGCCAGATAGGAAATCATTTCCACATCTAAACCACTGAATTTGTCTTCTCGTCAACAGGTCATAATACCCTGTAACACCTCCTACAACTACTACAAACAGTCCCATAAAAGACAAAAAGTCCCATAAAAGACTTTAAAAGGCCATGTCCCAACTGTAGGTAATAGGCTTCCTGCTATTGCTTATAAATAATGCCTCACAGGTCCTTTATATGGCTCATCTATCATCACCTGGTATCCTGGGAGAACAATGTAGATTTCCTACTAATACGCCAAGACCTGTTTGTTATGGTGAACCTGTAAAAGTCTCTTCGAGGCCAACATTTGTACAGAGCAGGTGTGTGATGCCTAGGTTGCCCACAGGTGGCACACTCCATTGAATCCAGAACATCAGTCACCAAACTGAAGACGGACTGAGCAATGAAGACACATGACTGCAAGAACAAATGTGCAAAGTGTTCCAAAATTAAAGTGCACAATCTTCAGTCAATAAATAATCCATAAAAACAGTGTTCCGGGAGGAGGTTAAAATCATCAATGAATAAATAATCATAAACAGTTAAATAATGTCTGGATCTGTATCTTTTAAAAAAAAAAAAAAAAAAAAAAAAAAAAGCCTTCGACTCCTCTGCACACCCATTAATGTCTCCTCAGCAAGAGAAGAAGTCTACTGGCAAGGAGAATCATCCCTAAAAACCATGAGCCCTGTACCTTTCTCCCACCATCATTCCTCAGTCTTTAGCAAGAGTCCACTCGAAGTGGTTGGTCACTCCTGCTCCGTGAGCACTCGGTAGGAGTGACCCTGTACTGAGACCACTGTCTGTGTGCTCCTCTCAATGCCACTTCCTAACAGTTTGCCTCTACATTGTTCCACCAACTCAGCCATAATCCTGCCTCTTCATTTTCCTTCTTTCCTTTAACCTTTGTCTCAGTTTTTTTCCTTTTTTGTTTCTCCTAATCTCTCTGGACCTTTCCCCCACTGTCCTATTCAGGCTCCTTTTATACTTCACCAGGAGCAGGTGACATATTACAAACCCCACAGCGCTAATGAGGAAATCAGCCAAACCGTGCACGTCTGCACATTAATGTGGGCTCTGACAATTAACTCATCAGCAATCAAGGCCACTCACCCACACTATTACCTGCACTTATACCTGTCCAGAGCCTGAGCGCACTATTTTTAAAGAAACTCATGCACTAACACGGACCCTAAATGCGTTTTACCACAGGGTGTAACTGGCCTTGACAACCTTAGACTACTCTCACTGGTGTGTAAAATAACTAGCTCACCAAAGGCCAATGTGTGCTATTTGTCAAATGGCTTAACCACCATACACACAAATTTCTGAAGCAGTTAAAAAAAAATAAGCCACTATTTTATATATATTATAGGTACTGCAACGTTAGCTGTCAGAATGAAGTATGAGGTGCCTTTGCACACTGACAACAAATGGTGTTTCTGCAGTCAGTACACATTGGCTGATGGACTGTGGCAGGGAATTAAAAATACAGCTTGAAAAGCAAGGGGCAAAACAGCCTCTGAAGCAAAAAGTGTGAAATTGCTGGGGAAACCCTATTTATTAAAAATATAGTACTGTGAAATAGTGTTTATACTATACAGAACACTTAATCATAATAAATCTAATTCACTGAACTTCATACTTATGCAAGAGCCTGCCCTATATGAAACACTAAGACTTTTATTTTTGCATGCTCCAGGATTATATTACTTTTTTCTGTAATTTCACATACTGCTAGCACCTCTCCCTTCATCCCCAAAAGACAGACATTTGATCAATATGTTGCTGAGCTACACAGTAGCCACCGAGTGAACTTGTCTTTTCAAGTGTATTTTAAATTGGAGGTGT
The DNA here is from genome assembly GCF_900747795.2 of Erpetoichthys calabaricus. Lineage (NCBI taxonomy): Eukaryota > Metazoa > Chordata > Cladistia > Polypteriformes > Polypteridae > Erpetoichthys > Erpetoichthys calabaricus. The sequence continues at coordinate 149,228,612 of NC_041399.2, read as the reverse complement.
CGGGAAATAGATATGTATCAAAAAAATGGAAATGTCTTCTAGAGTAGACAGATCTAAATGATGCAAGTTTATCAGATACATAGGTCTTGACAAATATAGTACTATTCATAAAGATATGGTGATCTACTGGAATGAAAGGGCAGTTTGCACAAATACCAAATGTTACTGAAAATGTAGAAGGGGCAGAGTGAGAAGTGTCAAGTAAATAGATTTAGATAAATGTATTTACATATCAGATAAATGTAATATATACAGTTTAGATCACAAAAATACCTGAGGCCCCACATCAAAACCTATCACCATCAAAAGTAAGTATACTTACTCATAATCTTTAAATCACACTTAGCTAAACCTTATTTATTGAATACCACATGGATTACTACAGCACTTTCTCTGTGTATTTATGTTATATGTTCAGTGTCACAATATCAGTTTATACACTGTCAATGTCTAGTTTCCAAGAAACACAATTATATATACACACACACACACACACACACTGATATTTAGAATTATGTCACACAAAATTAAATAAAGGTATTATGAGTAATTATAGAATGTAAATTTCTTAAACAGGTTCAAGATCCATATTCAGCACATTATTATTTAAAAAAAGTAAATACTGAAATGGATAAACTAGTGATACAAGAAAATCAGTGAAAAACGGTGTATAGTTGTTCATATAATGTAGCTATCTAACAGATCCAGGAGGCAACTGTTGAATCCAATCCTAGTTGCTGTTCGTGTGAAGTTTGCATTTATTCCCCATTTCTCTTGGTACTTTGATTTCCTTACACACAACAAGAAAATGCAAATTAGAACCTTGAAATTGATCTGATACACTGTACTGTGAAAAAGTTTATGCCCTCTTCCTAATATCCTCTGTTTTTGAATACTCTCAGACATTCAGACAAAATGCAACATTAGAGGAACATAATACATTTATTTTTATAAGTTATTAGTTTTGATATTCAGGGAAAGACATTATCCAACATCCCATCAACCATGTGTGCCTTGATATCCTGTCCAAGAAAATCATAAAAAAGAAAGGAGATAACACACATCCTTGGTGGAGTTCATACCATTTATTAAATGAACATACCATCATATTAAGCAGGGCTATGTAGTTGTGGAGTCAGCTTATTTGGCAGAGTGAAAGTCACTGATTTGGACTCACAACATTCTTATTTGACTCTGATGTCTTCCCTTGAGTCTCAAGTGTTTTAATAATTAGAAGTTCAATTTCAACTCTGGCATCAGTCTTTAGTGACTAATGCACTAATAAAAACACAACAACATACCAACTTCTAATGTAATTTGGTTTAAACTTAAACTTAATTAAAAAATGCGGACACCTGCACCAAGCTGGAATGCAATGGTTACACAGGGCTAGTCACGTGATTTAACCTATACAGAACAAGTAAGATATGCATATAAAGTTACTAGCTGCCCCCAGTGACTCCGCCCATGTAGGAGTGAAACAGGACAAACTTTGAAACTCAATAATAAAAAAAAAAAAAAAACATAATTCAGGCCAAGCAGAAGGTAGGTACGCTGCAATGACAAACGCTGGCACTGTATCTGTATCTTGTGTTCAGCTCTCCCCACGTGAGAAGAAAAGCATGTGGCTGTGATACCTCTGCCAATCAGCAGCTACCCTATAAAACACACACAGTTCTGATCTCTCTCTCAAAAGTGTCAAACGTTACTCCTTAGCAATCTGTAGATGATAATGTCTGTTGCACAAACAGGTATCGCTAGCTAAGTGGAGGCAATGTACGTTCCAACATGTGGCAAGAGGTAGACAGACTTGAATGGAGGGTGGCGTATGAGTGAGGAGCAACCCACCTCCCACAGCCTTTCTCTCTGATTCGCAAACTATGATACTTAGCGCAATGAAAGAAGTCGCAATAACAACCGGAAGGTTCAAGTAAATTATAGAAAAAAACCCAATCTAAATCCGTTAAGTAGTTCTCTCATGAAAAGCGGAGAGACATGCAGACAGAAAGACAGACGTTGGATTTTATATATTTATAGATGGAACAAGAGCGAGTCCCTTTGCAGCTCCAGGGATTATGCACGTGCACAGGACTTTGTCTAAATCCCATTCCAACAGATACTCTAATTACACCATTTTCTAATGAACTGGGTCCAATTCCCATCAAATAATATAAGCATTTAAAATCTAACAGAGTATTTTTATGAAAAGAACACGGAAATGCCAGCAGCTTAGACTTTACAAAGATCTCTGTGCTATAGGCTGCTTGGAAAAGATAGTAAGGCAGGTGTCTGCTTTAGACTGCTTGCTAGAAAAATTGCAAGGAGTGTGGTTTCTGGTATAGTGGGACAAGCTGAATGTTTAGAATTTACTTACAGGTAAACCACTGCAAAATTAATATTCTCAATACAGACTTGCACTTTTGACAAAGGTGTTTGCTTCCTGAATGTGACTATTTGCCTTGAGACATCAAAATCCCATTTTGTTTACTTAGGTTTGATATGTAAACTTTATACCCAGCAGATTCAGTTCATGATAAACACACATGTATTAAAGATGTATCACAGTATTCCTTATGCAGTGACATCAATTGGAATTTAAAAGAGAAAAAAAGATGTGTCTGGTTATACATTGGTTTGCATTTGCATTTAGAAGTGTTATTAGAATGTGGCTATCAAATCTGCCATATTTCACACTTGATTCAACAAAGCTTTGAGCAAGCCGTAGCGGCCTTTACCAGCTACAAAATGATGGTAATAATGGACTTCACACAAGTTCAACTCAAAGCTTTTTTATTTGTTTAACATTAGGAGAACGAATAACTTACTTTTTTTTTTTTAAAACACATTTTGGTTTAGTAAGAAGCAGCTCTGGTACTTCAGGTCATTTCAACTCAACCTAAAACCAGTAAAAGTCGTTTTTCTTGCTGCACTGTACTGGCCTGTTTTGGCTTTCTTTTGCCCATCTTCTCCACATTCTTAATATGCTTTAAATATTTGGCACTAGGGATGACACGAGAACCAATACTTCAAAGTAAGACATTTATACCAAATTTCTGAAAACACAACTGTAATAGTTTTTATTTTTTTCACAGTATTGGTAGCAACAAGTGAAAGTCAGTACTGCACTGTTGCATAACTACAAGCAGACAAATTATTTCAGAAGGCACAATAATTTGTGAGAAAAACAAAAACTGCTCATAAAAATGTCTCACAGTGGTGAAGATATAGCACCAGATCAACAAATGTCAAAATGAAAAAACAGAACTCAAGTCTGGCAATGCTTTGCGTTTAAGGCAGTATGCATGATTTTGGGAATTATGCATATTAAATAAAAATTAAAAAGCCAACACAAAGAGGGATTATGGAGTTAGCTCAGAAAAAGATGTGTATGTGCAATGATGGGAATGACCAGATGTGAGGTGTAATCATTTAACTTATAATGTCATAAATTTAGTAGTGTCCTACATGAGCCTTACAAAGAAATGGAGGTCCATCCCAGTCCCGATGCACACCTCTAATGCACATCTTCATTTGATAACACTCTTATTCTCCACAGACTGTATAAGATAGGGGTGTGTTACAATTATGCCTAATTAATCAAAGTAGCAATGTTTCTTATGAAAGTTACCATTAGAAACTTGGCATATTCTAAAGCTGGAGTTGGATTTATTCTTTTTAAGCTTTCTAGAGTTGCAGTCAGAATCTTGTTTCAATGACTCTGCAACCCTGATGAAAATGCTATTCTCACACCAAAAATACTAAAAGAACACCATACAGCTTTGGACTTAGAACACAATATTCTTACAGCCATTTCCAAAATGGCATAGATGTTTAAAATCCTTTTCTGAGTGGGCAATGTACATACACAGACATGACTGACAATTTTCCATGATCTTTGAAATGTTTGTGCAAGTACAGCATTTTGGTGTACCGTTCAGTGACTACAGCAAACATACCAGAACGTATCCCAAAGCTACAGCTCAAGGTATTTTTATCCCACATCACAATAAACCGGAGAAAACACAATACCAAACCACAACTTTACTAGGAAAAATAATATTGACGCAAGATCAGCATTCTTCACATTCTCCTCATGACTATTTGAGCTTTCCTCTGTGTACTCTGGTTTTCCTCTCAACTCAAAGGATGTGTGTGTTGCTGTAGGTTACTTTCAGTTCCAAATTGGCTCCAGCATGAATGTAGGTGTATGCTTATAAGACCCCTGCAATGGAGTGGTGCCCTGTTTGGGGCCGATACCTGCCTTGTAGCAATGCGATTAGGATAGACTCTGGTCTCTTATGACACTAAAATGGATTAAGCAAGTTTCAGAATGTAATATTATGTGGCTAAGGGTAAACTTTTGTAACTGAATAATTCATTGAATTTACTAAACATCTTAGTGTGTTAGTGTGCAAAGAACTGAGGATGTGTACATAAAGCATGATGTAGGATGAGCTGATGTACATTCTGTCTTGCACTGACGCTGCTAGGACAGGCAAAAGGTATCCAAGACTCTGCACATAAAACTGTACATAGGTTACAGTAAGTAAAAGTCATGGATAAAATGAAATCCAAAGAGAACAAATGAGAAACAGATAATAAGGTCAACACCCAGATTGTTTTCTAGGAGAAACTAAATATTAATGTCTCCACTCTAACTGTATTAATAATTTAAAATAAATTAACTTTTTACCATTTCATTGATATTAAGGAAATGCTGGAACTGCCCCCTAAGGTAACAATAATAGAATATGAACATTATAATTAGCATTGCTTATTTATTCTTTTTTTAAATTAAAATATATTTATAATGCATTGACGATGCAAATAAGAACCAGTCTATCTAACAGAAATATGAGATAGCAGCTGTCAATTTGCAATGTATACTGTAAATGCTAAAGCAACTAAACTGTAAAAGCAAAATGACTATTTTTATAGTGTGCATTTTCCAACAAACGGCTTCATTTAAGGATGCATGCCTGGCACAATTATATTTCTGGCATAAAATTACAGGCAGTATAGCAAATATAAATACAAAACAGCCAGGTGATGGATTTAACTTTATTTACATGGGGTTTCTAAACCCCTGAATCAGTTTTGCACCTGAACATGCTTCAGTGCAGTCTATAATGAAATGCTTATAATTTACAGGCACAGCTAAGCATGTCAACCCAAGCTGTACAAAACCTTTCAGTAAGATCAGGTTTAAAAGGATTTATCAAAATAGAACTGCAAAAATGAAATTCCAATTTAACCACTTATAATGTAAAACTGAAAGAGGAAAGCTGAGGTAAATGACATAAAAAGTGTGGAACAGAAGGACAAAAAAAAGAAAGCAAATTAATCTATACTATATAATGCAGCAAGATGGAAGAAAATAAAGAAGGAAAGAAGACATAAGAACACAAAAAGGCAGCTTATTATAAATTCAGCCCTGCTATGTCTTTCACTCTTGCAAGGTTGCCTTTTTCAGGAAGAAAAAAGTCCCCTGGGTAAAAAAAAAAATCAATACTGGTTAATAAAACATCAGGTGAGCAGACATAACTAGGTATGACTATTTCACTGCACAGCCCTGCTTCAATGCACCAGGTGCCATGACGATTAGTCATCCAGTGCAGACAGACCTTAGTGAAAATATGATGCTTAAGAAATAAAATAAAATAAAAAAGTAGGTCTAAAGGGGGAATAGAATCTTAACTTCATAAGGTGCTACAGATGGAACCAACAAAGAATTGGAGATGTATTAACATCATGTCAGCTTGCACTGAATTTACATTTCATTTAATGAATATGCTGCAAGTGAACATAACTGTTACTTAGCAACAAATGTAAAAATTAGTTTTATTTTGATTAAACAAAATTGTGTACTTATGTAACACATTTAGAAAAAAACATAACATGCATTGGGTGTACTTGGTGTAGTAAACCTGTTCAGTGATGCAAACGGAGCTCATAGGAAATACATGTACATCTAAGAGTCAGGACATTTTGCGAAATCATACATTTATGTAACAATGCTTTCAAACCCTCTTCATCCAATTCAGGATTAATATACTTTCCTTGAATTTTCAGTTTTGCTATCAGTGAACTCTAGTGTTACTAAAATTTTAAATAACTATTAATGACAAAGTTCACAAAACATTTTTTGAAAAATCAAACAGATATGCATATACTGTAAATGAAGACAATTGATACTGGTCTACTAAGGAGTCCAAGGATTACAAATCAACAGTGAGAGGGCTAGCCTTTACAGTCATGGCCGAAATTATCGGCACCCCAGGAATTTTACCAGAAAATACACCATTTCTCTGAGAAAATTATTGCAATTACAAATGTTTTTGTATATACAGTGGAACCTCGGTTCACGACCATAATTCGTTCCAAAACTCTGGTCGTAAACCGATTTGGTCGTGAACCGAAGCAATTTCCCCCATAGGATTGTATGTAAATACAATTAGTCCGTTCCAGACCATATGAACTGTATGTAAATATATATTTTTTTAAGTTTTTAAGCACAAATATTGTTAATTAAACCATAGAATGCACAGCGTAATAGTAAACTAAATGTAAAAACATTGAATAACACTGAGAAAACCTTGAACAACAGAGAAAACTAACACTGCAATTATTCACGCTATAGCGCTACCAACCGCTGGCTAAAAACACTTTTTTTAATGAGTTTTAAGCACAGGGAAAAAAATGAACATTTGAAAAAATCCGTAATTTAATAAACCACCAAGAAATGTAACATTGCAACAATGCACACTACGAACCGATCACTATAAACAGAAGTGAAAACAAAATCAAGCCCAGTGCATCCTTTAACTGCCTTCCTACCTTATGAGTCCAGCCCCCTCTCTCTCTCGCGCTGCCTGTGTGTGTGCGCGCGTCTCTCTCGCGCTGCCTGTGTGTGTGCGCACGGCTCTCTCTCTCCCGCTGCCTATGTGTGTGCCTCTGTCTCTCCCTGGCGCTGCCTATGTGTGTGCGCGGGTTCTCTCCCTCGGCTGCCTGTGTGTGTGCCCGGGTTCTCTCTCTCGGCTGCCTGTGTGTGTGCCCGGGTTCTCTCTCTCTCGGCTGCCTGTGTGTGTGCCTCTGTCTCTGTCTCTCTCTCTCTCTCTCTCTCTCTCTCTCGCTGCCTGTGTGTGTGCGTGGCTCTCTCTCGCGCTGCCTCTGTGTGTGTGTGTGTGTGTCGCGCACAGGAAATGCACAGGGAGAGACTGAACATGTACAAATCGAAAGGGAAACTGGCTTGTTCGTATACCGAGTGTGTAGTCGTGAACCGAGGCAAAAGTTTGGCGAACTTTTTGGTCGTAAACCGATTTGTACGTGTACTGTGACGTTCGTGAACTGAGGTTCCACTGTACATGTTTATTTCCTTTATGTGCATTGGAACAACACAAAAAAACAGAAAAAAGCCAGATCTGACATCATGTCACACAGAACTCCAAAAATGGGCCGGACAAAATTATTGGCACCCTTTCAAAATTGTAGGTAAATCGTTTTATTTCAAGCATATGATGCTCGTTTGAACTCACCTGTGGCAACAAACAGGTGCTGGCAATATAGCAATCACACCTGAAGCCAGGTAAAATGGAGAAAAGTTGACTCAACCTTTCTGTTGTGTGTCTGAGTGTGCCACACTAAGCATGGAGAACAAAAAGAAGAGCATAGAATTGTCTGAGGACTTGAGAACAAAAATTGTGGAAAATATCAACAATCTCAAGGCTACAAGTCCATCTCCAGAGATCTTCATGTTCCTTTGTCCACTGCGCACAACATAATCAAGAAGTTCACAACATATGGCACTGTAGCTAATCTCCCTGGACGTGGACGGAAGAGAAAAATTGATAAAAGACTGCAATGAAGGATAGTCCCAATGGTGGAAAAACAACCGCAATCAACTTCAAAACATATTCAAGCTGTTCTGCAGACTCAGGGTGCAACAGTGTCAGCTTGAACTATCCGTCGACATCTGAATGAAATGAAGCGCTATGGCAGGAGAGCCAGGAGGACCCCACTGCTGACACAGAAACATAAAAAGCCAGACTGGAGTTTGCCAAAATGTACTTGAGGAAGCCAAAATCCTTCTGGGCGAATGTCTTGTGGACAGATGCGACCAAGGTACAGCTTTTTGGTAAAGCTCATCATTCTACTGTTTACAGAAAATGGAATGAGGCCTACGAAGAAAAGAACACAGTACCTACAGTCAAACATGGTGGAGGTTCTAAGATGTTTTGGGGATGTTTTGCTGCCTCTGGCACTGGATGCCTTGACTGTGTGCAAGGCATCATGAAATCTGAAGACTACCAAAAGATATTGGGGCGCAATGTAGGGCCCAGTGTCAGAAAGCTGGGTCTGCGTCAGAGGTCATGGGTGTTCCAGCAGGACAATGACCCCAAACATACCTCTAAAAGCACTCAGAAATGGTTGAAGACAAAGCGCTGGAGAGTTCTGAAGTGGCCAGCAATGAGTCCGGATCTAAATCCGATTGAACACTTATGGAGAGGTCTTAAAATTGCTGTTGGGAGAAGGTGCCCTTCAAATCTGAGAAACCTTGAGCAGTTTGCAAAAGAAGAGTGGTCGGAAATTCCAGTTGAGAGGTGTAACAAGTTTGTTGATGGTTATAGGAAGCACTTGATTTCAGTTATTTTTTTCCAAAGGGCGTGCAACCAAATATTAAGTAGAGGGTGCCAATAATTTTGTCCAGCCCGGTTTTTGAGTTTTGTGTGAAATGATGTCAGATTTGGCTTTTTTTCTCTGTTTTTTGTGTTGTTCCAATGCACATAAAGGAAATAAACATATGTATACCAAAACATTTGTAATTGCAACAATTTTCTGGGAGAAATGGTGCATTTTCAAGGAAAATTCCAGGGGTGCCAATAATTTCGGCCATAACTGTAGATACAAGGCCCCAAAGCTGTGGAATGATCAGACTTCCGGTGCAAGAGATGCTCCTCTGGATTCGGTTTTTAAATCCAGGATAAAGATCCTGCTGAGGAATTCGGTCCTACTTCTCCTATTTTCAAGATTTTTTTCTTGCTCATGGGAAATACATGAGAAATACCAGGAACCTTAGAATATGAAAATGAAAGGACTAGACTAGACTAACCAGGAACAGCTTTTGTAATAATGTTGATTGCCTAAATTTGGCTTTTCATAGAAGGTCTTCAATTAAATAAATACACAGATAAACAAACACACACGCACACACACTAAAGGTCTGAACACACACCAGGATGACTAAAAAGGAAGACACATTTTAAAAAAAACAAAATTTATGACTTGGCAGTCATAGTCACAGTAAGGCATTATACAGGCATATTGCTATTGGTATAAAGGAGCCCCAGTAGTGTTTCTTGACACACTTTTGCTGAATAATTCATTTCCTGAAAATACTCAGCATTAGTGTGTCAGAGAGAGGATGTGCAGCATTATTGTTCATTGTATGGCATCCATTCTACAGTCATTCATTTTTCAACAGTGAAGGGATCACCAAGCTCGAGCAGCACTAAAGCAGCACTGAAGCTCCATGAAGCAGGGCAGACTGTTGGAAAGAGAGGTTCGTGCAACTATTCAAAATAGTACAAATGCGGTACTATATGATGTTAAATTCTTGCTGCTTTGTATTTAGCTATTATTTAGTTTCCAAACCAGTATCATTTGTTTCTTAAATATTGTTTAAGTAACCTGTGTAAAATAAGAATCGAAATTTATAAACAGAAAAAATTTACACACCCACTGATGCTCACAAACATAAAAAATAAAATGCAGCAGTTAGTTATGGATTTTTGGTCACTTTCCTGTATTTCTGCCTCATCCTAAAATGTGGGATAAGATTTTCATAGAATATAAATAAACTGCTACTGTAGGTCACTCTGCTATGAGAGAACAAATAAAAATTCTTGGTATAGCTAAACCTGTGTCAAATGCTTAAAAGGGGACTAGGGTTATAAATTTTGCAACGCTTCTACCATCAAAAACAAGATAAAAAAAATGAATATCTGTATTGCTAATTATAGTATATATTAAAATAATTTTAAAGATTAGATTTAATATAAACTGATCTCTGCTTAAATGTTTTTCTACCTATCCAAATAATAATAGGCATATAATTGAATTGTAATTTTAAGTACCACAACAGCTACACAATCAAGCAAGTATTTGTATTTTGTTTGCAACTGATGCATTTAAATTAAATATACTATACTAAAAAAAAAAGATTTAAAATTTTAAGGAAATTGTTTATAATTGTAAATTGAGTTCTAAAACATATCTAAAAGTCAAACATATTTTGGTTCCAATTAGTTAACTGAGGACCAATGCCTGGATTGAAGAATTAATTTAGAATAGTTGAGAATAATTAGAAAATTCAAGTACAGTGGAACCTCAGTTTGCGAGTAACTTGGTTTACGAGTGTTTTGCAAGATAAGCTAAAATTTTTAATAAATTTTGATTTGATAAATGAGCGAGGTCTTGCAATATGAGTAGTATGTATATGCTTTGTCTGCTGAACATCATGTGATCACAACTGAGCTGATGGTTCTCCTCTCTCTTGCTGCGGGATTGTGGGCAATCATCTCTCATTCTCGGGCTCAGTTGGCGTGCATCACTCATACATTCAACATCCGTACGAGCGTGTACTGTTTACTACAGCATTGTGACTCTGTGTGTGTGTGTGTGTGTGCTGTGACGTGCAAGTCCCCATCTTGCACCCCAAAACACGAAGCTGAGTCTCAGTACTTTAGCAACACCAGCTTTATTCAGCTTGAAACAGCAACAGTGCGGTTATTTATTGTAGTGGTATCTGCCACTCTCCTATACACAGACACAGCAGTCAGGCAGGGTCATGGCCAAGTAGTACTGTGCCCTGCGCATTTATAATGTTCCTTGTTCCTTGTATCACCCATCAACGGCAGGCACTTATATCATGTCCGCAATCTTTTTGGATTCACTTTTACGGCGAACTGCTACAGCGTTGGGAGACTGCGATTGCTTTGGGACACTCTTCCGTGTGTCGTCCCGTTGGGTGGAATCCCACAAGAGTTTAGAAACTCACTCACACCAGCCATGATTCTTTTCAAAGGTAAAGTGCAGGTTAATTTGTTTTATGTATTTTTACTTTATATTTTGTATTAATCATTTTTATATGAATAGTTTTGGGTTGTGGAACGAATCATCTGAGTTTCCATTATTTCTTATGGGGAAATTCACTTTGATATACGAGTGCTTTGGACTGCGAGCACGTTTCCGGAACGAATTATGCTCGCAAACCAAGGTTCCACTGTACTACATTCCTAAGTCTTGTGAAAAAAAACTGACATTGCGGCACTTCTTGTGTGATTCTAGGCTATACAAAAATAAATTTTATTGTATTGTATTGTATTAGGGCGGCACGGTGGCGCAGTAGGTAGCGCTGCTGCCTCGCAGTTGGGAGACCTGGGGACCTGGGTTCACTTCCCGGGTCCTCCCTGCGTGGAGTTTGCATGTTCTCCCCGCGTGTGCGTGGGTTTCCACCGGGCGCTCCGGTTTCCTCCCACAGTCCAAAGACATGCAGGTTAGGTGGATTGGTGATTCTAAATTGGCCCTAGTGTGTGCTTGGTGTGTGGGTGTGTTTGTGTGTGTCCTGCAATGGGTTGGCACCCTGCCCGGGATTGGTTCCTGCCTTGTGCCCTGTGTTGGCTGGGATTGGCTCCAGCAGACTCTGTGTTTGGATTCAGCGGGTTGGAAAATGGATGGATGGATGTATTGTATTATTACAATCTCAGTTATCATTTAATTAGCTGAAATCAAAACAGAATAAGGTGTACGAGTGCCATGGAGGACAGACAGGCATTCCTGCCGGACGACAGCATGACTTTGGGATAAAATGGAAGGTGCCAGGGGATGGATAAGCAAAAGTTGCAGGCTAGTAGTAATTCCATCTCCAATACATTATGTGTCAGTGTTCCGCTAGAGGCGTTCCAGCTTGGACACTCGCAGGGCCTCATGAGAACTAGAGTCCGGAAGTACAGCTCTGATAGGGGAGGACCACCCTGGTTCTCAAGCAACCTGGAAGTACTCCCCACAAGTCATGCTGGTTCTTCAGGAGTTCTTTCCAGTCGTATATAAAAGGAGCCAGGAGGCACAGAGCAACACTTAATTGGAGATGGAAGGAGAGAAGAAAACTTTGTATGTATGCTTTTTAGCCATGTCTCGTTGCTTTGCCACTTGTTGGATTACAAAATCCATTATTTGGAACCATGACTGTGTCAGACCTTACTGGGTCTGGGGTTTTGTGCTCAGTGACGCCTGCTTCTGGTTAAAGGTGCTATAATATAATGCATGTTTTCATACTGAAATTTAAACTTGGACTTTTCTCCAAAGTTTTAAAAAACTTTATTTACATTAAGAAAATATAACACAACATAAAATATATTGTACAGGCTTAATACAGTAAATTACTAAAATAAATATTTAGATGTTTAAATGATGACTATTCAGAATGTGACTTATGTAATAATTTTCAAAATAACTGCAGTTCCTCCTATTTTGTATAGCCTGCCATTCAAATTCTATTTTGTTTAGGTGCTTCAGATAAGGTTTATGCTTTCAAAATGCTTCTGTCTAAAGTCAGTAATATTCATTTACTATAAATTGCACTTTTGGTCACAGCTTTGCTAGATACATTACAAAATAAATGTTCTGCCATCTTGTGGCTATCAAATAAATGTTCTGCCATCTTGTGGCTATCTGTGGAATATAAAACAGATGTAAAACGTACATGCCTTAAATTCTGCAGCAATACAGTTCAGTGACGGAAAGGATGTTTTGCATGTAGAATGGCTCACAAAAAAGTCTGATGTTGATGCACGTATCAAGTTAAGATTTAGAAATAGCTTTCATTTCAGGCTGCTGTTTTAACAAACAAAAAAAAACAAAAGAAATATGGCAAGAGGCTGAAATTATAACAGAGTTGTGATTTTTACACAATATGAAATAATTATGAAATTACCTCATACTACAATCTACTTTTTGCAAGTACATCAAAAAACAAAGAAAGTAAAGCTCAAATTATAAAAACTAAAATAATATATTTTAGAAAAAAATGTCCCTTTTGAGAACAATGTTACCCAATGAAATGAAAAGTTAATAAAACTACATTTTCTTGTACAAATCAACAATGAATAAAAATGTGTCAGTCCATAAACAGAACACTGAGAAAGGAAACTTAGTACCTAAACACTGCAAAAAAATTCAATTAATGGCTATCTAGAAGTCTCAGGGTGAGGACTCACTGATGAGGAGATCACACACCACTGGAATTCTATTTGCCCAGAGAACAACCTGAACAAATCAGTGCATAAACTCGGTAAAGTGGAGAAAAGTCAGGATTTGGATGCTGGCCACATCGAGATAAGTGAGTTCTATAATTGTTTATGATGATTTGTTAGTAGTACAGGACTACTCTGAATAGCTTTGTAAGTTCTGACTAACAAATTTTTGAAATAACATTAGTTGTTACTGCTGCTTCCTCAATCCAGCGTCTTAAGTTCAAATCATACACCCAATGATAGTACGTACAGAGTTTGCACGTTCTTCAAAGGTTACAAAAACTCACAATGCTAAAATGGCTCCTGTGTACATGTGGGTGGGTGCATTAGTAACCCCTGCAATGTAATGGTGCCCTGTACAGGGCGGCTTCCTACCTTGTGCTCAGTGCTGCCAGTAAAGGCCCCAGCTCACTACAACATTACACAGGATAAAATGGAATAAAGAATGTTATGTAATATTTAATGCAAAATTCTATAATGATTCCAGGTGCATTAGCCTACTCAAAAAAAAAAAAAAAAAAAAAGATGTCTGTAGATGGGTACACTCGTTTTATGAAGGGATGCAAATGAATGACAATGATATTTTTTATCCTTTTAATATTTATTTGTGGCTTTAGTCATATCAAGGAACTCAAAGTGTTCATCACAATCATATCCCTTATCATGATGTAACCACCAAAAAACCTTTACAGATGTATCCATTGATTTATAGGGCTTCTACAAAACTTCTATTAATAATGAATCAACAAAGAAACTGGAAATCATCTGAATAGTCAATGGTCTTTAACTCCTCCACTGACCAAATATAATGGCAGTTGTCCAAATGCAATGACATTTTGGTTTATCTTCTGTTATTAGCTGACAGGTGGAGAACTCTGTTGCCTCAAAGTATTGCATTCATCTGTCAACTGCCATAGCCCACCTAAGAGTAGTTATGATGGATTGTGCATTCTGATATGGCTTTTTCTAAACCATTCTTGCAATTAGTTGTTACTTTATTGATTGCAGCCAGTACTCTACATGTTTTGTCAGCCTCCGCTGGCGTCTTTCGTCAACAGTCTTATCGTCTTCTTGCTAGAATTTTTCCTATGTGGTGGCTGATACACCAGTAACACGGCCGTGAATGAAAACCCTAACAGAGTGGCATCTCCTGACATCCACTACCCTGTCATCATCAAAGCCACTCGATTCTTTCATCCTGCCTATTCTACCTCTGAAATGTCTCAGAAAACATGATTCATTTCTATATGCTGTAAATAACACTTTATTCAGTAAATGTATGTTTTCACGCTACTTCTCATTTCAGATTTGAAATTGTCCTGCACTGTTTAGAGCATATTTTCAAATCTTGAAATCAATCTTATGCCCCACAACTACTTCAATATCCAGATTTTTACCTTAGTCTATTTCTTTTTGACTTTGTTGCATCTGTTCAAAGTTTGCATTTCTGAAACTGGTTTCAGTTTTTTTATATATTCACTTTGCAAATATACTCAAGAAACCTATATTATGAAACCTAAAAAATATTGGCTCAAAACATTTTTATTTTACATTTTTCTAAAATACTACTAATTATAAACAAATGAGACTCTGCTACTTTAACATGCCAAGATAAAAAAACAGACACCAATTATGTGCAAAGAATTCCTATTGTTTGGTTTTATTTTATTTTCCCCAATCTAATTTGATTAAAAACTATCCTTATTACTTCAGTTTTCCCACATTATTTCTAAAAATTACCAACAATACTATTTCTGCTTGGCAGGGTTTATAATACCCTCAAGTTATCATGCCTCCAAATACCCTCTGTAAGATGCTGCTAGTCCTCCATTTCCAGCAGCTTTAAAATAAAATTTTCTCAATACGGCCAGACCTCCAAACCGCAAATATATACAATGCTGTAGGACTGTCAAATCAAATATAACTAATCAATCATTCAAATTTCATTGTACAAAAAAAAAATTCTCATTCAAGAGGCAATACTTGACTGTCAAATATATAAGTACCAGTAAACTCCCGATTCTCTAAAGAATCGGAAATCCAAGAATGGCAATTGCTTTCTGTTCCCTTCAATCTTTGTAGGGATGTAAGATCATGGAGGGTGGGAGCGTCCTGGGAAAGTTTTCATTTAATGAAAGAAATATATTTGTAGTAAAGCTGTTTATTTTTGGAGCCATGACTCGTTTGGTTGTGGTGTTTCAGAAGCACGTTGTAGGCGCCTTCGTTCATTGTTTTTATCCATGCAGTCTCGTTTTTGTTTTTCTATCGGTGTGTTGTTAGCTAGAAGTCGTTTGCTGTTAGGAATCATAATTGAACCCCTGACCGCAGGCACTGTGGAGTAGCTGACTGCTGGCACTGTCAGTAGTCACCACTACCTCAAGTTTAAATACATACACATATATAGATAGACGCCGCATTCACTGTGTTTCCCAGTAGACACGATACGTGAGCCTTATTGCGAGTGGCAAAAGTGCCATTTAAACTAATACAGTTAGACGTGGAAACCGGGTTTTCTGATGAAAAAACAATAACGTTTAAAACAGTATCATTTACATACAACAGATTTTGGCGAATCGTTTAAATGCAATTATTAATATCCATTTATACACTAATAATGGCAAATTTTAAATAATAATAATTATAATTATTATTATTATTAACCACTAGCAAGTTACCCGCGCTTCGCAGCGGAGAAGTAGTGTGTTAAAGAGGTTATGTAAACATATATATACATATACATATATACATATCTACATATACACATATCTACATATACATATATATATACACATCCACATATATATACATATATATATATATATATATATACACATACATATACACATACATACATACACATACATATATATATACACACATACATACACACATATATATATATATATATATATATATATATATATATATATATATATATACACACACATACAGACACATATATATACATATCTACATATATATACAAACATATATATATATATATACATATCTACATATATATACACATATATATACATATCTACATATATACATATCTACATATATATATATATATATATATATATATATATATATATATAGACATATATATATATACATACATACATTCACATATAAATATATATATACATATCTACATATATATATATATAGCCAAATCCCCGCGCTTCGCAGCAGTGAAGTACTGCTTTTAAATTTTTATTAAGAAGAAAAGAAAACCTTTTTAAATTGAGGGAAAATATACCAATAATAATTTGTTAAGAATCTGTTTTTTTGTGAAGCTGCCTTTACACAGCCTCTCCGCTGTTTTATAAACGAACGCCATATAAGGCCGTCCTTTCTCCTTGCTTAGCGTTTCTGTATTGTTTTATTGTTCATTTATTACGATTGTTATAGTTATTGTGTAGCTATTTGAGACTCACTTTTCTGTTCAGGTACCCATTTCCTTTATGTAATCCGCGGATTCTCTGCTATTTTTTTTTTTGTTTATTACGATTATAGTTATTTATTGATTCCCTTCTTTAGCTGACTGCCTGCACATATAAGGCACTCTGCTGTTTTTTTGTGCAGCAGCCTTTACACAGCTTCTCCGCTGTTTTATAAACGAACGCCATATAAGGCCATCATTTTTCCTTGCTTCGCCAAGGAAGCAGCCTTCTTATTTAATCCACGGGTTCTCTGCTGTTTTATTGTTCGTTTATTACGACTGTTATAGTTCTCTTTGTATACCAAGTTGTCAGTTCAGCACTCCGGTTCTAATATGACCAAGCCGTGCAAGCTTACTGTTGAGAATGCAACGTATAGTTGTACAGGAGAAAAGCAATCTTGCCTTCTTTTCTACATACTGCGTTCACAGTCAGTTCACGTGATTACGTGGGAGGCGTGATGACGCGATACGCAACTCCGCCTCCCACGGCCATCGAGCTGCAGTCTATTACAGTATATGGACAAAAAAGAGGTTCCAGTTATGACCGTTACGTGTAGAATTTCGAAATGAAACCTGCCTAACTTTTGTAAGTAAGCTGTAAGGAATGAGCCTGCCAAATTTCAGCCTTCCACCTACACGGGAAGTTGGACAATTAGTGAGTGAGTGAGTGAGTGAGTGAGTGAGTGAGTGAGTGAGTGAGTGAGTGAGTGAGTGAGTGAGTGAGTGAGTGAGTGAGTGAGTGAGTGAGTGAGTGAGTGAGGGCTTTGCCTTTTATTAGTATAGATTCCTCCCATATAAGTAACATGTCGGGGACTGCCTTCACACTCCTCTCGCTCACTCAGATTTTGTAATTTGAGAGTATTCAGTCTGGCAATATGGTGCAGCCTTAGCTTGTGGAAGACAGACACAACTAAAGACATGAGCATAAAAAGATGGTTGTCAATTTCAAACTGTGTTTCCTCAATGTGCTCCTTGAGAAAAAACATCATCAAGTTTGAGACATGTTAACAGCTATTAACAATCTACATAGTGACTAAATACGTTTAGCCAAAACGTTGTTTGGAGGCTCACTTGAGCACATAAATGCATTGCTTTGCTATCTTAGCCTGGCTTAGCTAAAGTAAAGATTATAAAAAGGGATTTTCTACCGGCTAAATATAACCAAAACAATTGTTGTGTTGTTTGGGCGCCATTTACTGACTTTGGGAAGCCGCTGGGTTTGACTGTTGGGCGCTGTGCGAGTGCGCGTTTGGCACGGGTTGTGTCTGGCGTCCGTGTATACAGGTATATACAACCTTCGTAAACATTACTAAATGAAGGTTTTATATGCAGTGGTGTGCGCGTTCGGGCAGCGGTTGTATTGTGACCTGAGGTTTAGTTTACAGGTTGTGTTGTGTTGTTTGGGCACTACCTACTGAGTCTGGGAAGCCGCTGGGTTTGACTCTGGGGTGCTGAGTCGCAGTGCGCGTGCGCTTCGATGCATCTGTCATCCTGCGTCCGTCATCCTGCGTCTGTGCATATATACAACTGTCGTTTAGTAATATAGATAGAGGCTTGCTTTATGTAGTGCTAATTTCCTCATTACTCCAAATACACTAAAACTATTGGATATTTTATAGATTTTGTCTCATCTAGAATAAGACATTTTGTATTTAGTGTCTTGTTTTCATTAGTAAAAAATGTTCTTTTCAAAGAAATTTGGTAAATGGCATTTTTTTACATCATTGCTCTTTCTTCCTGTAACTACAGTTGGCCTAAATACATGGTTAGTTAGTTACACACACACACGCACACACAAATGAAGGGGCCATGTATAAAACGTGTTGTCATTTCTACATGGTATGACAAAAATGTATGCAAATATCCTTAAATTAAAGTCTGCAATGTGCACTTTAATCAGATATAAATTGTTTGATTTGTAATTTTAAACAGGAGCAGAGGGCTAAATCAAAGAAAAATGCGTTATTGTCCTAAATATTATGGAAGGTACTGTATACCAGGGATTGAAATTCTTCATGAGATTGCATGCATCTCACACAAAGTTAGTAATGCATGCAAATTCAAAAATGTTAACACACAAATTTTTTTGGTTAGACTCTATTACTTTTTGCAAGAATAGTCAACATCATTTTTTAAATTACTATTTTGTAATTATGCCAAATTTGTTATTTAGAAACTGTTTTTCACTATTGAATCATATGGTCATATGCATAGGATGTCACCTTCCTGTTGCCATTCTACTTCACCGAAATGCACAGCTGCAGAATACGACAATTGGCTGTTCAGAGAAGTCACTAGTGTGCAGCAAGAGTCAAGGGCACAGTGCTTGTGCAACCTTTGCTTAAATTTACCTTTATAATTTGAACTGCCTGACAGTATTAGTTGTACACCATGAGGTGGCGTAATGTAATCATTACCAGAGAGGTTACGAGCACACGCTGATACAGCACATTGCCACACCCACCACATGACAAACCAACTCAGGATCCCAGATTAGGGCCTGAGTGCAGCAATTCAATGGGTGACACCTCAGCACCACACAAGCACAGATGGAATGGAGCCAATGTGAGATTTTTTATGGTGGCTGGAGTGCCAATTCTGCCACCAACCCCCAGGTTTTCCTGCTGGATGCAGATTAACGTCATACCCAGGAAGGAGCAATTGCAGATTAAGGGCCTTGCTCAAGGGCCCAACGAAGTAGAGTCACTTTTGGCGTTTACGGGATTCGAACCAGCAACTTTCCAAATGCCAGTGCAGATCCCTAGCCTCAGAGCCAACACTCAGCCACGAGAAGGACCTCTGTAATTTTTAAACTCTGTTCAGACAGGATTAGTTTTTACACCAGGAAGTTGCGTAAAGTCAGTGCTTGAAATAGGGTAGAAGTGACATATTGGTACTCTGCACCAGCATTTCCCTGTTCCCTGTAGGCAATGTATGCATATGGTCAATTCAGACCACATTAACAGCTCCTATTTATAAGGTCAATATGACAGTTTGCACCACCAAGGGGGATAGCTATGCACCCACTCGCTTTTCTATATAAATTGTATACAGTATATCAGAATGCCTCTAAGGGGATAAAACACCCTGACCACCAAACCTCCATTATTTAGAACACACAAAAAGGAGTACAAGGAAAGTATTTTTTCCCCCAATTTAGGCACTAGGTAAAGTAATTTTTACAGGAGAACCTCTGTAATTTTAGTCCCATTCGAATCACTCAAATGACAGATTTACTGACATGTCAATTCACACAGGACTTTTTCAACCTGGGGTTATTTTTTATGGACTTTTTGATACAAGATCAAATTCTCTGTAATTTTTACTGAGATCTGAACGCTCATTCTGTGAAAAGTTACTGACATAAGTGATTCAGACGGGACTAAAATTACAGAGGTCCTACAGTAATAATTACATTACCCCAAACCCTGGTATAAAACTAATACCATCCGAAGAGTGCTGAAACACAACTAAGCTTTGTTAAATTGAAGGTTAAAAAGAGGCTGAAGTATATTTTGTGCACTAATAATACAGAAAGTCAGGAAACTGGCCTGTCTTGTTTAGTGACTTCATATTCAGGTTTCTTCTTTTTTTTTGACAAACTGACAGCTGGTAATCCTTTTCTGTGTTGGGAAATGCACAGAAACTCACACATCAAATCCCCAAAATATTTATAGTAGTCTGACTGCCTTTAAGCCTCCCCATGTGCCCCAAAGCAGTGGTCACGGGCTGCATCAGGGCTGAGCTTCCATGCTCCAAACCTGTGGCACCATAGCAAGCCAGGGGGGCTGCCCTCTGTCATCCCAGGGGAGGTATTACCCCATGCAAGCTCCTTCCCCTGGTCCTTCCATTACAAAGGCGTCCCGGCTGGGTAAGAGTCTTGGCTGTCCATCACAAATTACACATTGGTTTACTTTTAATTCTGGTCTAAAACTTCAAAATGCACTTGAATTGAATAATACAACATATCACTTTTTCAGGAGCAGTTGGCTTTTCTATTGTTACTGACCAGGAAAGGAAAGCACCTAGCAAAGCATATTGCAAGGAGCTATGTTTTATATAATTTCTCTGAGCATAGAATGTAGTGAGAAGTCAAACAAAATGACACCTTTTATTGGCTAACTAAAAAGATTACAATATGCAAGCTTTCAAGGCAACTCAGACCCCTTCTTCAGGCAAGATGCAAGATCATTTTTCTTGACTTCTCACTACATTCATAATGGCTAACATGATACAACACCCTAGTGCTCGGAGCATAGAAGAAATTTCCATTCATTAGGTAAACACCTGGGGCCTCATGTATAATGCCGTGCGTAGAATTCACACTATAACATGGCGTAAGCACAAAAGCGGGAATGTGCGTACGCACAGAAAAATCCAGATGCAGTAATCAATGCGTACGCAAACTTTCATGTTCTTCCACTACATAAATCCCGATCAGCGTGAAAAGTAACGTACGTGCACGCGCCTGCTGTCCCTCCCCAACTCCTCCCAGAATTACGCCTCTTTGAATATGCAAATCAATATAAATAGCCTTCTGTGAAAAGACAATGGGAAAAGCACGGGGGGGAAATATAAAAATTTCAGCGAATACCAAGTGGAGGCAAAGGAAAAACGTACTATTTGTTGGTTTAAACAGTGGTATAATCAACAAAAGGAAATTGATCGAGTGACAGAGTGTTGGAGAAACTCGAAGGCTCAAGTTCACAAAGTCACACAGTGCCCAAAAT
The DNA here is from genome assembly GCF_900747795.2 of Erpetoichthys calabaricus. Lineage (NCBI taxonomy): Eukaryota > Metazoa > Chordata > Cladistia > Polypteriformes > Polypteridae > Erpetoichthys > Erpetoichthys calabaricus. The sequence continues at coordinate 149,207,124 of NC_041399.2, read as the reverse complement.
AAAAAAGAAATCACATATCAATGTCGCCGTGAAAAGGCGAGTCATAGCCCACCGTCTGAGTGTCATATGAAATCTTATTAGGGTACAGACAAAAAAAAAAAGGCACACAGTGTGAAAAAAGCACGAAATGTCAACTTTAATCTCGAAATTTCCACTTTAATCACGTAGTTTATTTTGCCATTAAAGTAGAACATCATAAACTTCATCTTAAAATTGTTTAAGTTACTAATTTCTCAAATCCCATTGTAACTAAAGTGGCACATTAAATGCTTTGTTCTGTATTTGATCTTCTATGTGCTCTACATGTGTGAATCACTACCTGCTTCTTAAACTGGCTTTCTCTTTCTCCGACAGGACACATAATCCATTACATTCGTGATATTACAGCTCTCTGAATAATTAAAATACTGAGATGTATACGTGATATCTTTTTCAGGAATGAAAGCATGTTATTAAACATGGGAACACAGTGGCGCAGTGCTTGTTCATGTCTCACGCAAGAGGCTTGCGGCGCCATGCGCGATCTTCGATGAAATACCTTATTACAGAAGTACTGTGTCTTTCAAACGTTGTAAAGGGCGCTATATAGCGCCCGACCCGGCACAGACTCACGCAGAGGCACGTACTTAAACAAATGTACTTTTATTTTATCTTCAGCCGTGGGGCACGCCTTCCCCGTGTCCCACAGGCCCAACACAGTCCCAAAAGCACTTCAACACAACAACTCACACTTCTCTCCACCTCAGCACCACCACTCCTCCTCAGGCTTAGTCCTCTTCCTCCCGACTCTGGCTCTCTCGAGTGGTGGTGGCTGGCCTTTTTATACCCCACCTGGATGTAGTCCAGGTGCTTGGTCACCTGGGCCTAATTGCATTTCCGGGTGGGGCTGAGGAATTGACCAGCCAGGCTGGTAAGTCCACGCAGCTCCCCCTGGCGGCCATCCAAGCCCCCAACCAGGCTCTGGAGGACTCCATGTCCCATGGAGCCTTGCGCCAGGTTGGGGAATCATCGTCCACCAGGGAGGCTGCCACCAAGCGTCCCGGGGGAGGTACTGAGCTGCCCATGGTGGCTCCCCCGGAATAGATGCAGCAGGGGCGTCCCTGCCGGGCATGGGACCCGGCTGTCCTTCACAACGTACTAACCTCCAATTCCTGTCCTTACTTTTCTTTCTCCAAAAACCCAGTCGCCACACAATCAGCTATATAGACGTGAAGCCATCTGTAAGCTTAACACGCCAATTCTTCAAAACTTTTAAGGAACATTGAAATATCTTCGTAGTACTTGTTTAATTATTATATCCATCTATCCTTCCAGTGTCGCGTCAGCACCAGTAAGAATACAACGCAATGCAGGAACAATCCCTGAACTAGCTAGCGCTGCGGCACCGTGTCCTCACATGTTTAATTATTAACAATAAAGATTATTTAAATGAAGTTAAAGTTTTATCTGTATAATATAATCAACATATTTTGCTGCATTTCATCTTAAAAATGATATCGTCATCATATGTAAATATGTGCTTCATAAAGTGGCGCAGGTTGTGCAATATTATAACTGTAGTGCAAGTTTACAGTGGGGTGATTGTGCTTTTAAGTACAAACAGTTCTACAAGGAGCACTTGATGGACTGATTGAGTGCATTTATAGTTCTTGGGATGAAACTTTTTCTAAACCGCGAAGTCCATACAGGGAAGTCTCTGAAGCGTTTTGCCTTGGCTCAGGCAGCGTCTGCTTCATGCTGTGTACCGATAATTCTCTTTCCGATCAGCTGCTGCTGTGATTCCCCACTCAGATACAGTGATATAAATACTCAGAGTGGTGCAGTGAGAGTAATATGGAAAAAGATGATCTGCTGTGGCAACCCTTAACGGGAGCAGCTGAAAGAAGAAGAAAATGCAGTGAGAGTTACAACACTAAAGCAGTTATGGTATTTGGAATACTATGGCTATTCCCTGGACCATTATATTGCTGCAGGTTAATTACAATCAGATGCATTACACTAATAAACAATAAGCAGTTAGTTTCAGTGTATTTATAAAGCCGTGTCAGGAATGTGGAGCTGAGAAAGAAAGGGTGACCACACAGGAACAGTAGCACTGCTTTGACGCTGGATGCCGCCAGTCTGCAAAACCGAGCGGAGAAATTGCATACGCCAAGGTATGAGTTACCGTGGAAATGTGCGTGGCTTTACGTCAAGTTTAGGTTTTATACATCGCGATTTGAGCATGAAAACTTTCGTACGCAACATTTCTGTGCATACGCACCGTTTATACATGAGGCCCCTGGTATGGTTTAAATGTCAGTCAACAACCACAGCTAAATAAACAATGCAAAAGATACAGCTAAAGGAAGAAGTTCTCTATGTGAAGAAAGAGAAAGAGGTACAGATGAAAAAGACCTTAATTCTACTTTCACATAATATACAGGAAAAAGCCACTCCCCTAACAGCCTAAAATCTGAGAACCTGTTTAACTTGGCATGAATGGAGATAACAGGTAACTGTTGTGCTGACTTGGGTTTTTTCCTCAATTTGTAACTACTATTGAGTCCTAAAGCCAAAAACTATCATTAGACATGAGTACTTACTTGGTTTGGTATCCATTTGTTCTTGGTTCAGGACAGTTCCATACGCATGTGCTAAAATGTTTTTTATCTAAAACTTCTTAAATCAGCTTTGTAGTCATGAGGAGCCACGGTCTTCACACTTACAAGCTCTCCAGTATGTATAAAAATTACATTTAATATGCAAAAGTAAGATTTTATGTCTGTCAAAGTATGTTATAGCTAATGCTGGGCGGTATGACTAAAATTTTATATCACTGTATTTTTCAAAATTATACTGGTTTCACGGTATTCAATGGTATTTTTTCTAATGCATGAGTGGAGGTTAACCACATTTTCCACTGTAATTACTGCAGTAGACTGGCTAAGAATGACCTATTCCACTGTCATGAGAATTATACATTGTACAAAAAAACATTTTAATGTGCACACAAGTATTAATACAGGTTTGCATGGCACCATGAAGTGATAGTTTTCAAGGGAGTGGCACTAATGAAGAGAAGGAATCACATTACATGACAGTTGCAGACAAAATATAGAACCTTTTTATTGAACAAATTTTGCAAACAACTTAAACTCTAACTTTGACAACATGTTTTCATCCAAAGAGGCTTTTAGACTTAGTAAAATATTCAGAGGTGCTTGTCAAAAGTTGTATTGCGCTGAACATGTCTTAGAAAAGGAATAAATAGTCAATATATATATATAATTCTCTAAGCCGCCGCCAGAGCGGGCAAGACACCCATGAAAGCATGCAGGAAGGAGCCACGCCCACACCCATGAAAGCACGCAGGAAGGAGCCACGCCCACCAACTCTAAGACCATTGGATATGACGAAAACTCGCAGAGCCACGCCCACCAACTCGGATGCGACGCCTCAGAAAACACGCCGTCATTTCTGTTTGTCTGCGCTACAGTCCACATGCAGCTCTGAGCCACGTTGACTTTTCGGTTACGACGCACAACCGCGTGCAACATCGCAAACTGTTTTACACGCTACATACAGCAATTCGCATCCGCGACAAACATGCGTCTTCTTAGATGGTCCTGCAGGAACACGGAAAACGTTTCCCCGCCCACCAACACTCCTTATTCCCCGGCCCACGTCCACCCTCGCTCTCTAGGCATTCCCACTGCCTGCACATGTGCCCGGACGCAACAACTCACCGACCACCCCGAAAGTCGCTTTCATCTGTGCTAGGAGTCCACATGCACCTCTGAGCCACGTTGACTTTTCATTATTCTTTTCGGTTATGACGCACGCACCACCATCGCAAACTGTTTTACATGCCATGGTCTTAGAGTTGGTGGGCAGGTCACCATGAGTTGATCTTGCGAGCGGGCACATGACCAGGCGGTGTGTATGCTTTGAGAACGAGGGTGGACGCGGCAGGACCATGTAAGAAGAGGCATGTTTGTCGCGGATGTGAATTGCTGAATGCAGCATCTAAAACAGTTTGCGAGGGGTATCCCATGGTATCCTTAAAACAATCCTTTAAAACTGAGGTTAAAACACAATGAAGGAAGCAGTCTTTAAAAACCAATAAGCCCTGTGCCTCTGTTTCATTAGCGTCTCACCTACTTCACCGATGCAGGCCCTGCAACAGTCGAGACGCTCTCTCAGCAGCTGACCTTCTCTGTGCCTGACTCCACTATAGGCTGCAACAAAATTATGAAAGTATGCGCGCATTTGTTTCACACAAGCTGTGTGTGTGGGTGGGTTGGTGTTAGTTAGTTAATTAGTTACTCGAAGGATTTCAAGATTTAATATGCACAAGCGGTAACACTGCAAAAGCAGCCCAAACCAGAAAAGACGGCTGGCAAAAAGTGGCCGACAAATTAAACGCGTGTGCATTGTACTTACTTAAAGCAGCGTTACGGATTTTGCAAATGTTCATTTTTTTCCCTCTGCTTAAAAAACATTTAAAAAGCGGCGTGATTATGCGGCATATACAACGCTGCGTGTTGGTATGCAGCATGAAAAAAGTTTGTTTGTCGCGGATAATTTGCCTTTTACTATTACACGAAGACAATTTCCTGTTAATACTTCGTTACATTCATATAGCGGTGTTCTCAGTATTCAAAGCGCTATCCACACAGGGAGGAACCGGGAAGCGAAACCACAATCTTCCACAGTCTCCTTACTGCAAAGCAGCAGCACTACTACGGCGCCACAAGGCAGTTAAAGAATACACCGGGCTCGATTTTGTTTTCACTTCTGTTTACAGAGATCAGGTCGTAGATAGCGTTATTGCAATGTTACTTTTCTTGATGGCTTATTACATTACGGATGTTTCACATGTTAATTTTTTCCCCTGTGCTTAAAATACATTAAAAAAGTGTTTCTCAACTGTGACTCTGGAATATCTTAGTACGCAAGCTATATTAAGCGTCAACAACGAAGACTCGCTACACCTTAATCTACAAGTACTGACACTTATCCCTACCGATGAAGTAACTTTCACCAGCGTGGCCTTCTTTGTCACAGACGATCCCGCTTTCAGTCAGGGACAATTATATGTTGCTCTCTCCAGAGGTCTATCTTTTCATTCATTCACAGTGGTATCCACAAACCCACCCCCATTTGGACAACTGTGTCGTTCAGGAAGTGTTCACCCATCAATACATAATTATGCGGCGTATGCTACGCCACGGGTTGACTAGTAGTCAATATTTTTTGTAAACCAACTACACTTTCTGTTAATGTTAACAATCTCTGTCCACTGACACATTAGCTATATGGATTGTAATGGCATTGGTTATTTCGATCCACCGCTTGCTTTTTTTGTCGTAGGCAGTACCTCTAACAAACATGTCTACAAGGGACGTCTGACTCAAGTGTCCTCTAGCTTTTTCAGTTTTACCTGAGGATGTGGAGGGTGCCAATCTTAGTTCCATACATTCATGGTACTCCAAAGCATGTTTGCGGCCAAGGTGTTGCAGTAAATTGCTTGTGTTGCCGCCTCCGGCAACAACTTTAGGTCAACAGCATTTGTAGTAAATAATTGTTTGGTTCACATCCAACCTTTTAAAACCAAAGTATCTCCAGACAACAGACACGGCTCCTTCTTTCGGAAAAAGTTCTTCTGTGTCATCATGTTCAACTTTATCGTCTGCTACAGGTTCAGTTTCGGAATGTTCTTTGTCCATTTTCACCGCTCAATACCTCCACTAACGCATGTCGTTCAGGGGTAACTGGGCGACAGACAACTTGGCGAAAAGACAAGTCAGCGACATCCTTTACCAGTTAGGTAATAGTTAGGTTCAAAGAGATTTTTTAATGATATTTAAATGACAACGTAGGGCACTGGAAAATCCACAGAATCTCCTGCTTTATGAGAGTCCCAATACGTTGAGAGTAAAGATATTCCTTAAGCCATACTCACAGGTCACCTTTTGTATTCCAAATATCATTATCATACGATTACAATCAATACAATTTATATAAAGGATTTGAAATTTTGGTTGCAGAAGATAATGTAAGATAGAGTTTGTTCCATCTGCAGAATAAAGTTTGTTCGTCAATTATATACATTTATTTTCAACATTTTAAATTACGTTGTCATTTAAATATAATTAAAAAATCTCTTTGAACATAACTATTACCTAACTGGTAAAGGATGTCGCCGAGTTGTATTTCGCCAAGTTGTTTCTTTGCCGAATTGTCTTTCGCTGAGTTGTCTTTTCGCCAGGTTGTCTTTCGCAGAGTTGTCCTTTTCCCGAGTTGACCATCGCCCAGTTGCCACTGAACCAACACATGTAGTCCATTGCATGCGTATTTAGCAGTGTAGCAGTGAAAAAGGTCCCCCCATAAACAGTTTTCCCGCTGCGCCACGTTCCGAACATTGTTTAGGTTATTTAAACCGGTGTTGCGGTATAAGAAAAATCCATATCATAACAAAAATAAAAAATGTTTTTTGGTATGAAACGGTACACCTCCCAGCACTAGTTATAGCCATTTGCAAATCTCACTTTGAGGCACCCCAGCATTTTTTTTTTTTGTTCTTTATTTCGCCTTATACAATTTCTTGTATTAGGAATTTGGTAGTTTTCGCATACCCCTTGGGGTCAGAGCGCAGGGTCAGCCATTGTACAGCGCCCCTGGAGCAATTACAGGTTAAGGGCCTTGCTCAAGGGCCCAGCAGAGCAGGATCTCTTTTGGCAGTGACGGGGATTCGAACCGGCAACCTTCGGGATACCAGCGCAGATCCTTAGCCTCAGAGCCACCACTCCACCCATAAACCCATTTTTTGTTTACTTGTAACATACCTCACTCAACTAATCACTTACACTAAAATGTTTTAGAACACTTCAATTTTTTCAGTTTTTATGGAAATGCATGCAGTTTAATGTCTTAATGTTTCATGAAATCAAGGCATAGAACAAATAAGCAATAGCAAAAAAGGAACAATCCTTTCACCAGCTAGGTGGCGTACAAACACCCTGCATGATGAACCAAAGATTTCAAACTTTGATTCATCAGTCCAGAAGACCTTCTTCCACTCTGCAGTAGTTCACATCCGGTATTTCGAGGCCCTACTTTGTCCGTTAAGGATTGGCTTTCTTATTGCCACTCGCCCTTTCAAAACTGCAGCATAAAGTCTCCTCTTCACAGTAGAACCTGAGAATTTCTTTTCTCGACCACTGTCAAGCTGAGCTTGAAGCGGTTGTGCTGTGAGGTGCCAATCATGGAAGATGGCCACCCTCAGAAACTTGCCATCTGAATGGGTTGCGACCATGGGTCTGCCAGATCAAAGTTTTCAATTGTGGTTGGATTGTGTAGGATACAGTGCTCACTGATACTATGATTTCTCTAAGTGAAAGGCCTGCACTTCTAAGGCTAATAATGCTCTGTCTCATTTCATTTGTTAATTGCCATTTCCTTTGCATTATCAATGCAATTTACAACTTTGTACAGTGTAATATTGTCTAAGAAGTACTTCAGAGGGTGTAGTAACACTGTCTGTTTCAACTTTGCTTTAAGAAAGACAGTGGGTTTTGGTCTCGTCCGTTGCGGTACATGGACATCTGAAGCTGAGCTCCGTTAGCAGCGGTGTTATTATTTCTTATTTTTCCGAGCTATCCTGTATTTATCAAACCCAAGGGTTCTATTACAGTATATGCAAGCATATATAAACATGGCCGGCAAGAAAGGGGGTCAGAAACAAAGGGAAAAGAAACTTAAAGTTACATCCAAGCCTACACAGGCTAGTCCAAGCTCAAGTTCAAGGTACGGTCTATCAGAGACTGACCTGGAACAGACAGGTGAAAGCCCAGACTCCTCTGGACCACGGTCCGCTGCATCGTCTCCAGTTGAGAGCGAAAATGGGAGCGAATGTGCAAGTGATGCAGGTCACGATAGCTCACCGATTGGAGAAGATCACTTGAAACTGGAAAAGGCCTTGCAGTCCACGCTTTCACCTACTCCTCGCGAGCCGGGAACATCAGCTGTTATAGAGCCCGCTGCTTCACCTACTGTGCACGAAAACAGAAATGATCTGTCCGAACTGAAGGTGATGATCGCTGAGCTCAAGCAACAGATAAAGAATGATATAAAGAAAGAAATAAATAGTATGCTCAAGACAAACGAGAGGAAAAGCGAGAAGGCAAGTGAGAAGCTGCAGCGGGAGCTGGAAGAGCTGCAGCAGGATAATAAAGACTCGGAGAAACGCGTATATAATCGCTTTGAGGCGGCCTTTAAAGGTATGCTGGAAAAAATTGAGGAGCACATTCAGGAAAATGCGTCTAAACTGAGCATATTTGCCGATCAGCTGAAGGATGTTAAGCAGACATTCACGACTCGAATCGAAACAGCCGAAAATCTAGCATCCACCGCTGATGGAAAAGCAACAGCCACAAATTCCGAATGCAAAAAACTTGGAGACAGACTTGCTGCTCTGGAAGATGAATGCAGAAGGAATAATATTAGAATTGAAGGTCTACCTGAGAATCGCGAAAGTCCAAACCCAGTGAAATTCGTAGCTGAACTATTCTCCAAAATAATTGGAGAGGACTTTAAATCAGACACTGAGATAGCTGCAGCTTATCGCATTACGGGGCTCGGACAACTCTAAGCATAGGACTTTTATTGTGTGCTTCGAGAAGTTACAATCAAAGTTAAATGTAATGTCACTTCTCAGACAAAAACAAGAGACTATGTTTGAAAATAACCTAATTCGTATTTTCCCCGACTTCTCACCCTCAACAGCTGCTAAGCGTGCATCCTTTTATAATATTAAACAGCGCTTACGAAAAGCCGATATCAGAAACAGCCTCTTGCATCCTGCCAAACTGAAAGTGGAAACTCAAGGCAAACATTACATATTTACCAGTAGAGAGGAAGCAGATAAAGAGTTAAGAAAGCTGATCCCGACACTTTCCTGAAATGCACCCTGCCATGGCATCGTAAAGAAGATATCACCGGCTGCCTGATCCGCTTGCAATGACACTGGTACCGTAATTATACATCCTTTTTCCATCTCTGTCACTATTTGTTTTTATTTTAATTACATTTATACATGTTTATGTATGTATGTGTGGAAGAAATTAAATTAGTAACATTTTTTTTTTTTTTACTATTATAAAGGACATTGTTTAACACCATTCCCTGGGTTTTCTATCTTAACATTTCAAGAATGTTGAAGATTTTCTTATTTCTTTTTTTTTTCTTTTTTTATATTTTATGCTTATAGAATTTAGACTGTATTGGCAATAGATATCTCTATTTTAATTCACATACACCGCTGCTGGGGGCTTGTTTTTGTTTTGGACGTGCTCTGTTTCTAGGTATGTCAGAGGACTGGGACTTTGTGAAGTGTGGTTCAGCCTCACGTGGGGAGGCAAAGCGGGGTGGGGGGACTAGGGAGGGAGAGAAAGAGAGCAAGCTATCTCTAATCTATTCTTTTAATCCTTTTAATTATAATTACCCAACGTAACAACAGACTGCATGGCAATAACCCCTGGGAAAATTTGAAATTAAGGTCAAAGCAGTCTCACTTTTGGTTAAGACTACAAAATGACATCAAAAATTCAGAATCATTGTCTCCAAGACGGGACAGTTAATTTTGTGAGCTGGAATGTTAAAGGCCTGAATCATGAATTAAAAAGAAAGAAAGTATTCTCTCACCTAACAGGTCTAAATGCTAAAATAGTATTTTTACAGGAGACCCACTTATTAAGCAAGGATCAGTTCCGGCTGCAAAAAGACTGGACTGGCCAAATGTTCCATTCTAGCTTTACAAAAAAAACTAGAGGTGTGGGAATTTTCATACACAGAACAGTCTCATTTGTAGTATCAGATGTTGTATCTGATCCTGAAGGGAGATACGTCATTGTTATGGGTAATTTATTTAATTGTAAAGTGATTTTGATAAATGTTTATGCACCCAATGTGGACGATAGAGAATTCATCCAAAATATATTAGCATCCATTCCCAATGTGAACACTCCTAAAATTATAATGGCTGGAGATTTTAATTGTGTTTTAAATCCAGACCTAGATAGGTCTCCTGTAACAGAGGCGATGACATCTAACACTGCAAAGACAATTACACAGTTTGTAACTGACCACAACTTATCAGACCCCTGGAGATTTCTAAACCCAAATTCAAGAACATATTCCTTCTACTCACCAATGCATCATTGCTACTCAAGAATTGATTATTTTTTTGTAGATAACCATTTCTTGCATACGATTAAATCCTGCAAGTAAGACGCTATTGTTATTTCCAACCATGCCCCTCTGATCCTGGAGATAAAATCATTATGCCCTACATACTCATCTCACAGATGGCGTCTTAACCCACTTTTATTAGCAGATGAGAACTTTACAGAATTTATATCAAAACAAATAATTTTTTTTCTAGAGACAAATATATCCTCAGAGGTCTCTGCAGGGACACTCTGGGAAACCCTGAAGGCCTTCTTAAGAGGACAGATTATCTCATATCTTTCCCACAGAAATAAACTGGAAAGCAAGCAGGCATCAAAGCTAACCAATGAAATTACTAGAATAGATGAAGAACACGCCAGGTGTCCAAGTGAGGCTCTTCATAGGAAAAGGCAAGCTCTGCATTCAGAGCTCAACCTCTTAACAACTAAAGAAACTGAACAACTCATTTTTAAATCAAGACATCATTACAATGAACATGGAGAGAAACCTAATAAGATTCTAGCTCAACAAATCCACAAACAAGAAGTTCGCAATGCAATCCCAGCAATTACCAACACAAATGGAGACATAATCATTGACCATAAAAATATAATGCACACATTTAGAGACTACTATAAATCCTTATATTCTACTGAGTTTAAAGAAGACAACACACAATCTAATTCATTTCTGGATGCATTACAGATACCACAAATAGATACTCTTAGTGCAGAGGAATTGGATAAACCTCTAGCGCTACCAGAGTTACTAGATGCTATAAAGTCACTTCAGAGAGGGAAATCAGCAGGCCCCGATGGCTACCCTGCCGAATTTTATAAGAAGTTCTCCACTCAGCTAGCTCCCCTCCTATTAGCAACATTAACAGAATCTAGACACAATAAAATTCTACCTCAAACCTTTCGTCAAGCATCAATCACCATCTTTCCTAAACAAAATAGGGATGTATTACAATGTGCTTCATACAGACCAATTTCACTTCTGAATAATGATGTTAAAATACTCTCCAAAGTCCTAGCTAGAACGATGGAGAAAGTGCGCTTCAGTAATATCACAAGATCAAACTGGATTTATTAAAGGCTGACATTTAGCGTCCAATCTTAGACACCTGTTTAATGTAATATACTCACCCGCAAAGTCAAACATCCCAGAGATTTTATTATCCTTGGATGATGAAAACCAATTTTATATGATTGAATGGAACTACCTTTTCACTATATTGGAGAAATTTGGGTTTGGCCCGAACATTTGTGCATGGATTAAACTACTGTATACCAATCCAGAAGCTTCAGTTTGTATTAACACCATTAATTCAGACTACTTTAAACTAGAACGTGGTACCAGACAAGGATGCCCCTTGTCACCACTACATTTTGCAATCGCCATTGAGCCACTGGCAGTTCACTTTCAAAATGCTTATGAGATAAAGGGGATTATCAGAGAAGGACTTGAACAGAAAATTTCTTTATATGCAGATGATATGGTACTGTATATATCAGACCCACAAAATACTGTGCCTACAGTCCTAACAGAATTCCAAAAGATTTCTGATCTCAGAATTAATTTGACTAAAAGTGTGCTCTTCCCTGTGAATTCTCAAGCACACAATATTAGATTGGACACCTTCCCTTTTATTATCGCAAATCAGTTCAAATATCTAGGAGTAAACATCACAAGTAAATATTAAGCTCTTTATCAACAAAATTTTGCTGTCTGTATGGAAAAATCAAGCAAGCCTTGCATAGATGGTCAACCCTTCATCTCACTTTAGCTGGAAGAATTAACATTGTTAAGATCAATATACTCTTTTTATTTCAAAATATTACAAAATACATCAATAAATCGTTCTTTAAGAAATTAGATTCAACCATAACCACATTTATTTGGAATTCAAAACATCCACGTATCCAAACAGCAACCCTACAAAGGTAGAAGGTGGCATGGCTCTACCTAACTTTCAATTTTACTACTGTGCAGCAAACATACAACATATTAAAACATGGACATTGACACAAATACATGAACATATGCAGGCTTGGTCTGCAATAGAAATAGAATCCTGCAGTTCATCCTTATATTCCTTGCTTTGCGCCCCAATAAATGCAAATTATTGCCAATATACTAATAACCCAATAGTGCTTCACTCACTCGAAATATGGAACCAATGTAGGAAACATTTTAAGATAGAGAATCTTTTATCGGTGGCACCACTGCACGAGAACCACCTTTTTCAACCATCGCAAACATATGCAGTTTTTAATGTCTGGAAAACATTAGGGATTAAATCACTTAGAGATCTGTACATAGACAACGTCTTTGCATCCGTTGAACAGTTACATTCTAAATTTAACTTTCCAGCAACACATTTATTAAAATTTGTTAAAATTAATTTAAAAATTTGTTAAACAGAACCTGCCCAATTTCCCTCATCTCCCACCTTCCTCTATACTGGAAAATATATTCTTCAGTCTCAAGGACTTAGACAGCATCTCTGCAATATATAAAACCATTTTACAGTCCCTCCCTTTCAAAGATCCAAGAGGACAATGGGAAAAGAATCTCTCCCTCAACATATCAGAAAAGGAGTGGAAGATAGCAATGCAGAGAATTCACTTGAGCTCCATATGCGCAAAGCTACAATTATTCAACTAAAAATTATATATCGAGCACATCTGTCTCACTTAAAATTGTCCAAAATGTTTCCAGGGCAAGATCCAACCTGCGAACGCTGCAATCAAGATCCAGTCTCACTGGGTCACATGTTTTGGGCCTGCACCAAACTAACATCATTTTGGACCAAGATTTTTAAATGCCTTTCAGACAGCCTTGGTGTCACAATCCCTCCTAATCCACTAACATCTGTGTTTGGTGTACTTCCAGATGGGCTTAAAATGGAGAAGGACAAACAAACTGTAATTGCCTTTATTTCACTATTGGCATGTAGACTTATCTTGCTCAACTGGAAGAATTCTAACTCCCCCCTTTTAAGTCAATGGGTGACTGATGTTATATATTATTTAAAATTGCAAAAAAAAAAAAAAAATTCTCACTTAGAGGATCTGTGCAGAAATTTTTCCAAACCTGGCAGGATCTAATCAATAACATTTTAGAATAAGCTTTTAAAGCACTGAGGAAGCAGATTCTCTCCCTATTCTCTTTTTTTGTCTTCTCCATTTATCTATATTAATGTATTACTTTATCTATTTTCTTATTCTTACTAGGTTTAAATTATCTTCTGCTGGCCATGCTCTCTTTCTCAGGGGTGGGGGTTGATTTGTTCTCAATTCTATTCTTGTAAAATTGATGTATTTGTATGGAATGTTGTGTGATTTCAATAAAATCAATAAAAAATTTAAAAAAAAAAAAATAGAAAGACAGTGGGCTTTTTAAGTAATCACAGGAAGTTGGGACGCCTGTGCAAATTGTTTGCTTCAACTTGTAAGGCTTAATTTACTTTAAAATATGAAAAAGTTTCTGTTTTAACAATGTGTTTACACAGATTACTGTAGAAACGGAACACACATGATATGCATGTGTTCCAAATAACAATCTATTATTTCCACTCTAAAACTCCAGCACTTCACTCCCAGATAATCAACCAAGGCATGAGCTGGGAGAACTTTGTGAACGTTCTGCGATGGTGGGAGGATGGAATAGCAGGCTGGTTGCTGCTTGTCTTAATCGGCACATTTACAGGACAAAAGACGCTGACGGAGAGGTGCAAATGGATTTAAGTTGGGCCGGATTTACGAGTTTTCTCGTAGGCTCCGGTAATTCTAGTGTTAAATATATGACTTTACTATTGCCATTTATGTCAAATCCCTTGTTATATTGCTTAGCATTAAGTACACTTTATTATAATCAAACATTTTTATTTTTTCTAATGGATTAGATTACACAACCTTGCCCCTCCATATCTGTCTGACCTCCTCCATGTAGCCATTCCCTCCCGTACCCTTATATCCTCTTCCTCCATCCACTTGACTGTCCCCTTCGTCCATCTTACCACTATGGGGAGCAGAGCATTCAGTTGCTCTGCTCCCCAGCTTTGGAAATCACTACCACCTGAGCTTAGAAATATTGAATCATTTTCACTTTTCAAATCTAAACTTAAAACTCATTTGTTTAAGACTGCTTTTTCTCTTTGATTACAATTGCTCTGTCTGATTTTAACTTTTGCATTTTAGTTATTGTTTATAATCTGTGTTTTGTCTATTGTTCGGTGTCCTTGAATGTTTAGAAAGGCGCCTACAAATAAATAAAATGTATTATTATTATTAAAATAATTTCATTAAAATTGTCTTGACACTGATATATATGATACAATCATTTGGCTCGCACAATTCATACAGCACTTTAAAGCAGTCAACACAATTTTAAAGTACTACAAAAATTAAGAAAAATGTAAAATCTTACAATCACCTGATAGTTTTAAAGGATAATTTAATATTTTTTTTAAGTCAAAGTTACTTCTTCACAATAATGATATATATTAAATTTGACGAATTGAGTTATAAAGTGAATCAAATTTTATTAATAATTAATCACTCTTACCTTTTATAATGGAGCTAATGGGTACCAGCCTGACCAAATACATCCAATTTTCAATACAAAAATGTTAACAAGTTTCGCTTCTTGAGATTACACACATCACAAAAGAGTGTATCCATGCTGTTTTAAAAAAATGTAAAAAAATTGTTGTGATAGTCAGCCATTTTAAAATGAGACTGGCTATGCACTTCACTTCGCTGCTTGTCTTCATCCATAACATCCTTTGGTCCCAGGGATGAAAATTCACCTCAAAGAGTCAGTGTCAGGCACCATTATTGACATAATTGAATGTTAATTCCCAGATATGAATTGATGTCTCTGTTCTGTAAACAGCTAGACAATAACAAGTGAAAAAAGTCACACTTACAGTCTCTTACTTTCTTTTACTATATTGAAGCCTATTTCATTATTTTGCAGAGATACTATAGTGACCTGACTTGTGAGAGATCAAGCAGGTGAGACTCTACAGGGGGAGTGCAGAGCCATGTATGCTGAAGTGGTTTTAAATGAGATATGCAGAACTGCATGAGAGGTTGAACCCAACCTAGAAAAGACAACGGTCAGTCTGGCATGAACTGTTAAAAGGACAGCAATCTCTAGAACAAGTGTCATATTTTCAGAGTAGCATCTGCCGAGGCCAAAAGCAGGGGTCAATAAGGGGACAATAGTCCTTTCTGGGACCATTAAATGGCTGCTTTTGTCTGTGTGCCACTTATTCTTCCATAGTACTTCGTGTTGTTACAATATTCCCTGCTGCCACTTAACTGATAAATGTATCCCTATCATAGCTTCATTCAAGTATTATTGAATGAATACATCCATCCATCCATCTTCCTTACCCACTTATCCAGGGCAGGGATGCAGAGCAAATGCAGCCTATTCAGGCAAACACTGACAGAGTGATAACAGCATCATGTTCTACATGGAGTTTGAACATTTTCCTTGTGTAGTTACAGACTGATTGGCATTAGTGAATTTCTGTGAGTTTAGTCATTCATTAATGTTGTCCTCATTTCTTTTATGACTATATCCTCAAAAGGAGGAACTCATCATGCATTAAAAGCTTTTGATAATTGGTTTGTGGTGCTTCAATCTGCTCTCACACACAATACGTCTATTTCATTTTCTGAGGAATTGTTTTATATTGTACATCAGGGCAAAGCTACACCCCATGACCCCCCATTCAGAAGACAGTCCCCCCTAAATGTTTTTGTTTTATTTATGTTAGTCATCAGTCATTTGAGCCACTCAGCCTCCAAGGTGAACCCGGACCTTAGATCGATTGTCAAGAAATCAAACCATACTAAACTATTTTCCCCCTGCAACTTGCCTCCAGTACACAAAAAGTTTTAGAATTTAAAAATAGCATGTGGCTTGCCCAACCAGTTGTTTCCAGGTAACCCCACTGTGCAATTTCTGGCTTTCACTGATATGAGTGCACAACGCACCACACCATATATGACTTGGCGGTGGCCTAGCTCTCTCAAAAATCTATAGCTTTTATTAAAAATGCAATGCAGTGGAATTATTCAGTTCAGATTTACTGTTATTTGTACTAAGTACAATGAAACACGTTTGTGCTCTTTTCACTACACCAACACTCTATGTTAATCTCTCTATGTAAAATGGCAACACAGAAGGCTGTAGGCAAAAAGCAGGCAGCATTTAGGAAAAAATAATCAAATGAGTGAGTCTAATCTGTCTGTTATTACAAGCCAAGGCAGAACATAACTACTGAAGAAACAGAATTGCAGATACAAATGTAAGATAACAAGCAGAAAATAGTTTGGTAAAAGGTGTCAAAACTCCAGCCAATAATGCCTGGTCTGAGAAGACAAGTGCGCAAGATACAAATCCTTACCTCAAAAAAATAGTGCCAAGAATCTATAATAATAAAAGGCAAAGCCCTCACTAACTGACTGACTGACTCATCACTAATTCTCCAACTTCCCGTGTAGGTGGAAGGCTGAAATTTGGCAGGCTCATTCCTTACAGCTTACTTACAAAAGTTAGGCAGGTTTCATTTCAAAGTTCAAAGCGTAAAGGTCATAACTGGAACCTATTTTTTGTCCATATACTGTAATGGACGGGGGCGGAGTCGCGTATCGCGTCATCATGCCTCCTATGTAATCACGTGAAACGCCTTGGGGCCGATCTGGAAGAAGGTAGCACAGCGCCTTGATTTAAACGATTCCATGTCTTGGTGGGTTTAATACTGTGTAAGCATACATATTAACACATGTGCAATTAAACGTGTGCATTCACGTTGTGATTTGTCAGGCTTAAAAGCTCGCCTTTTATTAAAAAAGTAAATGCAAACTGCTTTCATTCTGAAGGGCACAAACCACGTTGGATTTTGTAATGATAGTTGATTAGTAAGGTCTATTAAGGGATACTTACAGAATGATTAGTAATGCCTGTGAATGCCGATGCAAGTAGGAGAATGGGCGTGAACTAAAGAACGAGTAGTAACATGTACAGTAAATGTCTCTAAAGTCTGTCTATTAAAAAGTTTTTATATCTTTCAATCCTGTGTATTGATTAAACTACGAACCTAACAAGATCACTACATGGTGTAAGAAGTGGCGGATTGGAAGAGGAATGTGAAGAAGAGGTTCAGCTTTTGAACGAGTCTCGTGTCTGTGAGTAACCCGAAAACGTGGTCAGAAAGCGCTAAGACGTTCTAGCAAAAGAGAAAAAAAAATATGGAAGGATTACAGCCCCCACCAAATCTCCAGTTAAAGGGAAATGTAGCTGAAAATTGGAAAAGATTTAAACAGAGATTCGAGTTGTATCTTGCTGTGATTGAAGCAGATAGGAAAAGTGAAAAAATGAAAGCGTCTATGTTTCTACATGTAATTGGCGAAGAGGCGCTAGAGGTGTATAACAATTTTCAGTTTGAAGAAGATGGAGACAATATGAAATTGAACAAAATAGTTGAAAAATTCAAAGCGTATTGCAACCCAAAGCGCAATGTGACGTTTGAGCGTCACAACTTTTTTACATGTTTCCAGAAAAGCGCCGAAACAATAGACCAGTATGTGACGGAATTGCGTAATAGGAGCTGTTCTAAGAAGAAACTGTCGAGACATCAAAGGACCAATAACCTCTAATCAGAACAATAACACCAGCGAAACAAATATTAACGAGAAAACAAGTATAAATCAGGAAAGAACATCTCAACTGCAAACACAATTAACCAGAAGATCAAAACGTCAAGTAAAACCACCAGAACGACTCATTGAAACATGTTGACAATTAAAGGAACATTTTCAATTAAGAAGTGCTGAATTCCTTTAACAGTTGTGCTTTTTATACATAGTTTGAATGCTGGATGTATGCCTGAAATGTTCTGGATAGTTCAGTTGTTTGAAGTGATAAAGTTTATCGAAGTAGCATTTGAAATGTGTAACATTACTAAGCTTATAAGTACTGCCTTACTTCTCTTTAAGAAAGGAAGTTGTAATGATACTTGATTTAAACGATTCCATGTCTTGGTGGGTTTGCGTAGCTTATTGTCAATATCTTTACACCTGTTTTTAAGACTTATTGACTGAAACGGGCTTTCACGAAAAAAGTTAGGGCTTTGCTACAGGATACACCCACCACAAGTTAAGCAAGTAAAAATAAAAGTATATATTTCTGTTTTATTTAAACCTTTTAAGTTCGTATGCATAGCCCCATTTGGCTGTTTTAGTTTTTTTTTTCTTTCTTCAGTAATATTTAATCTCCTTAAAGAAAAAGGACATATGCATTTTACTTTTTTTGTATCTCTTTAGTAATATTTTAGTTTAAAAGGATAACCAGTATTTAAACCTTTTATGTTACTTTATAAATTTATTTTACACAATGTTGAAAAATTAATAAGAAAGCTACATATTTTGGCAGCTGCTGCTTTAATTTTCAATGAAATGAAAAAAACCTCTCCAAGAGAAAACCTCAATGAAGAAGAAACAGTTTGCACTATCTAAAAAGGAGAAACCCTCATTTATAAAGCTTTGCTGCAGATGACTTAACTGAAAATAAATGAATAGTTCCTATGTGTATAATACATATTTATCTATTTTACTTATGCCTTTATTCCAGCAACTTGCAACATCTGAGGTACAATTTGTTACATTACTTTTCTTTTTTGCAGCACAGGCAGGTGAAGTGACTTCCTCAGGGTCACACAGTGGTATCAGTACCAGGATTTGAACTGACAAGCTCCGGGTTTACTGAAATATTACTGAAGAAAGAAAAAAAAACGAAAACAGGCAAATGGGGCTATGCATACAAATGTCCATCCATCCATTATCCAACCCGCTATATCCTAAATACAGGAGCCAATCCCTGCCAACACAGGGCACAAGGCAGGAAACAAACCCCGGGCAAGGTGCCAGCCCACCGCAGGGCGCACACACCCACACACCAGGGACAATTTAGAATCGCCAATGCACCTAACCTGCATGTCTTTGGACTGTGGGAGGAAACCGGAGTACCCGGAGGAAACCCAGACAGACACGGGGAGAACATTCAAACTCCACGCAGGGAAGCGAACCCGAGTCTCCTAACTGGCACCTTTCACTGCGCCACCATGCCGCCCGCATACAAACTTAAAAGGTTTAAATAAAACAGAAATATATACCTTTATTTTTTACTTCCTTAACTTGTGGAGGGTGTATCCTGTAGCAAAGCCCTAAGTTTTTTCATGAAAGCTTCTTTCAGTCAATAAGCCTTAAAAATAGGTGTAAAGCTAAACTTGCAGCACCGCTATTCAATTACACTTGCCTAACGCCTCTCCTAAGGGGACATACTGTGGGATCTGGGCATCAGTCAAAGCACCAATCACAGGCCCGATTAAAAAGCGGGAAGCTGTGATTTGTCGTCTCCCTCCCATGTAACAATCACAGCCCGTGTTACAACGCACTATGTATGTATGTATATATGTATATATGAAGAGGATGGATGGATGGATGTATATGTGTGTGTTTATGTATGTGTGTATATGTATGTGTATATATATATATGTTGATATGTGTATATATTTATGTATATACAGTGGTGTGAAAAACTATTTGCCCCCTTCCTGATTTCTTATTCTTTTGCATGTTTGTCACACAAAATGTTTCTGATCATCAAACACATTTAACCATTAGTCAAATATAACACAAGTAAACACAAAATGCAGTTTTTAAATGATGGTGTTTATTATTTAGGGAGAAAAAAAATCCAAACCTACATGGCCCTGTGTGAAAAAGTAATTGCCCCCTTGTTAAAAAATAACCTAACTGTGGTGTATCACACCTGAGTTCAATTTCCGTAGCCACCCCCAGGCCTGATTACTGCCACACCTGTTTCAATCAAGAAATCACTTAAATAGGAGCTGCCTGACACAGAGAAGTAGACCAAAAGCACCTCAAAAGCTAGACATCATGCCAAGATCCAAAGAAATTCAGGAACAAATGAGAACAGAAGTAATTGAGATCTATCAGTCTGGTAAAGGTTATAAAGCCATTTCTAAAGCTTTGGGACTCCAGCGAACCACAGTGAGAGCCATTATCCACAAATGGCAAAAACATGGAACAGTGGTGAACCTTCCCAGGAGTGGCCGGCCGACCAAAATTACCCCAAGAGCGCAGAGACGACTCATCCGAGAGGTCACAAAAGACCCCAGGACAATGTCTAAAGAACTGCAGGCCTCACTTGCCTCAATTAAGGTCAGTGTTCACGACTCCACCATAAGAAAGAGACTGGGCAAAAACGGCCTGCATGGCAGATTTCCAAGACGCAAACCACTGTTAAGCAAAAAGAACATTAGGGCTCGTCTCAATTTTGCTAAGAAACATCTCAATGATTGCCAAGACTTTTGGGAAAATACCTTGTGGACTGATGAGTCAAAAGTTGAACTTTTTGGAAGGCAAATGTCCCGTTACATCTGGCATAAAAGGAACACAGCATTTCAGAAAAAGAACATCATACCAACAGTAAAATATGGTGGTGGTAGTGTGATGGTCTGGGGTTGTTTTGCTGCTTCAGGACCTGGAAGGCTTGCTGTGATAGATGGAACCATGAATTCTACGGTCTACCAAAAAATCCTGAAGGAGAATGTCCGGCCATCTGTTCGTCAACTCAAGCTGAAGCGATCTTGGGTGCTGCAACAGGACAATGACCCAAAACACACCAGCAAATCCACCTCTGAATGGCTGAAGAAACACAAAATGAAGACTTTGGAGTGGCCTAGTCAAAGTCCTGACCTGAATCCAATTGAGATGCTATGGCATGACCTTAAAAAGGCGGTTCATGCTAGAAAACCCTCAAATAAAGCTGAATTACAACAATTTTGCAAAGATGAGTGGGCCAAAATTCCTCCAGAGCGCTGTAAAAGACTCATTGCAAGTTATCGCAAACGCTTGATTGCAGTTATTGCTGCTAAGGGTGGCCCAACCAGTTATTAGGTTCAGGGGGCAATTACTTTTTCACACAGGGCCATGTAGGTTTGGATTTTTTTTTCTCCCTAAATAATAAAAACCACCATTTACAAACTGCATTTTGTGTTTACTTGTGTTATATTTGACTAATGGTTAAATGTGTTTGATGATCAGAAACATTTTGTGTGACAAACATGCAAAAGAATAAGAAATCAGGAAGGGGGCAAATAGTTTTTCACACCACTGTATATGTTGATATGTGTATGTATATATATATATATATATATATATATATATATATATATATATATATATATATATATATATATATATGTGTATATATATGTATATGTAGATATGTGTATATATGTATATGTATATATATGTTTACATAACCTCTTTAACACACTACTTCTCCGCTGCGCAGCACGGGTATTTTGCTAGTCTGTAATAAAATACATTATTTCCAGTTTCTTTGTTAGCCAACAGGGTGCTGGTGGAAATTGGGCTACTGTTGGCCGAAGAAGGAGTAGAAGGGGGGGAGACGTGTCTAAAGGAAAGGGCAGAGAAGGAAGGTAAAGATTGTGGAACTGAGGGTAGAAACTTTGAAGTGGATTCAAATTGTTCTATCATGGTGTGGACGAAGGAGAAATGGGCTAGGGGTTGGTTATTCTGGAGGAACAGTATGTCAAGAGTGTTTTGGAAGTGAAAAGAGTGTCAGACAGAGTAATGATTATGAATCTGGAAATTGGAGGTGTGATGATGAATGTTAGTGCATATGCCCCAAAAGTTGGGTGTGTGATGGATGAGAAAGAAGATTTCTGGAGTGAGTTGGATGAAGTGATAGACAGTGTACCCAAGGGACAGAAACTGGTGATTGGAGTGGATTTCAATGGACATTGGATGTTGGTGAAGAGACCAGAGGAGACAAGGAGATGATGGGTAGGTATGGTGTCAAAGAGAGAAATGAAGAAGGTCAGATGATAGTGGATTTTGCAAAAAGGATGGGCATGGCTGTAGTGAATAAGTATATTAAGAAGGGGAGGAACATAGTGTGATGTACAAGAGTGGAGGAAGATGCACACAGGTAGATTACATCCTATGCAGAAGAGTAAATCTGAAGGAGATTAAAGACTGCAAAGTGGTAGCAGGGGAAAGCGTAGTTAAGCAGCATGGGATGGTGGTCTGTAGGATGACACTGGAGATCAAGAAGGAGGAGAGTGAGGGCAGAGCCAAAGATCAAATGGTGGAAGTTGAAAAAGGGAGTCGGCAAGGTTGAGTTTAGGGAGGAGGTAAGACAGGCACTGGGTGGCAATGAAGAGTTACCGGACAGCTGGGCAACTACAGTAGAAGTAGTAAGGGTGGAAAAAAGGAAATCTGGTGGTGGAATGGGGAAGTACAGGAGAGTATACAGAGGAAGAGGATGGCGAAGAAGAAGTGGGATAGTCAGAGAGTACACAAGAATACAAGGAGATAAGGCGCAAGGTGAAGAGAGAGGTGGTGAAGGCTAATGAAAAGGTGAGTTGTTTGAGAGGTTGGACATTAAGGAGGGAGAAAAGGTCACGTACCGATTGGCTATACAGAGGAACCAAGCTGGGAAAGATGTGCAGAAGGTTAGGGTGATAAAGGATAAAGATGGAAACGTACTCACAAGCAAGGAGGGTGTGTTAAGATGATGGAAAGAGTACTTTGAGAGGCTGATGAATGAAGAGAATGAGAGAGAGAGAAGCTTGGATGATGTGGAGAAAGTGAATCAGGAAGTGCAACGGATTAGCAAGGAGGAAGTAAGGACTGATATGAAGAGGATGAAGAATGGAAAGGCCGTTGGTTAAGTTGACATAACTGTGGAAGCATGGAGGTGTTTAGGAGAGATGGCAGTGGAGATTTTAACCAGATTTTTTAATGGAATATTGGAAAGTGAGAGGATGCCTGAGTAGTACAGGAGAAGTGTACTGGTACCGATTTTTAAGAATAAGGGGGATGTGGACAGCTGTAGTAACTACAGGGGGATAACATTGATGAGCCACAGAATAAAGTTATGGGAAGGAGTAGTGGAAGCTAGGTTAAGAAGGGAGGTGATGATAAGTGAGCAGCAGCATGGTTTCATATCAAGGAAGAGCACAACAGATGCAATGTTTGCTCTAAGGGTATTGATGTAGAAGTATAGATAAGGCCAGAAGGAGTTGCATTGTGTCTTTGTGGACATGGAGAAAGCATATGACAGGGTGCCGAGAGGAGTTGTGGTATTGTATGAGGAAGTTGGGAGTGGCAGAGAAGTATGTAAGAGTTGTACAAGATATGTACGAGGGAAGTGTGACCGTGGTGAGGTCTGCGGTAGAAGTGACAGATGCATTCAGTGTGGAGGTGGAATTACATCAGGGATCGGGTCTGAGCCCTTTCTTATTTGAAATGGTGATGAACAGGTTGACAGATGAGATTAGACAGGAGTCCCCTTGGACTATGATGTTTGCTGATGACATTGTGATCTGTAGCGAGAGTAGGGAGCAGGTTTAGGAGACCCTGGAGAGGTGGAGATATGCTCTAGAGAGGAGAGGAATGAAGGTCAGTAGGAACAAGAGAGAAAATGTGTGTGAATGAGAGGAAGGTCAGTGGAATGGTGAGGATGCAGGGAGTAGAGTTGCTGAAGGTGGAGGAGTTTAAATACTTGGGATCAACAGTACAGAGTAATGGGGATTGTGGAAGAGAGGAGAAAAAGAGAGTGCAGGCAGGGTGGAATGGGTGGAGAAGAGTGTCAGGCGTAATCCATGATAGACAGTTATCAGAAAGAGTGAAAGGGAAGATCTGGCCAACTTTGTTATATGGGTTAGAGATGGTGGCACTGACCAGAAAGCAGGAGAGAGAGCTCTGAGATGGCAGAGTTAAAGATGGTAAGATTTGCATTGGGTGTAACAAGGACCGACAGGATTAGAAATCAGTACATTAGAGGGTTGGCTCAGGTTGGACGATTTGTAGACAAAGTCAGAAAGGCGAGATTGTGCTGGTATGGACATGTGCAGAGAAGAGATGCTGGGTATATCGGGAAAAGGATATTAAAGATACAGCTGCCAGGCAAGAGGAAAAGAGGGAGGTCTAAGAGAAGATTTATGGATGTGATGAGAGAGGACATGCAGGTGATGGGTGTGACAGAGCAAGATGTAGAGAACAGGAAGATATGGAAAAAGGTGATCCGCTGTGGTGACCCCTAACGGTAGGCAGCCGAAAGAATAAGAAAGGTATCTCAAATGTGTGATGAGTGGTCCATGGCTCACGGTGACTTTTTAAATAAATAATCAGGTAACATGAAGGCTCTGGATTGGGTACGGGTGTGCAAATGTACTTCACTCCAGGGCTGGTTGGGATGCCTGGCTGGGTGTGTGAATGCGAATGTCAGTCAGGTGCCTCATTATTATCTCATGTGGACAGTTTTACACCTGTGCCCAATTAAGGCAATATAAAAGGAACCTGCACAACAAAGAGGGGAGGAAGGAAAAAAATTGACAGAGAATGAGAGCAGAGGTAAAAGGATGGAAAGAAGGGCAGGAGCGAGTGAGAGAGCAAGGGTGAAAATGAGGAAGCAGGTAGACGGGACTGGAGCTCCAGGATGGAATGTGTGGCAAACACTCAAGAAGAGGCTGAGGGTTGATCCTGCTGAGCAGTCTGTGAGCAGGAGCAACCAACATACTCCAGAGGACTCCCCCGCAAGGCTGGAGAAGGCAGCTGGAGTCGAAGGAGTGGAAGTTTGGTGGCACCATGTCGCCCGTGGGATTGGCAGCAGGGACATGAGCAGGAACTGAGGATTGTCTGTCCCTGTTGTGTTATGTCTCTCCATGCTACGAGACCCAAATAGGGTAAGCCGGGGAGACGTCAGTTGTAAAGGGATGCACCGGGGCTTGTGCGGTTTTTAAGAATAGTTTCCTGCATGGATTTTAACCTCATTTTTATGAACTATTTACTGCATATTTTAACCTCAATGATCACTAAGGTTCAATGGATTGTTTATTTACTATGGATTGACTGCACTGCACACTTTTTTCTTTTGATTGTTTAATAAAACCACTTTGGCACCTTTCTGCACCAACCCCTTGCATTTATCGATGATCTGGGTTCAAGAGGCTCCTGGATGGAACAGGTAGTGTGGAGCCGACCTAGACCAGCACAAAATGCTGTAAGTCACCTTGGATAAAGGCGTCAGAGAAATAATAAGTAATAATAAAATGTGCTAACACAACACTGAAGAAGCATATTTGTAAATTTACTTGAGTAGCTTATGATCTGTTTTTTTACTTTTACTCAAGTAGCTTTCATTTACTTTGCAAATTATGATTGTAATGTACTAAACCATAATGTTTATTTTTCTAAAACTTCAAAATAACATACAGTATGTTTTTCTAATTAAATGTAATACTTCCAATGGAATATACAAAAAGTGGGAGTAAATACAAAAGTAAATAAACAATTTTAAGTATTACCTTGTGCATTTGAAGACAAAGTCAGAGAGGCGAGATTGCATTGGTATGGACATGTGCAGAGGAGAGATGCTGGGTATACTGGGAAAAGGATGTTAAAGACAGAGCTACCAGGCAAGAGGAAAAGAGGGAGGACTAAGAGAAGGTTTATGGATGTGGTGAGAGAGGACATGCAGGTGATTGGTGTGACAGAGCAAGATGTAGAGGACAGGAAGATATGGAACAAGATGATCTGCTGTGGCCACCACAAATGGAAGCAGCTGAAAGAAGAAGATGATTTCCAGTTTCTTTTGTTGTCACAAGCATGAATCAGAAATGAAGAAGGCATTTTTTCCTCGATCAAAAACTTTGCTACTTCAAATTGCACATATTCTGCAAGTTTTAAGGGTTTTGTTTACGATGGATCCACAGTATCAATTATCTCCATTATAAAAAATAAAAAAGAGCAGCCTAGTTATTTTTTATAACATATGCTTCACTTTAGAATACAGTTTCATGTGGCAATTAATATATATCTGATCGGTCAAGAAATAACTTGGACTTGAGAAATACCAAATTTATTCTTTAAGTCGGGTTTGGCTTCCAGACCATAATACTAAAGTCTTTCCAAATATTTCAGTTAGATTTAAATCTGTTTATGAATGACCATTATGGTGGAAGGTCGGAACGCCTCGATAATGGAAGGACCGGGGGAGAAAGCATGATCAGGGCATTATCTCCCCCAGAACACTGCAGGGCAGCTCCAATGGGTTGCTGTAGCACCACAGACTCCCACATGGCTTCATGGGAGTTGGAGTTTGGTACAGCTTGTTGGGTCCCGTGGGTGCAGCCAGGGTGTGCTGTAGGAAATGCAGAGCCCTTTATTGTAGCACTTTCGCCACACCCAGAAGTGCTGTCAGAAGACGACTACGGGACACATGGAGTACTTCCGGGTGCTCCACAAAAGAAGCCACCTCACTCCATTCAGGAACCACAAGTCGGGAGGAAGGGAAACAAAGCTTGCCAGGAGGAGTGGAGGTGGAAGGAACGAAGGAAGGAAGGAAGGAAAACAAGGAAAAAAAGAAAGTGCTGTCTATTGTCCCTTTTTGTGCTTGCAAACTGTACTGAACAGGTGGGAAATGAGGGAAAGTGCCTCCCACAAGAAAAAAAAATGTAAAAACGTGTGCACTGAACTTGTCTCCTGCATCTGTCTTGTGTCAGGTTGGGGAGCTGTGCACCCCCTGTAGGCCACACCATTCAAAGGCTCTTTCTCCTGAAGTCACTACTGCACTTGATTGGCTACAGTACAGTATATCAATCGAATAGATGTCTTGTTGGAATATGAGTTTAACGTTTTATGCACACTAAAAAAAGCTCTTCTCAATGATCTGTATTTCTTCTAATATCAAGAATATACTGTAGAATTACATAGGTATTAAATCTGCTAAGTCATAACTTAAGCAGTGTTAACACAAATTCTAATCCCTGAAACATACAAAAAAAAACTTGTAATCCCGGCCCACCTTAAATTCCTTTGCACCTTAGTGTCTTTTATGTTGTAAATGCTGCACAAGCATGCTATCCCCCCAACCCCCCAACTAAGCTCAAGTTAAAGAGCTCAAGTCTTGTTTATCTGGGTGTGAGGTGCCTGGAATTTTAGAAGGTAAATAATATAATCATCATTTGGAATACATACATTTCATGTATGTTCGATGTCTACAACGATACTTGGTGTAACTATAGGATGAAATGCAAGGCAGGAATTGTTGAACACATAACAAACAGAAACACTTCTCATATTTTAGTAATAATTGACAAAATGTAGACATGAAGAGTATAATGTGTGAAGACTTGAAGTCCAAAATATCAAATACATACTTTCACAACAGGTACAAGTATAACAAAACAAGTACGCTTTTATTCAAGAATATAACGATAGAAAAAGAAATCGGGTTAAGGTACGATGCTGACACGACCGCTTGGGTTGTGTAGCGGTTAAGAACTGCTGACTCGTAATCAAGAAGTTCCCAGTTCAATTCCGAGCTTGTCCATTTTGAGTAGTGAGCTGCTTTTATTGTTACTATTATAGTATAAAAACATACATTTGATTTGAGTCTGTAACAGCCGGTGTAAATTTATGGTACTTGTAAATGTTAGTGTTTTTCTTTTTTTTTTTTTTAAATTCAGATTTATTCTCTCAGTCAAGTTCACGCTCCCCCCCAATCTGACACTGCTGTTTTTAAACAAAGACGTGCTATCACAGAGGTGAACTCAGATGAGGATGAGGGTTCTATATCGGAGAAATAGAACAGAAGCCCTCTCTGCAAGAAACGTCCACTTACACATAAGAACAATGCGTAAGGCGAAAGGCGAAAGATGGCACCATTTGGATGCAGCAACAGGTCGGGCGTTGTCCTGACAGTCAATCTGCCCCATGCATGTGCAGGCCCGCCGCAGAGAAGCAGACAGCTGGGAGAAGCTGAAAGGAGTGTGTGGCTGACACCTGAGGAGGCAGTTGGAAGTGGTCACTCCAGCTGAGTGATTTCAAGGAGCTGGAGTGACTAAGAAGGTTGACGGCTCGCCACGTAAGGCAGCAGGAGTTGGGGAGGCTTGGTAGGTTGAACCCCAGCATAAGCACCCTGGCCATTGGGGGAACCCGAGTCTCTGTCCACCGAGGGAACGGTACATAGCCAGGGGAAGGAAGGCAACCAGACCAGTAGAAGGTCAGCTGCACCTGTTGATAGGGTGACTCCTCTGTGGCAAGGCCCATATGGGAGAAGCAGAGAAGCCGCCAGTTAAAAGGAGAAGGCTCCAGGTGTTTAAAAAAGGGACTGCTTCCAGCCTGTTGATTTTAACCTTGTTTTAATGGAAATATTTATTGATTTTAACCTCCACTTTTCACCTTTTTTTATGGATTATTTATTTATTGAAAACATTTTAATGCACAGCACTATTTGGACACTTTTGTTTTGGTTTTTGTTTTAATAAAAGCACTTAACACCTTTCCACCATCCCATTGCTTAGCCTGTTTTGTCCCCATTTACCAAGCTCATTCGGTTACATTATTGACAGCGTCAGTTTCAAAAGGCTACCAAACTGGAAGAGGGAGTATGGAGCAGGACCCACACATTCACAATGTGAACAATGCTGGCTTTCTTCGAATTTTCAGATTGACCTCATAAGACTATTGAATGGATCCAAGGTTTGGCTTGTCATAGCAAAGCGATGCAGTCTAATCACATCAACAAAAATTAAAAAAATATCATTCCATCTTGACAAGACATACAACAGAATTATATGCTAGTTTAAGTCTACAACTAACTTTGAACAAAAACGATACTCAATAGTTAAAGCAAAAAAGTCAAGACTTCAAAAATATGAATTCAATAAAAATATTTAATTCACTAAATTGCAGACAACAAGTATATTCTGGATGGAAACATTATAATGTTTAAAGCATTGCATTGCAATTGCTTAATGAAGTCAAAGACAGTCATCTATTTCCAGAATCTTCTTTTTCTATAATTACTTCATGTGAAGCTTCAGTCTACATAGTCATCAAAAGACACAAGCCAGGAATCAGCCTTATACGTAATGGCAATACAACACTGCAAAGCATAAAAACTCATACTCCCTTAAACCAGTCCAGCTGAACCAAATTGTTTATCTCTCTGATGTTGGGTGGGAAAAATGGGACACCCAAAGAAAGCTTCTGCGAGCAAAGAAATATTCTGCAAGCAAAAGTGCAAACTTATAACTACATGATCGGCCACCAAAAGAGGAAAGTATATCTCGTATTCCTACTTTGTGTACCGATAACTAAAAATTGCATCAAACCTATTGCAAGTTCAGTGGCTCATTAATCAATGAAAAACTGGTATCAAGTGGTGACAAAATGTGAAGGAGGATGTGCTATAATCAATTACATCATTATAAGCCAAACATATATTTCCCCTCCTTAAAATACTCCTTGTTCAATACATGGCACATATTGACATGAACACCTTCAGGGATTTGTGTATTATATATCTGTACATTTTGAACAATTGCAGTATATTGTAAATATGTCATAAAATAATTCATCCATTACATGCAAGTTACAAATTTTGCTAAAGGCAACATCATAGGTCACTTTCCTTCTCCATTATCTTGTTGAAAAGCTTTCTTGCAAAATATGAAAACTAAAGAGGAAAGAATTTCCAAACCAAAGCAGCACTTTTATAAAAAAAAATACATTCCTGCGCAGAATGCAGATGCAGAGATAGTTTCAGGTAACAAAAGAATATCTGCAATTGACAAAATACATTCTTCCTCAGATAAAAACTTGATATTGTCTAATCAAAATCTAACGGAGACTAGATCCTGCCTGTGAGAGATTTTGATATGCGCTCACACCTTTGAACTACATGTTCTGGTTATGTTTTTTTTTTTACTCTGTTGCTCA
The DNA here is from genome assembly GCF_900747795.2 of Erpetoichthys calabaricus. NCBI lineage: Eukaryota > Metazoa > Chordata > Cladistia > Polypteriformes > Polypteridae > Erpetoichthys > Erpetoichthys calabaricus. The sequence goes on along the minus strand of NC_041399.2, from coordinate 149,177,044 downwards.
CTTTCCAAGCAGTGTTGTTTTCATGATGTGTCAGGTGCTGTGCACACCCACATTGCCACTTAAGAGGTTTTTTTTTGTGCCATGTAGCTACCATTTTCAATTGTGTGTTGTCATGTGATTTCTCAACATTTAATATGGCAGACTCTTAATGAAATAGTGTCATGAAAGAATGCCCTGAAAAAAACAGCAACCATAGACAATGGACAATGATAATGGGAAATTATAAGCAACTGATACATTGTCAGTACCCTTGCTATTAGTCAGTCAGTATGAAGAAAACAGCTTGCATTGAATGTGATTTTGTGGTGTACTTTGTATAAAGTGAGCTGACTGATATCTGGCAAGCTGAATCTCAAAAAAGACACCATGCAAAAGTAATTGTCGTGCCTGGGACAACACCATGTACTTTATTGAACAAGCAAGGACAACTACTTTGGTGGCTGCCTTATTTGCTGATAATTGAAGCAGTCTATCTAAAAAAAATGACAAGTCCACTCAGTATCCTCTGAAGTCATATCCTTTCTCTGTTGTGAAGTTGGGGTAGGTTGTGTGTGTGTGGTGGGGAGGGGGTTATCTGTCACAAACAGTGCAAGATTAGGATGTGAGCACCTCCTGAATAATACAGTTAATTGTAATTCCCCAACCTCTATTAGCCCTACTTAACCAGACAGAGCATTACTGCTTACTAAACATTCTATCATATTAGCCTTCACAACTCCACTATCTTCATTATGCTCAGTTGGAGGAGTTTTAATCCAGCTTGTAACACTAAAAATAGGAAAATGAGTCCTGTATTACTTAAAATAAATAAATTAACAATATGAGGAACAACTAATTAATATTTCAGCACAGGGTAGTCCTTGGATAACACAGTCTCCAGCTAGGGTGCTTCATAAATAATAAAAGTGATCAACACCATTCTTAATTGGGGAAATCTTTCTTGGCACATTTTATCTTTATTTATTTATTTTTTGTGTTCTTTAAAATACTAAATGACTACATACAGTAAAAGTAAACTTTGTCCTTAGTGGGGAAGGAGAATCTGAAATGGATGGATGGATGAAGCTATGCAATATGTAACCGTAAGTAGTTTATTTAGCTATAATGCTACCATTTTAATGATAATTTGAAATCCAACTGAAAAGTGCACAAGCTGCACATATACAGCATTAAGCAATGCACCTCTCTAGCATGTAAAAAAATAAATAAATAAATAAAAATTTAAAAGAAAATCAAATAAAAAAAACAGAGATACCTCCAATTTAACATAAACACTGCATATCAGTTTCAACATTAACACAAAGAACATCTGAAAGATTCCGCATAAAATAACCAATAAAAGTTATGTTCAAAGGTAACGAATAAAAACATGCCTTATCATGAACAGTCATGCAGCTGGCTGCATCTTTCTGGAGTATCTCTGAGACTCCATTGGCCAAACGCTCATATTTCAGCTTGGGCTCCTCCTCACTCTCATCTTCCTAAAAAAGTTAAAATAAAAAGTAAAATCAAGCATTACTTTGACTTGTAAACACACAGTATGTCTTAAATGTTCAAAATGTTTAAAGTAAAGTGTTTAAAGATGTGAAAAAATAAAAGACATTAAAAGGGCTTTTACGTCACTCATTCAGTTTGTTTCCGTACCTTTACCTTGATTATGAAAACAAAACTAAACATATTAATTATTTGTATTCACAAAAAGGTAGGAAACCATATATTACAATTTATTACACTCTTAGTGTTATCAAATAACAATAAGCCTTAATATTTTTATGAGAATGCTTATTTCAGCTCTTGATGATGTATCTAGGCCTTAAATTTCAATTTACATTTATTTTCTATACACAGCACTTTAGTGATTACCGGACTCGACTGCTGTAGCAAGTTTAAAGGTAAAATATAAACTGCAAATTTTACAAAACACATGTTCTGAATACATAAAATGCAGGAAAAACAAATTAATGTCAAACTGATTAGCATAAATGAATGACAATAATATATGTCCATTGATAATATTATTGTTGAGATATGGCCAGTTGACAATGGCAGAAACAAAGACAAATATTCCAGTTCACAGTATCCCCAGATAAAATAAATCTCTGTGAGGTCCAAAGTCTGTTATAAAGCAAACTTAAGGCTTGTCACATTACTGTATATACCATTATTCTCTCCTAGCCACAAATTCTATTCCATTTCATAAAGCAAGATAATAATATAACACAAGAGAGTATGAGTACTCCCGCAATACTGTGCTCCCACCAACATTCTAATCTATGCCATATCATCCTGAGGCACTGATGAATCTAAGTCAGTGGGCATCACTGCAGTTGGGTATTCAACTTCACCAAATTCGGTTTCTTTTCCTGTTTCCTTTAATATTCCAGGATTGACAGTTGCCAGTAATTACCTTCACTAATATTTCCGTATACTATCCTCATCACAAGCTGATTTCATGGTAATGATCTTGTTTATCATTCAGATTCAATCTGTTATTCACACTAGTCAATGTTTTCAGTAATCTGTTAACATAACATAATCATCCTTCAGTAACTGAAATTATATCATTTCTGTCCAAAGCAGCATTTTTAGTGTATATATGTGAAGGTAGCTACACATATTTTTTCATTATCAAATTCATTTACAAAGGTGTAGATTCACCATAGGAGTCCCACTCCAGGTCAGTTTCCTGTCTTCCACCCAGTATCACCAGGACAGATTACCAAGTTATTCAACTCTGTATTAGAATAACAAAGATGAGGAAAATGAATGAATAAATCAAACACTTTACATAAAATTAAAATAACCCAAGGTTTTGTTTTCTGCACACTTTGTGTTTTATCCATTCAAATTTTATATTTAAATTTACCATTTTTGCCCATTAATCTTCACTCAATAATCCATAATGATCAAGTGAAACTATGTTTTTAGAAAGGTTTGGAAATGTATTAAAATGAAAAAACTCTCATTTATACAGCGATACCTTGAGATACGAGTTTAATTCGTTCCGTGACCGAGCTCGTAAGTCAAAATGCTTGCATCTCAAATTAATTTTCCCCATTGAAATTAATTGAAATGAGATTAATTCGTGCCAGCCCCCAAAAAACCACCCCAATTTTTTGTTAAATGTTTTCAACATAAGAAAAATGTATTTATAATGAACAAATATTGTATACAAACAAAATAAAACCTAATACATAAAAGAGAATCTAAAGAAATAAACAGACGTTGGCAAAGCCGGTTAGCGTATTGTAATGTTTTTTTCTTTCACTTGACTTTTGCTTAAGTTAATTTTCTTCTTCAGTAGTTTTTTTCTTTTTTGCCACGCTTTCATCACTTTCATTCGCAGGGCGTTTCAATAGAAACCTGCCCAAGGAGCTTTGTTTAGTCCTCCCCTTTAGAATGTTCCTGAAATGAGTTAGGCAAGTGTTATTAAATAGCGCGGCTGCACGTTCAGTTTCTTTTCAGTAAAATCAGGCGTTAGGCAAGTGTTATTAAATAGCGCGGCTGCACGTTCAGTTTCTTTTCAGTAAAATCAGGCGTTAGGCAAGTGTCATTAAATAGCGCGGCTGCATGTTCAGTTTCTTTTCAGTAAAGTCAGGCGTTAGGCAAGTGTCATTAAATAGCGCGGCTGCATGTTCAGTTTCTTTTCAGTAAAGTCAGGCATTAGGCAAGTGTCATTAAATAGCGCGGCTGCACGTTCAGTTTCTTTTCAATAAAGTCAGGCATTAGGCAAGTGACATTAAATAGAGTGGCTGCACGTTCAGTTTCTTTTCAGTAAAGTCAGGCATTAGGCAAGTGACATTAAATAGCGCCACTGTATGATCAGTTGTAATTTGTTCTGGGCGTTTCTTTTCTTTAAAGTTCGAAACTTTTTCCCACATTGCAAACACTTCCTTTATCTCACTTTAAGAGATAACCTCCTCCGCGATACCGATCTCCTGCAGAACCTCTGTATGTTGCTGCGTATGTAGTTCCGTCAACTCCTCTGTCGTCAGTTCCTCAGAATGTGCGGGGACAAGCTCTTTGATGGCTCGTATTTCGAATTTTGGCTCGTAACTCAAGACAAAAAATCGACCTAGTGATGACTCGTATCTCAAAAAACTCATATATTGGGGCACTCATATCTCAAGGTATCACTGTATATGTATTCGAACCCTTTCATTCAGGACATTGTTGCAGCCCCTTTGGCAATAATTGCAGTTTTGTCATGTACATCATTTTTTGCCTACACACATTCTGTTTTTCATTTAGCACTAGAAGTTTTCACAAGTTTGATATGCAATTTCCCTAAGCACACCAACAGTGGAGCATTTGTCAGCCTTGCTTTGTTGCCAACTTCACATACAACCTGATTTGAATGATTCCCTTAGGTAATCTGGAAATGAAAGTGGATTTCATCATGGATTGCACTTAATTTCAAAATGTTTCCAACAGACAACAAATGTCAAATTCTTGCCTATTTTCTACTCACAGGCTAATCTCAGGTATCCCTGAAGATATACATCTCTGTGGCTACTTTGTTGTATAGATTAATACATTTTTTGTTGCTGGTGTCTCTCACAACCATTTTCACTGTACAGTTATTCAAATGTGAAGTTGACTAACAAAATTTGACTAAATTTGCACAACAAAATTATAGTTAAATGGTCAAAGAATGCAATGACAAACAAATGTATGATTTAGCAAAAAATCAAGGAAATAACTACAAAATGTATTCAAAAAATATTTTAATATCTCCCACTTGGGCACAGTTTCCCAATACAACACCACTGATTAATAATAATAATAAGAGAGATAGGATAGGCAATGATTATACACTTGCCAAAAATATTTCCTCCATTATATGAATTTTCCATTTTAGTCTAAATGCCACTGAACGGTCTTACAGGTGTTTATTATAGTGTAAAGCTAAGACTTTAAATTTGAACATGATCTTCAAATTTGTTGCCAGACAACACAGTTGCTAGATATTTGACTCAATGTGGCAGGCACAGATATGAAAACAGAACATAAACAGCAGCATAATATAAAATATATGATATCATAACAACTTCACATACAAGAGTGGCAAACAACACTACTGTATAGTGCACAAACACACAATAAATAAGAAAACAATACGAAAATATATGCAAATTTATACCAGCTATAGATGTCTTTAAAGGTAAATATAATTTTTAATTTGGATGGAGATGTTATGATTAGGATATAAAAACTGCACTTACATGGCTATATCTTCTTCTTCTTTCAGCTGCTCCCATTAGGGGCTGCCACAGTGAATCATCTTTTTCCATATCTTTCTGTCCACTACATCTTATTCGGTTACACCCATCACCTGCATGTCCTCTCTTACCACATCAATATAACTCCTCTTGGGCCTTCTTCTTTTCCTCTTACCTGGCAGCTGTATCTTTAACATCCTTTTCCCAACATACACAGCATCTCTCCTCTGCACATGTCCAAACCAATGCAATCTCGCCTCTCTGAATTTGTCTCCCAACCTTCCAACCTGAGCTGACCTTCTAATGTACTCATTTCTAATCCTATCCATCCATGCCATACCCAGTGCAAATCTTAGCATCTTTAACTCTGCTACCTCTAGCTCTGTCTCCTGTTTTTTGATCAGTACCACTGTCTGCAATGTATATAACAGAGCTGGTCTCACTTCCATCCTGTAGACCTTCTCTTTCATTCTTGATGGCTATATTACATAGGTTATACATATATATATATATATATATATACACACACAGTACTGTGCAAAAGTTTTAGGCAGGTGTAAAAAAATGCTGTAAACAAAGAATGCTTTCAGAAATATAAATAATGATTTTTGCAATGAATGCAAAGTGAGCGAACAAAAGAAAAATCTAAATCGAATCAATATTTGGTGTTACTACCTTTTGCCTTCAAACCAGCATCAATTCTTATTGGTACACTTGCACAAAGTCAGGGATTTTGTAGGATTATATAGTCAGGTGTATGATCAACCAATTATACCAAACAGGTGCTAATGATCATCAATGTCACATGTTGGTTGAAACACAGTCACAGTCATTAACTGAAACAGAAACAGCCGTGTAGGAGGCTTAAAACTAGGTGAGGAACAGCCAAACTCTGCTACCAAGGTGAGGTTGTGGAAGACAGTTTCATGTCATGGCAAGATTGAGCACAGCAACAAGACACAATGTAGTTATACTTCAACAGCAAGGTCTCTCCCAGACAAAGATTTCAAAGCAGACTGGGATTTCAAGATGAGCTGTTCAAGCTTTTTTGAAGAAGCACAAAGAAACGGGCAACGTTGAGGATCGTAGACGCAGTGGTTGGCCAAGGAAACTTAGTGCAGCAGATGAAAGACACATCAAGCTTATTACCCTTCGAAATCGGAAGATGTCCAGCAGTGCCATCAGCTCAGAACTGGCAGAAACCAGTGGGACCCAGGTATATCCATCTACTTTCCGGAGAAGTCTGGCCAGAAGTGGTCTTCATGGAAGAGTTGCAGCCAAAAAGCCATACCTCCGACGTGGAAACAAGGCCAAGCAACTCAAGTATGCACAGAAACATAGGAACTGGGGTGCAGAAAAATGGCAGCAGGTGCTCTGGACTGATGAGTCAAAATTTGAAATATATGGCTGTAGCAGAAGGCAGTTTAGTTCGTCGAAGGGCTGGAGAGCGGTACAATAATGAGTGTCTGCAGGCAACAGTGAAGCATGGTGGAGGTTCCTTAAACGTTTGGGGCTGCATTTCTGCAAATGGAGTTGGAGATTTGGTCAGGATTAATGGTGTTCTCAATGTTGAGAAATACAGGCAGATACTTATCCATCATGCATACCATCAGGGAGGCATATGATTTGCCCCAAATTTATTCTGCAGCAGGACAACGACCCCAAACATACAGCCAAAGTCACTAAGAACTATCTTCAGCATAAAGAAGAACAAGAAGTCCTGGAAGTGATGGTATGGCCCCCACAGAGCCATGATCTCAACATCATCGAATGTGTCTGGGATTACACGAAGAGACAGAAGGATGCGAGGAAGCCTACATCCACAGAAGATCTGTGGTTAGTTCTCCAAGATGTTTGGAACGACCAACCAGCCGAGTTCTTTCAAAAACTGTGTGCAAGTGTACCTAGAAGAATTGATGCTGTTTTGAAGGCAAAGGGTGGTCACACTAAATATTGATTTGATTTAGATTTCTCTTTTGATCATTCACTGCATTTTGTTGATTGACGAAAATAAATGATTAACACTTCCATTTTTGAAAGCATTCTTTGTTTACAGCATTTTTTTTTTACACCTGCCTAAAACTTTTGCACAGTACTATATATACAGTGCATCCGGAAAGTATTCACAGCGCATCACTTTGTCCACATTTTGTTATGTTACAGCCTTATTCCAAAATGGATTAAATTCATTTTTTTCCTCAGAATTCTACACACAACACCCCATAATGACAACATGAAAAAAAGTTTACTTGAGGTTTTTGCAAATTTATTTAAAAAGTAAAAGTAAAAAAAATTGAGAACATGTACATAAGTATTCACAGCCTTTGCCGTGAAGCTCAAAATTGAGCTCAGGTGCACCCTGTTTCCCCTGATCATCCTTGAGATGTTTCTGCAGATTAATTGGAGTCCACCTCTGGTAAATTCAGTTGACTGGACATGATTTGGAAATGCACACACCTGTCTATATTAGGTCCCACAGTTGACAGTTCATGTCAGAGCACAAACCAAGCATGAAGTCAAAGGAATTGTCTGTAGACCTCCGAGACAGGATTGTCTCGAGGCACAAATCTGGGGAAGGTTACAGAAAAATTTCTGCTGCTTTGAAGGTCCCAATGAGCACAGTGGCCTCCATCATCCGAAAGTGGAAGAAGTTCGAAACCACCAGGACTCTTCCTAGAGCTGGCCGGCCATCTAAACTGAGCGATCGGGGGAGAAGGGCCTTAGTCAGGGAGGTGACCAAGAACCCGATGGTCACTCTGTCAGAGCTCCAGAGGTCCTCTGTGGAGAGAGGAGAACCTTCCAGAAGGACAACCATCTCTGCAGCAATCCACCAATCAGGCCTGTATGGTAGAGTGGCCAGACGGAAGCCACTCCTTAGCAAAATGCACATGGCAGCCCGCCTGGAGTTTGCCAAAAGGCACCTGAAGGACTCTCAGACCATGAAAAAGAAAATTCTCTGGCCTGATGAGACAAAGATTGAACTCTTTGGTGTGAATGCCAGGTGTCACGTTTGGAGGAAACCAGGCACCGCTCATCACCAGGCCAATACCATCCCTACAGTGAAGAATGGTGGTGGCAGCATCATGCTGTGGGGATGTTTTTCAGTGGCAGGAACTGGGAGACTAGTCAGGATAAAGGGAAAGATGACTGCAGCAATGTACAGAGACATCCTGGATGAAAACCTGCTCCAGAGCGCTCTTGACCTCAGACTGGGGCGACGGTTCATCTTTCAGCAGGACAACGACCCTAAGCACACAGCCAAGTTATCAAAGGAGTGGCTTCAGGACAATTCTGTGAATGTCCTTGAGTGGCCCAGCCAGAGCCCAGACTTGAATCCGATTGAACATCTCTGGAGAGATCTTAAAATGGCTGTGCACCAACACTTCCCATCCGACCTGATGGAGCTTGAGAGATGCTGCAAAGAGGAATGGGCGAAACTGGCCAAGAATAGGTGTGCCAAGCTTGTGGCATCATATTCAAAAAGACTTGAGGCTGTAATTGCTGCCAAAGGTGCATCGACAAAGTATTGAGCAAAGGCTGTGAATACTTATGTACATGTGATTTCTCAGTTTTTTTAATAAATTTGCAAAAACCTCAAGTAAACTTTTTTCAAGTTGTCATTATGGAGTGTTGTGTGTAGAATTCTGAGGAAAAAAATGAATTTAATCCATTTTGGAATAAGGCTGTAACATAACAAAATGTGGAAAAAGTGATGCGCTGTGAATACTTTCCGGAGGCACTATATATATATATATATATATATATATATATATATATATATATATACATACATATACAGTGGTGTGAAAAACTATTTGCCCCCTTCCTGATTTCTTATTCTTTTGCATGTTTGTCACACAAAATGTTTCTGATCATCAAACACATTTAACCATTAGTCAAATATAACACAAGTAAACACAAAATGCAGTTTTTAAATGATGGTTTTTATTATTTAGGGAGAAAAAAAAATCCAAACCTACATGGCCCTGTGTGAAAAAGTAATTGCCCCCTTGTTAAAAAATAACCTAACTGTGGTGTATCACACCTGAGTTCAATTTCCGTAGCCACCCCCAGGCCTGATCACTGCCACACCTGTTTCAATCAAGAAATCACTTAAATAGGAGCTGCCTGACACAGAGAAGTAGACCAAAAGCACCTCAAAAGCTAGACATCATGCCAAGATCCAAAGAAATTCAGGAACAAATGAGAACAGAAGTAATTGAGATCTGTCAGTCTGGTAAAGGTTATAAAGCCATTTCTAAAGCTTTGGGACTCCAGCGAACCACAGTGAGAGCCATTATCCACAAATGGCAAAAACATGGAACAGTGGTGAACCTTCCCAGGAGTGGCCGGCCGACCAAAATTGCCCCAAGAGCGCAGAGACGACTCATCCGAGAGGTCACAAAAGACCCCAGGACAACGTCTAAAGAACTGCAGGCCTCACTTGCCTCAATTAAGGTCAGTGTTCACGACTCCACCATAAGAAAGAGACTGGGCAAAAACGGCCTGCATGGCAGATTTCCAAGACGCAAACCACTGTTAAGCAAAAAGAACATTAGGGCTCGTCTCAATTTTGCTAAGAAACATCTCAATGATTGCCAAGACTTTTGGGAAAATACCTTGTGGACTGATGAGACAAAAGTTGAACTTTTTGGAAGGCAAATGTCCCGTTACATCTGGCGTAAAAGGAACACAGCATTTCAGAAAAAGAACATCATACCAACAGTAAAATATGGTGGTGGTAGTGTGATGGTCTGGGGTTGTTTTGCTGCTTCAGGACCTGGAAGGCTTGCTGTGATAGATGGAACCATGAATTCTACTGTCTACCAAAAAATCCTGAAGGAGAATGTCCGGCCATCTGTTCGTCAACTCAAGCTGAAGCGATCTTGGGTGCTGCAACAGGACAATGACCCAAAACACACCAGCAAATCCACCTCTGAATGGCTGAAGAAAAACAAAATGAAGACTTTGGAGTGGCCTAGTCAAAGTCCTGACCTGAATCCAATTGAGATGCTATGGCATGACCTTAAAAAGGCGGTTCATGCTAGAAAACCCTCAAATAAAGCTGAATTACAACAATTTTGCAAAGATGAGTGGGCCAAAATTCCTCCAGAGCGCTGTAAAAGACTCATTGCAAGTTATCGCAAACGCTTGATTGCAGTTATTGCTGCTAAGGGTGGCCTAACCAGTTATTAGGTTCAGAGGGCAATTACTTTTTCACACAGGGCCATGTAGGTTTGGATTTTTTTTTCTCCCTAAATAATAAAAACCACCATTTACAAACTGCATTTTGTGTTTACTTGTGTTATATTTGACTAATGGTTAAATGTGTTTGATGATCAGAAACATTTTGTGTGACAAACATGCAAAAGAATAAGAAATCAGGAAGGGGGCAAATAGTTTTTCACACCACTGTATATACATACACACACACACGTCTGAAGAGTCAATATGAGCAAGAAGTGTTAGAGAGGCACAGGACTGGCTCAGCATGAACCTGTTAGGCATATACTGTATAACAGAAGCATTTGCTACATTTATACTTCAGTACAACACAATATTTGTGCCCATCACCGATTATCAAAATTAGTCTCTTTTCCCCCCAGACAATTTAGACATTATGCAATGGCACAAAATGAGACACTCCAAAAAAAAAAAGAAAAGAAAAAAAAGCATTCCATTACCAAAACTGGAAGAATATTATGTCAGTATGTCAAGTCAGAAAATGTAATGATGTGTAAAAGATTAAGCATAAATTAGCCCTGAGCGAGTATTTGCACAAATGCTGCACAAAAAAGGGCCTGCCTTCTCATTCAGGTTTGGTTACTGCCTCATGAATCCGAACCTTTTCTTTAACCAAGTCACTTTTAACCTAGAGTTTTTTATTACAGGTTCTAGAAGAGAGCACATGCACAAAAACATACACAAACTCTGTGTTAAAACAGACATAATGCTTCATGAACTACTGCATATACAACATAGGGATGCACAAAGAACAAACATAACTGACTGATCCCCAAGTGCAAATGAAGGATTTGCAAGTACACAGCAGGGTGTGACGTTCCTATAGCACTGAACACATACAGGGTTGTCCTTATTCTGTAGCACGTGACACCATCTTGTGGACAGAAAAATATTGCAAAGCCTTTAACATAAAAATACAAGCTTTAAAAATAACTTCGCTTTTAGGTTGACGCCATTCAGCAAAAATGATTTAAGAAGTTACTTAAATAGGATCACTGTAGAACAGCAATTTTTATCATGACATATCTCCAACATCCTAACTTTCATTTGCTTGCTGGTTGAGTTTGCTTTACTCACAAATGCCAAGTTTAGAGATTTAGAGAGAGTTCAAAATACATTTCAAGATATCTATAAACACACCATATCTTAAGATTAATTACTGATATCTGAAAGCATAACTATTTCAAGTATCTGAAATGTTCTTTTGGATAGCTCACTTGCATTTCAAGATACCTTAAAATTAAATCTTGAATACTTCCAGATATCTGAAATGTATTTTAAAATATCTTTAAACAATTTCCTGTGCAAGAAATCTGAAAATAAAGTCCAGTAAAACATTTTGTTTTTTATTTTGCCTTATGCAATTTCTTATATTAGGAATTAGTTAGTTTTCGCACACTCCTTGGGGTCAGAGTACAGGGTCAGCCATTGTATAGCACCCCTGAAGCAATTGCAGGTTAAGGGCCTTGCTCAAAGGCCCAGCAGAGTAGGATCTCTTTTAGCAGTAATGGGGATTCAAACCAGCAGTCATCTGGATACCAGCACAGATCCTTAGCGTCAGAGCCACCACTCCACCAATATGTTTTTAATGGAATTTCCTGATACTTTGAAGTATCATAAAATAATTGGAGATATCTCAAAATGGTCTGGATGTTATTTTCTTATATATTGAAATATAATTGCAATATTCTAAATTAATTTCACATATCTTTATATTGACTCATGTTGAATACAGTAATCCCTCGCTATATCGCGCTTCGCCTTTCGCGGCTTCACTCCATCGCGGATTTTATATGTAAGCATATTTAAATATATATCGTGGATTTTTCGCTGCTTCGCGGGTTTCTGAGGACAATGGGTCTTTTAATTTCTGGTACATGCTTCCTCAGTTGGTTTGCCCAGTTGATTTCATACAAGGGACGCTATTGGCAGATGGCTGAGAAGCTATCCAGCTTACTTTCTCTCTCTCTCTCTCTCTCGCGCTGACTATCTGTGATCCTGACGTAGGGGGTGTGAGCAGGGGGGCTGTTCACACACCTAGACGATATGGACGCTCGTCTAAAAATGCTGAAAGATTATCTTCACGTTGCTACCTTCTGTGTGCAGCTTTTAAGTATGCTGCACGGTGCTTCGCATACTTAAAAGCTCAAAGGGCACGTATTGATTTTTTTATCTGTCTCTCTCTATCTCTTTCTCTCTGCTCCTGACGGAGGGGGTGTGAGCTGCCGCCTTCAACAGCTTTGTGCCGCGGTGCTTCGCATACTTACAAGCCAAACAGCCCTATTGATTTGTTTGCTCCTTTGAAGAGGAAGATATGTTTGCATTCTTTTAATTGTGAGACTGAACTGTCATCTCTGTCTTGTCATGGAGCACAGTTTAAACTTTTGAAAAAGAGACAAATGTTTGTTTGCAGTGTTTGAATAACGTTCCTGTCTCTCTACAACCTCCTGTGTTTCTGCGGAAATCTGTGACCCAAGCATGACAATATAAAAATAACCATATAAACATATGGTTTCTACTTCGCAGATTTTCTTATTTCGCGGGTGGCTCTGGAACGCAACCCCCGCGATGGAGGAGGGATTACTGTATACCTAAATACTGTACATATTTAAATATCTCAAATTCATTTCCTGATATCTTTAAAAAGCATAAAATTACTTCAAGATATCCAGATATCATTTTCAGATATCTTAAAACAATAATTGATGTATGAGATGCATCTTAAAATAACTTTCGGAACATTTTGAAATATTTCTAATACGAAATATCCTAAAACAGACAAGAAGTCCCTTTGAAGAAGTAGTATATTTTTAAAGGATGTGATTTTAAGATGTAGCTCTGGAAATGCCACATTTCTTAAAATGCATACAGGGTCAATCTGAGATATCTTAAACTGTTTTTAAATATCTTGATGCACATTTCAGATATCTAAACATGTCTTGCAGATATCCTGAAATGTAAAGGAACCTACTTTCAGGCATCTTGAAATATGTTTCTGACATCTAAGGAAATGCATTGTATTTTAGATATCTGAAACTAATTTGGCTTGCCATACTTATGTTCCTAATCCCAAGAGCAAAAGAGTCCTGAGATTTACTCTTGTAGTCTGTTTATGCATATACCCTGTGTGTTTAATGTGACACTCTCTTATTAAATCTTTTTTGATGGTTAATGTGCTTTTCAGTGTATGATTTAAAAATAAATGCAATGTACAGTATATACAGTACATTCCCATGCAATGTTATTGAAATAACTTGAGTGAATTTATACTTGTTGTCTGTTACACATGTTTACATTATTCAATACACTGTATTTCGTTGTTTGTTTTTTTTTTGTGTATGCTTCTGCTTTGCTAGTATCATAAGTATATGATCGAGTCTGTCTTTTGGCTAATATATTGGCAGGTAGGAAAACAGGTCAAAACAAGCATGAGGATGACAGTCTACATATAGAAACTAAAGCTATCTAAGGTAAAAGAAAAACTAGATGCAGTAAGCGGGCAGAGACAACATTTGCTTTATTAAAGAAATAAATAAAAATCAATAAATTTAATTAAATCTGAAGCTTTTTTACATATATCATTAATCTTCAAAATACTAAGATTAAGGGTGATACAGTATGTGTTAATGTAGCATTTTTTCCTCAACAAAGAAATCTAACAAAATCAAGACTTTATTTAAAAAAATAAAATATCAGCTGTTTCACCAGAATATAAATATAAATAAGGTCCATCATAAAAACCGCTTACCTCTGAATCATCTGTGGATTCATCACTTGTTCTATGTCCCTGGAAAAAAAGATAGGAAACTTAAATAAGACGGTTTAAATAACAAAAAAAAGGAATTAAACTGTTTAAACTGTTTTCAAGATCTAATGATGCTAATTGTTTAATATTTAAAAGCACCTTTAGATTCAAGCAGCACAGTATAAAAAACTGCAATGAATTTTACATAAAAAATAAACAAACTGTAACCAAAATGGTTTACATTTACAAACAGTACCCCTCAAAAATACTGTTCTATAATTTCTGCTGTTTACTGAAGGGATTCACATTTGAATCGAAAAGATGAATAAGATACTAAACTACAGAACAATACCTTTAATAAATGAATATTTCTGAACATCTACACTTTATTTTTTTTTAAATAATAACTATTACTTTCACATTTTTCAGGTGAGCATTTTTGTGTCAAATTACTACAAATTTTAGAAGTATAAAAGTTATGTGATCTTAACAATTTTTATGCACACCAGTCTGTTTTATTATTTTGCAGGGTAATCTATGTAGCTGACTTTCTTAGGACTAATCTTACACCTATTTTTTCTTTTCTTCTCTAAGCCTTTGTGTTGATTCTGTTCTACTGACTCAATAGGGAGACATGCAAGGAAAGAGTAGTAAAGATTAAATCCAGCACTACATATTCAAAAGTATTAAAAAGTGTTTTATATGTGTATAGTCAAAGCAATTAAAAAAAAGTGAGAATCAATTGTCTTTAACCTGTACTTATGCCCATCTGATTCATAATCCAGACCAGGGTCAAGTATGATTGTGCTGGCTGGAGCCTATCCCAGTTAACACATGGGGCAAGGCAGGAACAAACCCTGGACAGGGTGCCGGTCCATCACAGGGAAAACACAAACACTCACCCAGGCCAATTTAGCGTTGCCAATTCACCTAATCTGCAAGTCTTTGAACAGTGGAAGTAAACAGGAGCACCCACTGGAAACCAGGTATGTAAATCTTGTTCTAAAATGCAAATACCTCAAGCATAAAATTTATACAGCCTGTTTCTTGATTTTTCACCTTCTTATTAAAAACCTGAATTCCATTTTTTCACCCAGCATAAATACAGCAATGAATCTGCTAGTGTACATATAAAAACTTTGTGTTCCAATTTTATGAAAAGTAGTCTCTTCTTCTTGCATGTTGATGAATGTATTTCAAACTTTATATTCTAAACCTGTGTTATTAACAACAGAAAGTTTCATTTACTTAAATTCTTTAAAAAAAAACAAAGTTTGCCCTTTATTGGATGATTTGCCCAGAACATTATTTTAAGGTTTATGAAAAACTTCTTGAAATTTCCTCCTAACCAGCATTGTATTAGCTCAATGCTTGTAAAGTTTTGGACACTTACAGTTAGGTCCATAAATATTTGGACAGAGACAACTTTTTTCTAATTTTGGTTCTGTACATTACCACAATGAATTTTAAATGAAACAACTCAGATGCAGTTGAAGTGCAGACTTTCAGTTTTAATTCAGTGGGGTGAACAAAACGATTGCATAAAAATGTGAGGCAACTAAAGCATTTTTTTAACACAATCCCTTCATTTCAGGGGCTCAAACGTAATTGGACAATTGACTCAAAGGCTATTTCATGGGCAGGTGTGGGCAAGTCCGTCGTTATGTCATTATCAATTAAGCAGATAAAAAGGCCTGGAGTTGATTTGAGGTGTGGTGCTTGCATGTGGAAGATTTTGCTGTGAACAGACAACATGCGGTCAAAGGAGTGCTTCATACAGGTGAAAGAAGCCATCCTTAAGTTGCGAAAACAGAAAAAACCCATCCGAGAAATTGCTACAATATTATGAGAGGCAAAATCTACAGTTTGGTACATCCAGAGAAAGCAAGCAAGAACTGGTGAACTCAGCAACGCAAATAGACCTGGACGTCCACGGAAAACAACAGTGGTGGATGATCGCAGAATCATTTCCATGGTGAAGAGAAACCCCTTCACAACAGCCAACCAAGTGAACAACACTCTCCTGGGGGTAGGCGTATCGATATCCAAGTCTACCATAAAGAGAAGACTGCATGGAAGTAAATACAGAGGGTGCACTGCAAGGTGCAAGCCACTCATAAGCCTCAAGAATAGAAAGGCTAGATTGGACTTTGCTAAAGAACATCTAAAAAAGCCAGCACAGTTCTGGAAAAACATTCTTTGGACAGATGAAACTAAGATCAACCTCTACCAGAATGATGGCAAGAAAAAAGTATGGAGAAGGCGTGGAACAGCTCATTATCCAAAGCATACCACATCATCTGTAAAACACGATGGAGGCAGTGTGATGGCTTGGGCGTGCATGGCTGCCAGTGGCACTGGGACACTAGTGTTTATTGATGATGTGACACAGGACAGAAGCAGCCGAATGAATTCTGAGGAGTTCAGAGACATACTGTCTGCTCAAATCCAGCTAAATGCAGTCAAATTGATTGGGCGGCGTTTCATGATACAGATGGACAATGACCCAAAACATACAGCCAAAGCAAACAAGGAGTTTATTAAAGCAAAGAAGTGGAACATTCTTGAATGGCCAAGTCAGTCACCTAATCTTAACCCAATTGAGCATGCATTTCACTTGTTGAAGACTAAACTTCGGACAGAAAGGCCCACAAACAAACAGTAACTGAAAGCCTCTGCAGTAAAGGCCTGGCAGAGCATTAAAAAGGAGGAAACCCAGCATCTGGTGATGTCCATGAGTTCAAGACTTCAGGCTGTCATTGCCAGCAAAGGGTTTTCAACCAAGTATTAGAAATGAACATTTTATTTCCAGTTATTTAATTTGTCCAATTACTTTTGAGCCCCTGAAATGAAGGGATTGTGTTAAAAAAAATGCTTTAGTTGCCTCATATTTTTATGCAATCGTTTTGTTCACCCCACTGAATTAAAGCTGAAAGTCTGCACTTCAACTGCATCTGAGTTGTTTCATTTAAAATTCATTGTGGTAATGTACAGAACCAAAATTAGAAAAAAGTTGTCTCTGTCCAAATATTTATGGACCTAACTGTACTCCCAATAACGGGCAGAGAAAAAGATCAGCGTTACCACAAATTGTATTTGTTGTCAATTAATTTTTAAACAGAAATACAAGAAGCAGCCCTAACATAAAAAGCAGAATGTGCGAATTTTCTTTATTTTTATTGTCATTGCAGTACATTAGAAATCAATCCATTAAAATATACACTTTCTGTTCTCCACTAGGGATTAAAAGGCATCAATTCGCGTGATTTAAATATCTTTGGAACAAATAATAAAATAATCACAGTATAATGCTGAAATAAGTAATACTCTAGTATTTACACTACGGTAAACAAAGACTAAATCAATGCTTATCGCAAAAAAGCTTCAGTTATTCTTTGAAAAGGTATAACGTGCATAATTCCGACATGGAAATCCGGACTGATAATCAGCTCTGTTATTACTAAAACGTTACATCCAGTTTACTTGATATTCTCCTGCGTCAAGCTTATTTTTTAAATTATTCTATTTATTTAGTTATTTTACTTCAATGTAACTCATAATCAAGATCATGATGTATTAAAACTGATACCACTTAGGAGCTTTGCATTGTTCTGTTTATAAATTAAATGAATCATTTTCTTACAATCTGCCTTAAACACTTTATATGGGAGATTACTTACAATATGCATTCCTTAAAATATTTTGTGGTGACTTAAAGCTCCTAATTATAATAAATATCCAGCGTTTAAGTACCTACCTGCTCTTCTACTTCCGCCATTGTTCCTATTGATATCACATGATAAAAACAGGAATTGAAAGCAATGACTTCTGGGAAATGAAGTCTTTATGTCGTAACTGCGTTATTTTTACCGTTGTGATAAGGAAAAGGCTGTTATTGTACATCTTTTGGTAGAACAACGCGAAGCAAAATAAACATTCTGGCGTACTTGAGAAGTTGTTACCCTACTAGAAGATGTATATAGTTACGCTTTATAGTTTCTTAGGTGTTTTGGACGAAGTACTTGGTGGCGAGCAATGTGAAATTCTTCGTTAACCTTAAAGGAACTTTTGTTAATTGATACTGTATTCATTTCAGATATTCTACAGTACAATTCAGATTTCCACAAAAGGTTCTCTTTATTTTGAGATGTCTAAAAGATATTTTGAGTGTGATGATTAAGTTTTCAGTTTCAGTTAAGTTTGAGAAATCGGTATGTCATATTTACCTTTTGTGCACTTTAAGATGTCTATAATCACTTCCTGTGTAATGTTTTATTGTATCTTAAAATGCATTCATGACATTTCAAAATAACAAGGAAATTATTTTTGAGATGCATTTCCAGTATCTCAGAATGGACGGAAATCTGTACTGAGAAATCTGGGAATTCATTTGTTATGCTTTTAATTGTACTTTTGCTCTCTAAATTACTCTTTGATATATTGAAATCATGTACTGTATATCTTTAACATGCATATCAGTTATCTTGAAATCAAATTATGTAATACATTTTAAGATACATCAAACGAAAATGAAATGCAATTTAAACATAATGTCTTACAAATTTAAGGTATAAGTTTAACTTCACATAATTGAATTTCATTGTCACAGGGAGGCACACCCTGTTGTGGGCTGTACAGGGTGAAAGACGGTAATCAATCCTGGATGTGACACCAGACAACACCAGACAGGCACCACTCACAAACAAAAGGATAGCATTGCTTTAAAAAAAAGTTAATTTGTCTGAAATAAGAATTTACAGTAGCATAGCACTATTGCTGTTTGTGCACAAGTTAATACTGTATATGCCACTTTAGCATAACTAGCCATAGATACTACAAAAATCACAACAGTTTTAAGCTGAAAGCCATCCGAGAGCGTCAAGGGAGTTCAACAGTTTGTAGGATTTACTACAGACAGTTTAAAAAGAGTTTCAGCACATTTACCTCCTCCATCACTTTATTAACTAAGAAGTGTCATTAAAAGTTTACCTTGTCTGCTGACGCACAGTTGGTGTCTGATACATCACTGTTTACTACTGCTCCAGTCTAAAGACATCCTGATACTTCTTGCTGCTCTGCTTAAATTTATTTCTGAGCCTTCACAATGCAAGTCTTTGACGCAGACATTAACAACCCTGACATGCACCCTAGCAACTTGATAACTGAATTATTAAATACACAAGCTAAAAAGTTAAATAAATTTAAAAAATGCATAACTTAAACAAATATGCAGTTCCAAATGACAGTAGGAGGGGCCTGTCAAGTTCTGTATTGCAGTGTAAGATATCCATGCTGGCAGGCTTGCAGCAGAGAGGCATTTCTTCTTTCACTGCTCTCCTGTGTGGAGATACACATATTTAGACTGCACATTTTTACAATAAAAAAATCACAAACGTTTTAGTGCTCTTCCAACAGAATGAATATTTAGTCAGGAGAGGAAGGCTGAATGTGTTATCTCATTTATTTTCCATCTGGTTAAGTAAAACCATTTTATTGTAAACCTCAGTGAACTGGTCATTAACTTTACTCTCAAGATTATGTGAACCCTATGATATTTCACAAGAGCCCAAAAATATTATTTCTCCAGAAACAATTTTGGAAGTTATAATTGTAAGTTGTTCTGAGAATTTAACTTATGATATATTGTTTGTTCAGTTTCTAAAAAATGAGCCTCATAAAGTTCTGGAGGGGAAATATTACCTCCCATCTACATTACATGTTGGGCTACTAGAATGGGCTCACTCTTTCACCATGTTTGGTGCACAGGAATATAATTTGTCTTATAGGTTAAAAAAGAAAGAACTTACAGTTCAATTTTTTTACATACTTACTTTGAACTTGTCATCTATAATCTTATGGATTTTATAACAGACTTTCCTAGTTGCCAGGAGAACAGGGTGATCTTAGTTATGTAGATTTTTGAATCTTTTTTGAAGTATGCCCACTTTATACTATTGTGGAAATTGCCTTGCACAAAGAAATTAACATACATTTTTAGAAAGGAAGCGGTTTGTCTGCATGGTTTTCCTATCTCTGTAATTTCTGATAGAGGACCTCAGCTTTGTGTCACACTTTTGCCGTTTCCTTTGCAAAAAAAAAAAAAATGGGTTATGCAGGCAGCTTAACACCTGGAGGGGAATGAACAAACTGAAAAAGTAAATCAGAATCTCTCCAAGTTCTTACATTGCATTATAGACTCTTATCCGTTGTCTGGGCAGACATTCTGCCTAGATCAGAGTTTGCACGTAATGTATTATATATCATAGTCCTATCAAGATATAATCATTTGAGAGCCTATGTGGGTACCAACCATCATTACTTAAGTTTACATCCCTTGCATCCTCAGTCTTGAGTGTGTTGTAAAATTTGCAAAGATTTAAAGCAGTCTGGGAACTAGTGTGGAAGAACCTGAAAATAGTGAAGTCCTCTGTCAAACGGTTAGCAGACCAAAGACATAAAGTGACCTCAAAGTGGCCTTCATGGTCAGACTAAAGGTATGGTTGGTGATGTGGAACATCCACCTAAAACAGGGGTACTTAACTCTGGTCCTAAAGGTCAGCAGTTTGTGTAGGTTTTCATTTCAACCAGTGCTGTAACTATAAGCCAGGTCTAGCAAGCAGGTCCTCCAACTTACAGGGAAAACTTGGGGGTTGGTGGTAAGATTGGCACTCCAGCCACCGTAAGAAACGTCACACTGTTTCAGTGTGGTGCTGATGTGTCACCTATTACACTTGAGTCCTAAACGCTAACAGCACATGCTCCTAACCTCCTCCTCCTCCTCCTAGCAGATAATGAAATTTGGTATTTAATTATGGGCTTGTTAGTGCTTTGATTCTTCCAAGACAAATCTTTATCACAGTGCAAATTTTTTCATTTTCTAAGAACATTATCCATGTGCTTTATGGTCTGTAACAGACTTGTACTTCTTGGTCCTTCCCATCTCTATCATTTATCTTCTTATATAATACGCTACCGTGGCTGTCCATTTGTCTGTCCAGGATTTTAAATCACTTGTATCTCACAAACCATTTGACCTATTGATCTGAAATTTGGTACACATATACTACGCAACATCTACTGTCCGCTTTTGGGATAATGATTTTTATTACTCTTTTTATTTATTTTTTTAATTTTATTGTAGAATCAACTCTTGGTAGCGCGCAGCAGGGCAGCCGTACAGCACATGCATACGGGCGCCATTCTCATCCCTACTACCTTCGCCATCACTTCCCCTACCTCTTCATATCTTAAATCATTCTTGAGGCAGATTAAACACTTAAGTGCCAGCTTAAGTGAAAAATTAAGAAAAACGTACTAAGTAATTGCAACACAAAAACTGACTTAATCAGTTTTAACGCAAAAAGATGTCGACGGAAGAAAAGAAGAAGCGGTCCGCTAGAGTGGAGAAAACGAGCTGCTCACGAAAGCAGCAAGTGTATCAACCTCTGAGCAAATGAATGCTAAACGTACAGAGAAACAGTATGAAAACTAGGAATGCTCAAGTCAAGTGTGTTCAATGCATGTTATCGTGCAGTGCGCCGTTACTGGTTTCAAAGTATTTTATTAAGGCAGTTACTATCTGATGTATATACAGTACACAGGTTTAAATGAAAACATGTTAGCTGGAGAGCTGGTGTTCTTTTGTCATTAGCACCTCATTTTTCCCTGATGTCTGGTTAATCAGAATCAGAATATCTTTATTGTCATTGTAACAAATACAACGAAATTAGGTGCAGTCCCTGCAGTGTCAAAATATAAATACATATAATTACAAAAGGATAAGAAAGGATAAGAAGAAATAAGGTAGAACACAAACATTCAACATAAGAACTTAATTGCACATGAACACTATTGCACAAGATGTCATCTATTGCACTGCTGCATTGGAGGTGATTAGGTGGCAATTCAGTGCCATAATAGCAACAGGGTAGAAACTGTTATTCAGTCTATTAGTCTTTGTTTTGATGCTCCTATATCTTTTGCCTGATGGCAACAGTTGGAACATGTCAAGAGCAGGGTGTGAGGAGTCTTTTAAGATATTTTCTGTTTTCCTGAGGCAGCGAGAGCTGTGCAGTTCATCGAGAGAGGGTAAAGAGCAGCTGATGATCTGCTGGGCAGTCTTTACGATCCGCTGAAGTGTTTTCCTCTGCACTGTTGTGCAGCTGGAAAACCACACACAGAGGCAGTAGCACAGGGTACTCTCAATAGAGCAGGGATAGAAGGACACCAGCAGTTTTTGGGGAATGTTATTTTTCCTGAGGAATCTCAGGAAATAAAGTCTCTGCTGAGCCTTCTTTGCCAGCTCAGCTGTGTTCACATCCCAGGACAGGTCTTCCATGATGTGGACTCCCAGGAAGTGGAAGTCTGACACCCTCTCCACACAGTCCCCTCCAATGTAGAGTGGTTTGATGTCCACTTTCTTTTTTCTGAAGTCCACAACAAGCTCCTTGGTCTTAATTGTGTTCAGGAGCAGGTTGTCAGTGCACCATGTTGTCAGCCACTCCACTTAGTCCCTGTAGGTGGACTCATCCTCTCCAGAGATGAGCCCCACCACAGTGGTGTCATCTGCAGATTTGACGATGGTGTTGCTGTGGTGGGCGGGGGCGCAGTCATGTGTGTACAGCGTGAAGAGCAGAGGGCTCAGCACACAGCCCTGAGGAGAGCCGGTGCTGTTACTGATGGCCGAGGAGATGTGAGGCCCCACCCTAACCCTTTGTGTGCGGTCTGTCAGGAAGTCTTTAATCCATATACAGGTGGAATATGGGAGTCCAAGGGCTAGCAGCTTTCATACCAATCTGTGAGGGATGATGGTGTTAAAATCAGAGCTAAAATCAATAAAGAGGAGATGTACGTAGCTTCCCTGGTGCTCCAGATGGGACAGGGTAGCATGGAGAGCAGCAGCAACAGCATCCTCAGTAGACCTGTTAGCCCTGTAAGCAAATTGGTGTGCATCAAAGGTGGGAGGGATGAAGGACATATTATGACTCCAGACCAGTCTCTCAAAACACTTCATCAACACCGGGGTGAGCGCTACTGGCCGATAGTCATTCAGGCAGGTTATGGGTGATTTTTTTTTGGTAAAGGGAGTAAGATGGAGGATTTCAGACAGGGAGGAACTGAGGCCTAGGGCAGTGACAGGTTAAAGATCTTGGTGAAGACCCCAGCTAGCTGCTCTGCACAGTTCCTCAACACACATCTAGGGACACCGTCGGGACCTGCTGCCTTCCTAGGATTGACAGCCTGGAACAAGCATCTCACCTCATGTTCCTCCACCCTAAGGGAGGGGGTGATGTTGTTGTGAGTTGCTGCTGCGTTTGTAACAGCTGCCTCTGGTAGTTCCATCTCAAAGCGAGCAAAGAAGTGGTTCACCTTAAGAAAAACAGGCAGCAATTAAAACCCAAATGCAGCTGTTCAAAGCTAAAATAGACAACTATAATCATAACAAATAAAGAAACTAAAACTAAAATAGACAACTATAATCATAACAAATAAGGTAAGTAAAGCTAGCCCAAAAAAGTATTGCTCTAGTAGTGAATAAATGGGTTGTTGTAAAAATTTTGGTTAAAGCAAAAACCTGCTCCTACTTTGCACCTCCATGACCAGAGTTGGGTATCCCTGACCTAAGAGTTGTCTCCTGCAAATTTGCTCCTAGATATATCAGAAATTGCAAGATTCAGGAAAGGGCATGTCCAGTGTCTTATCATTTGGTTTTTCCAGCTCATTTCAAGACTCATCCTACTTTTTACATGTCTCATTTGAAAGCAGTGTAAAGTTGGTTTTATTATGACCAAGATTAGCTCCTCTTCTCATTCAGGTGGAGCAGGAGTATGAGGTACAAAAAATTTTAGATTCTTGACTGCATATTTCGCATATGGAGCATTTAGTCCATTGAGATAGATAGATAGATAGATAGATAGATAGATAGATAGATAGATAGATAGATAGATAGATAGATAGATAGATAGATAGATAGATAGATAGATACTTTATTAATCCCAATGGATTAATTAATACATCTTGCCTGAAGAAGGGGCCTGAGTTGCCTCGAAAGCTTGCATATTGTAATCTTTTTAGTTAGCCAATAAAAGGTGTCATTTTGCTTGGCTTTTCTCTAATCCCAATGGGAAATTCACATTCTCCAGCAGCAGCATACTGATACAATAAATAATATTAAATTAAAGAATGATAATAATGCAGGTGAAAAACAGACAATAACTTTGTATAATGTTAAATGTTAACGTTTACCCCCCCCCCCCCCCCCCCCCCGGGTGGAATTGAAGAGTCGCATAGTTTGGGGGAGGAACGATCTCCTCAATCTGTCAGTGGAGCAGGACAGTGACAGCAGTCTGTCGCTGAAGCTGCTCTTCTGTCTGGAGATGATACTATTTAGTGGATGCAGTGGATTCTCCATAATTGATAGGAGCCTGCTGAGCGCCCTTCGCTCTGCCACAGATGTTAAACTGTCCAGCTCCATGCCAACAATAGAGCCTGCCTTCCAGGCGTTTGTCCAGGCGTGAGGCGTCTTTCCTCTTAATGCTCCCTCCCCAGCACACCACCGCGTAGAAGAGGGCGCTCGCCACAACTGTATGATAGAACATCTGCAGCATCTTATTGCAGATGTTGAAGGATGCCAGCCTTCTAAGGAAGTATAGTCGGCTCTGTCCTTTCTTGCACAGCGCATCAGTATTGGCAGTCCAGTCTAATTTATCATCCAGCTGCACTCCCAGATATTTATAGGTCTGCACCATCTGCACACAGTCACCTTTAATGATCACGGGGTCTATGAGGGGTCTGGGCCTCCTAAAATCCACCACCAGCTCCTTGGTTTTGCTGGTGTTCAGTTGTAGGTGGTTTGAGTCGCACCATTTAACAAAGTCATTGATTAGGTCCCCATACTCCTCCTCCAGCCCATTCCTGATGCAGCCCACGATAGCAGTGTCATCAGCGAACTTTTGCACATGGCAGGACTCCGAGTTGTATTGGAAGTCTGATGTATATAGGCTGAACAGGACCGGAGAAAGTACAGTCCCTTGTGGCACTCCTGTGTTGCTGACCACAATGTCAGACGTGCAGTTCCCAAGACGCACATACTGAGGTCTGTCTTTAAGATAGTCCACGATCCATGCCACCAGGTATGAATCTACTCCCATCTCTGTCAGCTTGTCCCTAAGGAGCAGAGGTTGGATTGTGTTGAAGGCGCTAGAGAAGTCTAGAAACATAATTCTTACAGCACCACTGCCTCTGTCCAAGTGAGAGAGGGATCGGTGTAGCATATAGATGATGGCATCCTCCGCTCCCACCTTCTATTGATATGCAAACTGCAGAGGGTCAAGGGCGTGTTGAACCTGTGGCCTAAGGTGGTGAAGCAGCAGCCTCTCCATGGTCTTCATCACATGTGATGTCAGAGCAACAGGCCGAAAGTCATTCAGCTCACTAGGACGTGATACCTTTGGGACCATTGGAAAGGTCACAGTCCTGAAGAGCACTCTTGACATAAAGTGGATCATGTTACATACTCCTGATTTCTTGCAGTACTTTCATCATAAAAGGGCCACACCTTAGGAAGAGAGCTATATCATGATTTTTAATTTTTCTTAATGGTTCCTGGGGCACTAAATATAATTTATATGTATATCATTTTTGTTGTTTGTAAGACCCAGGAATTCAATGGTCACATTTATTTTTATGTTTCAATGTATCTTTCTTAGGTTAGTTATTGTTTTCATTACCCTGTGGTGGAATTTTGTTTCTTCAATGGGCATCACTGTTATTTTGGTCAGGTTACCTGCATCATTCTGGTTTTCAGTCTCTTTGCTCCCATTTTTCACTATGATTTTTTGCCTTACATTCTGGGCTTAAGTTATTTGGTTCTTGCTCATCTAATTATGACTTTACTGTAACTTGCTTTCACTGACTTCACTCTTTCTCCTGATTCCATTATTAAAAACAGCTGCTGCCACATGCAGTCAGCACAATGACAAGAAATATCAGAGTAAAAAAGAAACTGTACAGTAAAATACAACAACAGATTTCATTTATACACAATATGTGTGGAATCTATAGAATCTGAAATGTATAGTTAAGTAACGTGAAAGGACCCAAGGTAGGAGAGGGTACTATAAGCAGTATAAAATGGCATGAGGCAAGGGTACAGCATTACAAGGCCATAATGAAGGTGAAAATATACTACTAAAAAATTATACGAACACTTTTTAATCAGAGTATAGCATCAAGTCAATGAAACTTCTGGGCTATTGATCATTTTCAGTTAAGTAGCAGAGGGAGTTGTTAATCAGTTTCAGCTGCTTTGGTGTTAATGAAATCAACAACAGGTGCACTAGAGGGGCAACAATGAGACGATCCCCAAAACAGGAATGGTTGAACAGGTGGAGGCCACTGTTTTTTTCCCTCCTCATCTTTTCTGTCTGTTTTTTCACTAGTTTTGCATTTGGCTATGGTCAGTGTCCCTACTGGTAGCATGAGGCGATACCTGGACCCTACAGATGTTGTACAGGTAGTCCAACTTCTCCAGTATGGTACATCAATATGTACCATTGCCAGAAGGTCTGCTGTGTTTCCCAGCATAGTCTCATGGGCATGGAGGAGATTCCAGGAGCCAGGCAGTTATTCTAGGAGAGCTGGACAGGGCTGTAGAAGGTACTTAACCCATCAGCAAGACCGGTATCTGCTCCTTTGTCCAAGGAGGAACAGGATGAGCACTGCCAGAGCCCTACACAATGACCTCCAGCAGGCCACTGGTGTGAATGTCTCTGACCAATGTGAGATATGGCCGGTCATTCATCCCGGCCAATACCCCCAGGCCGCTAGATGGAGCTCTCGTTGCATCATGGAGGTACCCCGAATGCCAGCAGGGAATTATGGACAACAAAGTTTTTATGCACAGCCCTGCTGGCTACTATGGGGACCACCAGGAGTCGCTGCAGGGAGGCACAAGGACATCTATTTTCCCTACACCCCACGTCCCAGTCACATGGACAGAAGGAATGACATGCTTCCGGGATGAAAAAGAAGAGTTTTTGATCTGACCCAGAAGTGCTAAGAAGTCACATGGACTGAGGGTTCAGAAGCACTTCCGGGTCACAGACTATAAAGGACTCTGGGACATCCCAGACAAACGAGCTGAGCTGGGTGGAAGGGTGGCAACGCATCTGGGAGAGTGGAGGATTGGTTATTGTTGGATTATTGATTGTTTATTGAGTATTGTGGAGTGGAGGGTGCTTTGTGCACATTATTATTACAATAAATTCAATTATTGGACTTTTACCTGGTGTCTGGCGTGGTGTCCGAGGGTTCAAGGGAGCGATAGCGCCCCCTATCTGTCACACCAAACAATCAGAAACAGACTTCATGAGGGTGGCCTGAAGGCCCAATGTCCTCTAGCCCAGCACTGTGGAGCTCGATTGGCATTTACTATAGAATTCCAGAATTGGCAGGTCAACCACTGGCGCCCTGTGCTTTTCACAGATGAGAGTAGGTCCACCCTGAGCACATGTGACAGACGTGAAAGGTTCTGGAAAAGCTGTGGAAAACGTTATGCTGCCTGTAACATTGTTCAGCATGACCAGTTTGGTGGTGGGTCAGTGATGGTCTGGGGAAGCATATCCATGAAGGGACACACAGACATCTACAGGCTACAACAACAACAACAACATTTATTTATATAGCACATTTTCATACAAATAATGTAGCTCAAAGTGCTTAGACAAAGGCTAGACAATGGCATCTTGACTGCCATTAGGTATCGGGGTGAAATCCTTGGACCCATTGTCTGACCCTATGCTGCTGCAGTGGCTCTTGGGTTCCTCCTGGTGCACAACAATGCCCGGCCACATGTGGCGAGAGTATGCAGGCAGTTCCTGGAGGATGAAGGAATTGATACCATTGACTGCCCCCCACGCTTGCCCAACCTAAATCCAATAGAACACCTCAGGACACCATCTGTTGTCTCATTAGGAGCATGCCCCTACGTTGTCAGGCATGCATACAAGCATGTGGGGGCCATACAAACTTAAGTACGATTTTGAGTTTCTGCAATGAAATTTCCGCAAAATGGACTAGCCTGCCGCATCATTTTTTCACTTTAATTTTCGGGGTGTCTTTGAATTCAGCCCTCTGATACTTTTCATTTCCATCAAACAATGTGGCATCCTTTCATTCCTAACACATTATCCAGTTCATATCAGTATAGATATCCAGCATGATTTTTTCCCCATTGAGATCTGATGTGTTTTCAAAGTGTTCCTTTTATTTTTTGAGCAGTTTATTTTCAGGTATTGGAAACATAAGTAATCACGATATGGAGTGTAATCAGGCTTCTCTAGAATGTATAGATTTTATGCTTCGACATGGTGACATGTAAGGTATTTCATGGGTGAAAGAGAATTGTCAATGTATACTAGTAAATTCTTAGAAAACCCCTGAGCAGTAAAAGGTAGGTGACTACTTATATTGGGGTCTTCATGACAATTGTGGAGTTAGGCTGTCACTTTGGTTTTGAACTGGGGCTTCAGCACTTCTCTGGTAGAAGGTAGGGGCTGAAGTGGAGAGAGAGAGAAAAAGAGGTGAGATGTGAAGAGGGAAGTCTGAGCAAACATTTAGCGAACATGTGAATGGGCAATGTTGCCAGGCAGTTAGGGGCAAAACACCTGCTTAGGTACATCCAAAGTGGCCTCAGGATTCTTGTTTTGTTGTTAGCTTTAACCTAATAATTTTTGCTTGTTCCTCCTCATCCTTAAAGGTTGCTCTAATTTACCCATTTGTTTTTTTCATATTATTCTAGTTTAAGGGGACACAATGAGAGCACATCCTAGTGTTCCAAAGTGATAAAAAGGCTTTCCAATTATATTACACCTTTATTAGGCAAGCAACTAAAGCTTGGTCTGCTAATTTAAAGGCATTTTATGGCTGTAAGAATGTACAGTGTATATATATATTACAAAATGTTCCTTTTTTGTCTGAGGAGTACAAGGCCTTTTTGTTTTTGCAGGTGATATATGAGATAATAAGAATAACAATTTCACCTGACAATTTTCTAAATTTTCAAATTCTGTATTTTAATTTAGATAAACTGTTTGCCAGTATATTATAAAAAAAATATATAAATGTTTGAAATTAAACACTGACTACAAGAACAAAGTCCACTTACAGTAGCTGACCAAGAAAAAATACTGTGAAAGCCCAAGACAACAGTATGCCACATTTAATTCCTCCAATCAATTATTACAGTTTCATGAAACAAGCATGTCCAATAAAAAATATTAAGTGGACAGCTTATTTGTCAACCAGATAATCTATTAATATATCCATTAAATTCACAGAGAGGTAGTCCCTAGGGACGGCCTGTCCATTTTGCGAATGAGATATACACTGCAAGTCAGTAAGTGGTTTAAGAAATGTTGTTAAAAGATATCAAGGCTCATGTTTCATAAGCAGGTGCTTACAATACTCACAGAGAGTGACAGGCAGAATGTGCATGGAAAAGCATTAAAGTTGCCAGAAAGATTACTTTGTCATATAAGAGTTAATGCTAAATCATTGGATTTAATCTGAAAATGTTATTCCCTTGACTAATAAATATAAATTATTTCAACAACACACTACTATTTTGTCTAACTGACTAGATGTCAAGTTATCAGTCTGAAACCCAATAAATGCACTTCTATATACCATTAAAAATGACACTTCTTGCAACTCTAATGCATTTTCACAAGCATTAGTTTAACAACAATTTCAAAGTAATTTACTATGTAAATACAATCCATGTGCTCCACAACATTAAGATGGTGTCTTTTTAAATCAAATATGAGCTATGCCCCAATTAAAAAATAATTGGCTAGAAAATAAATGGAACTCAGTATTAATGAATAAATAACATGGGACCTCAGTGCCATGAGGTCTTAGAAGTAGAACTAAAGCCTTACCTTTCTTTCCTGGTCTCTCTGTCTCTTTCTCTATTAGATGAGAGTCAGGCATCACTGCCACCTTTTGGGTAAAATACCTCATAAAATCCTGCAAAGGCTGCCACAGATTGTCTTTCGGATGCACACTCCCCCAAGGTGTTGCCTTATTACTTCCCACATCTGCTTCTCTCTCTTTCTGGAGCTCTGGTGAGACCTCCCTCTGTCCCATGCTACCTTTTCCTGTCAGCTATTAATTTGTACACAAGTCCATCCATTACTATAAATAACATAACATTCTTAAACCCAATTAACTCAACTCAGAGCTAATCAAAATCTACCCTGGAAGCAATGAGCACAATCCAATAAGCAATTGTGCAATTCAAAGATATAAAGATTGACTTGCTTCCTGGTGACCGCAGAACTAGATAGTAATGAACAGATGGCACATTATACTGTAATTGGTCCCATATTTTTGCCAACTGATCAAAAAGGGAGCTCACTCTTAATAAGACAATAATTAGATAAGCTGTAGAGGGTATTGACTAAAACAGGGGTTTTGGTCTTGTCCGTTTATAGGAGATGGATGTCTGAAGCAGAGCTCCGCTAGCAGCGGCTTTATTTTCCCACGCATTTCATATTATTTAGAGGTATCCTGTATTTAACCCGACCAAGGAACTTCCACTACAATATACAAGCATGAGTAACAAGAAGAAAAGTCAGAAAGAACCGGAAAAGAAACTTAAAGCTGCAGCAAAGTCTGGACAGACTTCCGGCCTGAGTGCAAGTGCAAGGTATGGCCTCACGGAGACTGACCTGGAACAGGCAGACGAATGCGCAGATTTCCTGGGACCCCGCTCCATTGTATCATCTTCAGTCGAGAGTGAAAATGGGAGCGAAGGTGCAAGTGATACAGGTCGCGATGGATCGCCGATTTCTAAGGATCATTCGAGACTAGAAAAGGCCCTGCAGGATGTGCTCTCATCTACTCATCGCGAGCCTGCAACATCTGCTGTAACAGGAGCTGCATTTCCACTCGCGGAGCACGAACGCCGAAGCGAACTGTCTGAACTGAAAGAGATGATCGCTACACTGGCCACTGCCATGGTTACGGCCATGAATGAGCTTAAGAAAGATAACAAGAATGATCTTAAGAAGGTGACCATTGAGCTCAAGAAGGATAACAAAGATAAGGAAACGCGTCTATTTAAACGTTTTGACGTGAACTTTAAAGGCATGTTGGAGAAATTAGTGGAACACATCGAAGAAACTAATTCCAAACTGAAAATGCCTGCTGACCAGATTAATGACGTTTCAGATCAGCTGGAAGATGTTAAGCAGGGACTCACGGCTCGAGTTGAAACAGCGGAACAACTGACGTCTAACGCCGATGAAAAAGCCACAGCTGCGAATTCCGAATGCAAAAAACTTGGAGACAGACTTGCAGCCCGGGAGGATGGGTGCAGAAGAAATAATATAAGAATTGAGGGTATACCTGAGAAACGAGAAAGCTCAAGCCCAGTGAAATTTGCAGTAGAATTACTGTCTAAAATAATTGGAGATGACTTTAAACTCGACATTGAGATAGCCACGGCTTATCGCACAAACAGACCAAGCACCTTTAAACCTAGGTCTTTTATTGTCCGCTTCGAGCGACTACGATGTAAGCTTGATGTGATGGCACTTCTCAGACACAAGCAAGAGATTATATTTGAAAATAATCTTATTCGTATTTTCCCCGACTTCTCACCATCAACAGCTGCAAAACGCAGATCCTACATTGACATTAAAAAGTTGCTACGGAAAGCCGATATCAAATACAGCCTCTTGTATCCCGCCAAACTGAAAGTGGAAGTTCAAGATCAATATTATATTTTCCTAAGCAAAGAAGAAGCTGAAAAGGAACTAAAGAAGCTGTTTCCGACACTTTTTTGAAAGTTAATAAGGAGCCGTATTCTATCAAGGCACGGGAAGGACCTATGATCTGCTCTCTGGATCCATGTTTAAAGAGACTGGTATCATAATTATACGTCCTTTTCTTTATCTGGACTTTATATGTTTATGTTTTAATCAGAGTTATAGAGCTATAGACGTGAGTGTGAAAATGTGGAAGTAATTAAAGTAGGATTCGTTTTTTTTTTTCTTTTTTTTTTTTTTTATTCTACTATACCTTAAAGTAGACTGTTTAACATCATACCCTTGGTTTATTGCTTTTTCTACTATTTATACTATTACCATTATACTATTACAGTAGGAATTACCAGGTTTATCCTAGACTAGTTTTTTAAAATCATTCCCAGGGTTGATTCTTTTTTTTTTTTTTTTAATCTTAATATCTTAACTTAAAAGCGCTGAAGATTATTTCAAGCTTAAATACTGTTAATGAGAATATTTTCGGCAGATAGTATTAAGAATTTAGCTGCAAAAGATATCTCTGTTTTAATTCTCTAACGCCGCTGCAGGGTGGGGTTTGTTTTGTTTTGGACGGGCTCTGTCTCTTCGTATGTCAGAGGACTGGGACATCGCAAAGTGGGATCTAGCCTCATGTGGGGAGGCAAAATGGGGGGTGGGGGGATAAAGGGGGGGAGAGAAGGAGAGCAGGTTATATCTAATCTATTCTTGTAATCCTTATAATTATAAATATCAATGCAACAATAGGCTAAAATGCAATAACTCATGGGGAATCTTGAAACTAAGATTAAAACTGCCATATTACCAATTAAAACTATAAAATGACATTAAAAACTCAGAATGTCTCCATGATGGGACAGTTAACTTTCTGAGCTGGAATGTTAAAGGCCTGAATCACGAATTAAAGAGAAAGAAAGTATGCTCTCACCTAACAGGCTTAAACGCTAAAATAGTATTTTTACAGGAGACCCACTTACTAACCAAGGATCAGTTCAGACTACAAAAAGACTGGACTGGCCAAATGTTCCATTCTAGCTTTATAAAGAAAACTAGAGGTGTGGGAATTCTCATACATAGAACAGTTCCATTTGTAGCATCAGATGTAGTGTCGGACCCTGAAGGGAGATATGTGATGGTCATGGGCAACTTATATAACAGTAAAATGATTTTGATAAATGTTTATGCACCCAATGTTGATGATAAGGAATTCATGCAAAATCTATTTGCATCCATTCCCAATGTGAACACTCATAAAATTATAATGGCTGGGGACTTTAATTGTGTTTTAAATCCACTCTTAGATAGGACTCCTGTGACAGGGGGGATGACATCTAATACTGCAAAGATAATTACACAGTTTTTAAATGATCATAACCTATCAGACCCCTGGAGGTTTCTTAACCCAAACTCAAGAACATATTCGTTCTACTCACCAGTGCATTATAGCTACTCAAGAATTGATTATTTTTTTATAGATAATAATTTCCTGCCTACAATTAAATCATGCAAATACGACACAATTGTTATCTCTGACCATGCCCCTCTAGTCTTGGAGCTAAAATCATTAAGCCCCTCACACTCACCTCGCAGATGGCGTCTTAACCCTCTTTTATTGGCAGACGAGAACTGCACAGAATTTATATCCAAACAAATCAGCTTCTTCCTAGAGACAAACACGTCCACAGAGGTTTCTGCAGGAACACTCTGGGAAACTCTAAAGGCCTTCTTAAGAGGACAGATTATTTCATATCTTTCCCACAGAAATAAATTAGAAACCAAGAAAGTGTCAGAGCTAAGAAATGAAATTACTAAAATAGATGAAGAACAAGCCAGGCGTCCAAATGAAGTTCTCCACAGGAAAAGGCAGGCCCTGCATACAGAACTTAACATCTTAACAACTAAAGAAACTGAACAACTTATTTATGTCTAGACAGCATTACTATGAACACGGAGAAAAAGCTAATAAGCTTTTAGCTCAACAAATTCATAAACAAGAAGTTCACAATGCAATACCAGTAATCACCAACAAGAATGGAGAAGAAATCATCGACCATAATAAAATAATGCACACATTTAGAGATTATTATAAGTCTTTATATTCTACTGAGCCCAAAGAAGACAACACACAATCTAATGCATTTCTGGATACATCACAGATACCACAAATAGATGCTTTAAGTGCTGAGGAACTGGATAAACCTCTAACGCTAACAGAATTACTAGACGCTATAAAGTTATTACAAAGCGGGAAATCATCAGGCCCTGATGGTTACCCGTAGAATTTTATAAGAAATTCTCCACTTTGCTAGCTCCCCTCTTATTGGCAACATTTACAGAAGCTAGAGACAACCAAATACTACCTCAAACATTTCGACAAGCATTAAGCACCGTCTTTCCTAAACAAAATAAGGACTTGTTACAATGTGCATCATACAGACCAATTTCACTCCTGAATAATGATGTTAAGATACTCTCAAAAATCCTAGCTAGAAGGATGGAGAAAGTGCTGCCCTCAGTAATATCACAAGATCAAACTGGATTTATTAAAGGCCGACACCTATCTTCCAATCTCCAACGCTTGTTTAATGTTATATATTCACCAGCAAAATCAAACACCCCAGAGATATTACTATCATTAGACGGAGAAAAAGCATTTGATATGATTGAATGGAATTACCTTTTCACTGCATTGGAGAAATTTGGGTTTGGCCCGAATATTTGTGCATGGATCAAACTACTGTATACCAATCCAGAAGCTTCAGTTTGTATTAATAACATTTGCTCAGACTACTTTAAACTAGAACGTGGTACCAGACAAGGATGTCCCTTGTCGCCACTGTTGTTTGCAATCGCTATTGAACCACTGGCGGTTCACTGCCGAAATTCTTATCAGATAAAGGGGATTGTCAGAGAAGGACTGGAACAGAAAATTTCTCTATATGCAGATGATATGGTCTTACATATATCAGACCCAGAAAACACTGTCCCTGCTGTTTTAACAGCACTAAAAGAATTTCAAAAGATATCTGGTCTTAGAATTAGCAGATCAGTTTAAATACCTAGGGGTAAATATCACAAGTAAACATAAAGCTCTTTATCAACAAAATTTTGGCGTCTGTGTGGAAAAAAATTAAGCAAAACTTGCATAGATGGTCAACCCTTCATCTCACTCTAGCCGGAAGAATTAACATTGTTAAGATGAATATCCTTCCTAAACTTCTCTTTTTATTTCAAAACATTCCAATATATATCAATAAATCGTTTTTTAAACAGTTAGATTCAACAATAACCTCATTCATTTGGAACTCAAAACACCCACGTATCCGAAGAGCGACCCTACAAAGACCTCAGGCAGAAGGTGGCATGGCTTTACCTAATTTTCAGTTTTATTACTGGGCAGCAAACATACAAGCCATAAAAACCTGGACACAAATAAATGAACATACACAGGCTTGGTCTGCAATAGAAGTAAAATCCTGTAGTACTTCTTTATATTCCCTGCTCTGCTCTCCAATAAATGAAAGTTATCGCAAATATACTAAGAACCCAATTGTGCTTTACTCACTCAGAATATGGAACCAAATTAGAAAGCATTTTAAGATGGAAAATCTTTTATCAGTGGCACCTCTGCAAGAGAACCACCTCTTTCAACCTTCGCAAGTATATCCAGTTTTTAATACCTGGAAAAGTTTTGGGATTAAAATGCTCAGAGATCTTTATATAGACAACATATTTACATCTTTTGAAAATTATGTTCAAAATTCAACCTCCCAGCTACACATTTCTTTTACTATCTTCAAATTAGAAATTTTGTTAAACAGAAATTGCCCGATTTCCCCCACCTTGTGCCCTCCACAATGCTGGAAAAAATACTGCTCAATTTCGAGGAAATAAACACTATTTCCGCAATATATAAAATCTTATTAGAGTCCCTACCTTTCAAAGATCCAAGAGGACATTGGGAAGAAGATCTCTTAATCAATATATCAGAAAAGGAGTGGAAGGTAGCAAAGCAGAGAATTCACTCGAGTTCTATATGCGCAAAGCATAGAATTATTCAACTAAAAATTATATATCGAGCACATCTGTCTCGCTTAAAACTGTCCAAAATGTTTCCAGGGAAGGATCCAACCTGCGAACACTGCAACTAAGCTCCTGCCTCACTGGGTCACATGTTCTGGGCCTGCACCAAACTAACATCATTTTGGACAAAAATTTTTAAGTGCCTCTCAGACAGCCTTGGTATCACAATCCCTCCTAACCCATTAATAGCTGTGTTCGGTGTTCTTCCAGATGGACTTGAATTGGAGAAGGACAAGCAAACGGTGATTGCATTCACTACACATTTTGGCACGCAGACTTATTTTGTTAAATTGGAAGAATCCTAATTCTCCTCTTATAAGTCAGTGGGAAACCGATGTTTTATATTATTTGAAATTGGAAAAAATCAAATTCTCAGTTAGAGGATCTGTACAAAATTTTTTCAAAACATGGCAGGATTTAATCAATATTATTTTAGAATAAGAGAAATAACTATTACCGCATTTAACTCCCTTCTCCATCTCTTATTTACATAGATATTTACTTCTCCCTTTCTTTTGTTTAATGTTGCCTTATTAAAAAGCCTTAAGCAATTTTCCTTTAGCTAAGCTCTCCTTCTCAGGGGTGGGGTTTGATTTGTCTTCAAATTTGTTGGGTTATAAATAGATCTGTTTGTATGGAATGATTACAATGAAAATTAATAAAATAAAAAAAATATAAAACAGGGGTCACCAACTCCGGTCCCGAAGGACCTCCATGGCTGCAGGTTTTCATTCTAACCCTTTTCTTAATTAGTGACCTGGTTTTGCTGCTAATTAACTTCTTTTGAATTCATTTTAATTGACTTGCTCTTCAAGACTTAGACCCCTTTAATTGTTTCTTTTTCCTCAATTAACCACCAAACAGTGAGATGCAAAATGAACCAAAACATGACCAGCAAACTGTGTCCATCACACAATATTAGAGAATAAGGAAAGATGAAGGTTTCAGGAATGTTGATCTGCTCAGGTCCACAAAACATTTGAATACAGTAGTGCTCTTAGAAAAGAGAAAATCAAAAATTTCAGAAATGTCTGCTATTGCACCATGAGAGCAGCAACAAGCCATGGAATTAAAGAACAGGTTTAATTAAATCAGAGAATTAGAATCAGAGCCTAATTAAGCAGCTGGTTGGAGTGAAATTAGTTGGAGTTTGAGGCCCTGACTTAGATGGTTTTTAAGGAAAGAAATGAGGCAATTCAGGGGAATGAGGAAGAAATTCAGGGGAATAAATCTTAAAAAGCGAGTCAATTAAAATATAAGGAAAAGGAGCAGCAAAAACTGGTCACCAATTAAGAAAAGGGTTAGAATGAAAACCTGCAGCCACGGTGGTCCTCCAGGATTGGAGTTGGCGACCCCTGGGCTAAAAGATCTGAAGCTCACAATGTTCATGCAAGACACAGAACTGTCTGTATAATGTGCACCCGAGTCTGCACAATAGTATGCTGTGTCCTGAAGAAGAGGTGTCTGCTTCAAAAAGTGCTGGCCAAGGTAGTATTTTACATCAAGTGGTCCAGATTCCAGTAATACCATATTTATAGAACATAGCAAATGCTCTTCAAGGCCTTTATGCGACATGCCTGCTATAAACTAAGGATTAATTAGTGCTTATAGCATTATTACATTCATTGTTTGTATTATACCTTGGGCTTTTTTTTCAGTTTTTTATGTGATTGTGGGTAGATTGATTTTTAAGGTGTGTATTATTTTTTTCATGTTTTTATTTTTTGTTTTTTCTGTTTTTTACTTTGTGGGAAATTATTTGTCTACCTTAGTATAAGTTTTCTCCTTATTAGTTTATTTGAATTACATGATGCTATATGTCTGTTGTATACTAATTGTATTGCTCGTTGTACTTACACTGACCTATGTTATTATTTGTCTAGATTGCTGCAACAGCATTCCAGAATGGCAGTGGCTTCTTTCACAGAATAATGCGTCCTGCTACTCAGCAAAATTTGTTCAGGAAAGGTTTGGGAATGTGACAAAGAAATAGTTCAAGGTGTTGACTTGGCCTCCAAATTCCCCAGACCTCAGTCCAAATGAGTATCTGTTGGATGTGCTGGAATAACAACTTTGATGCTTGGAGGCTTCACCTTGCAGGTTACAGGACTTAAAGAATGTGCTGCTAACGCCTTGGTGCCAGATACCACAGGACATATTCAGAAATCTTGTGGAATATGTGTCCGAATGGGACACAAGGGGGACATAAACAATATTAGGCAGGTGGTCTCAATGTTTTGGAAAATTGGTATATATATATATATAACTTAGCCCAGCCGGTCTGGGGGAAATTCCGCAGCATGTTCGGGCTCCTCGAACAAATAAAATCAGCCTCACAATCTGGGAGAGCAGAACGGTTCCCTAGTGGATTCTGTGGGGATTATGTCCCACTTAACCGGTCCCTTTGATGTGCTCCGAAGCCTGTTTTGCAGTTCCCGGGCCATCAGACGTGCAACCTGCCTGGAGAGGAGGTGGAATGCAGGTGGAGGGGGAGGGACGGTTTATGTGCACTTACCAACCCCCTGACGCTATCTCATACGGGCATTGTAGTTAGGAATGGATTTAAAGTCGAGGCCCTCTTTGACTCAGGCAGCAACATCTTCATTGTTGATTGCGGATATGTATTAGTGCGACAGTGGATAAAGGGAAAGACCAGTATTAAATGTATACACTGAGAAATCTGAAAATACAAAACCGCCCGGTGTTTCATCTGTCAGGGAGGATCGCTGAGAAACATCCCTGTTGCGGTCCTCCCTTCACCACCTTTTCCAGTGATTCTGGGGCGGGACTGGTCTAAAAATAAATGTGGTATGCTTTTGACTACTTCCGAATGAAGCTTAGGCCTAATTATAGACGGGGATGACCTGACTCAAGCTGTCTCCATGCGTGTAATCAGCCGGCGGAGAGAGATACGGATCCCCAAGAAAGGGGCGAGGAGATTCCCGGGCTGTCGCAGGCAGATACGTCATCTACTTGCGCCTCAACAAGCCGGGATGATGCTCTGCCCCTTGAGGTCAGACTGGACCCTCTCTCCGAAATGCAGTTTCAGTTTAAAGAAATGCCGGCTTCTTTCAAACCGTGGCAGTGGAATGATAACTCCCTGAAATTTGCGAAAAATGCAGTCATGCTTGTCAATGGCCAATGCACTCATCAACCCATGCCACAGGGTCCTCACTTTGTGATTGAAAACGATCTGTTACATCGAATAGCGGAACATGAGGGGGGTGAGAAAACTGTTGCTAATCCCACAAACCTACCGGTGGCAGGTCTGTGAGTTGGTGCATGCTCATCTCCTGGGTGGCCATTTGGGCACTGAAAAAACACTAGAGTGAATTAAGCCCCGATTTTACTGGCCGGGAATTAATGAGGAGGTTCGCCGTTTTTGTGTCTCTTGTCCCGAGTGTCAATTACGGCAAATTCCTAGGAGGAACCGTGCTCCTCTCATTCCCCTTCCCTTGATTGATGTCCCTTTTGAAACGTATTGGGGTCGATATCACAGGACCCCTGGAGCTCTCAGCCTGAGGACATAAATACATATTAGTCCTTGTGGATTATGCTACTCGATATCCTGAGGCTGTTCCGTTGCGCTCTGCTACATCTAAGGCAATCTCACGGGAATCAGTAGGGGTTTTCACGCGTGTCGGCATTCCTAAAGAAATCCTTACGGATCAAGGGATGCCTTTCACCTCGGAAACGTTCAGAGAAACTGCCAAATTACTTAAAATAAAGCACTTAAGGACCGTGGTGTATCATCCTCAAACCAACGGTCTTGTAGAGAGGTTTAATCAGACTCTCAAACAAATGCTTCGCAAGGTGGTCAGCAGGGATGGGAGAAACTGGGATCAGCTCCTCCCCCTCATCCTTTTTGCATATCCGAAAGTCCCACAAGCCTCTACGGGATTCTCACCATTTGAATTATTATATGGACGACAACCTAGGGGAATATTGGATATTTTAAAAGAAGGATGGGAAGGAGAGGCTCTTCCCTCTACCAATATATTAGAATATATCGTTCAATTACGCGATATTATAACCGTGGCACAACCCTCCGAGAATTCCAACCGGGGGATCAGGTCATGGTCTTGGTTCCAACCTCTCATTCCAAATTACTTGCCCACTTGCCCACAAGAACCTTACAAAATTAAGGAGAGAAAAGGACTCATCAATTATTTGGTGAAACAGCCCAATCGTCGACCGAGGGAGCAGATTTATCATGTGAACTTTCTGAAGCCATGGAAGAAAAGGGATCCAGATCCCTTCTCCGCTCAGCCCTGTTCATTCTTTACTCAATCTACCATCCTTAATTTCGGGCCAAAGCTAAATTACAAACAGAGACGGGAGCTGGAAACAGCTATCCTCTCCGTCCACGAGGTTGTGAGCGAGAAACCGGGACAGACCTCTCTGATTACACATGATATTGTGACCGAACCTGCAGTTGTAGTTCAAGAACGTCCCTATCGACTACCCAAAGCAAAAAAATTTGACGTGGAACTTGAAATCAAATGCATGCTGGACCTAGGTGTGATAGAGGAAAGTTATAGTCCATGGTCCAGTCCCATTGTATTGGTTTCTAAGCCTGATGGAAGTTGGAGGTTTTGCAATGACTTCCGTCGGCGTAATCAAGTTTCCCAATTTAATGCTTATCCAATGCCTCGAGTGAACGACCTCCTTGAGAGGCTCGGACAAGCACAATTCTTGACCACACTTGACATGACAAAGGGGTATTGGCAGATTCCTTTAACGGACTCTGCAAAGGCCAAGACCGCGTTCAGTACCCCTAGTGGACACTGGCAGTATCACATCCTTCCATTCGGGTTACACGGGTCACCTGCAACTTTTCAGCGTCTGGTGGATAGAGTGCTTCGCCCCCATAATGCGTATAGTGCTCCTACCTGGATGATGTCGTCATCTACTCCAGCACATGGAAGGAACACATACAGCAGGTCACTGCAGTGCTTCAAACACTGGGAAAAGCTGGACTTCGGATTAATCAGAAGAAATGTTTCTTTGGATTGAAGGAAGCAAAATATTTGGGCTACCTGGTGGGTTGGGGTTCTGTTTAACCACAGTGTTCAAAGATTGAAGCCATAGTACACTGGCCTCGTCCACGAACCAAGAGGCAGGTCAAGGCCTTTCTCGGATTAGCCGGGTACTACCACCAGTTTGTACCCCCAGTTTTCGGAGAGAGCGGCACCCTTGACTAACTTAACAAGGAAGAGGGCTCCAAATAATGTGGTATGGGATGATACGATGGAGGCTGTATTTAGTGACTTAAAACAGGCCCTTATGTCAGTACCAGTGTTGAAAGCTCCTAATTTTTCTCTTCTTTTCATTCTCCAGACCGACGCTTCGGACACAGGCCTGGGAGCAGTGCTGAGCCAAAACGTTGATGGTGTTGAACACCCCGTCATGTACCTGAGCCGGAAACTGTTGGAACGGGAAACCAGGTATGCGGCGGTGGAACGAGAAGCACTTGCTATTAAATGGGCGATTACAAAGTTGAAGTGCTATCTCTTGGGTTGGGAATTCACTCTTGTGACGGATCATGCACCCTTACAGTGGATGGCCCTACACAAGGAGTCGAATCCTCAAGTCACCAGGTGGTTTCTTGATCTTCAACCGTATAAGTATTTGCTTGTTCATCGTAGGGGCTCCCTCCATTCCAACGCCAATGCTCTTTCTTGTTCACACGACCTCTCGGTGCAGGTCGCCCGACCCGGCAGGTCTGGGCTGAGGGGGGCCTTGTCACACATGTGCTATTAGGAGACAGCTAAAGGGCTTAAGTAATGGTAATACTATGCCAGACCAGGGGGTGGCAGAGTGTGCTGACTGTCTCTCTCAGGCTCTTGATCACTCTGGCTGAGCTCCAGAGAACCTGTGTGAAGATGGGTGAAACTTCCAGAAGGACAACCATTCCTGCAATACTTCTGACAGAGTGGCCAGATAGAAGCAGGATATCAAATTTTTGGGCTCTCTTCAGTAAAAGACACATGGAAGGCCAAAAAAGGTGTGTAAAGGACTCTCAAACTGTAAGAAACAAGATTCTCTGGACTGATAAACCAAAATTATTGTCATGTCTGGAGAAAATCAAACACCATTTATCACTTGTGCAATATACCATTATAACAGGGAAGCATGCTTGTGGCATTGTTAGGCCAAGGGTTTGCTTTTCAGTAGAAAAAAATGGAAGACTAGACAGGGTTGAGGAAAAGCTGAACAGACATGTCCTTAATGAAAACCAGCACAAGAATGCTCTGGACCACAGACTGGGCCAAAGGTTCACCTTCCAACACGACAATGACCCTAAGCACAAAGCATAGACAACACAGGGGTGGGCCATGGATAGCTCTGTGAATGCCCTTCCCAGACTTGAACCCAATCAAACACCTCTGAAAACACCTCAAAATAGACGTCCACCAATGTTCTCTATGCAACCTGACAGAGTCTGAGAGGATCTGCAGAGAAGAATGGCAGAAAATCTCCAAATTTAGGTGTGCAGGCTTGAATCACTGCCAAAGGACTTTCAACTAAGTATTGAGTAAAGGGACTCAATGCTTGTGTAAATTTGATATTTCAGTTTGCTATTTTTACTAAATTTGAAAAAAAAAATTTTAAATCCCGTTTTTGCTTTACCATTCTGGGGTACTGAGTTTTTGGGCCTGAATGCCTGACAAAAAGGAGAACATGTGAAAAACTCTAGAGTGTTATGTGTTAATTATGATTTTTTGTATTGTAATTTTAAATAATAATATTTATGAATGTTGTGTTTGTTACTTAGTTTTACTTGATCTTTAAGCTTAAAAAAGCACCATAAGTTAGTCAGGGTGCATTGGTGTCGTGATTTATAGATAGCTGAGCAGCTACGTGGCATGGAAGTCTGGTTGGATGCATTAAAAACCAGGAAACAGGAAACAGGAAAACCAGGAAACAGAATATGTTTCACAAGAAAACTGTATGAAAAGTTAAACAGCACATGGATATGGCTGCCTCACGTGCAAGGCTGAAATCAGTCCTTGATGGCACACCAGTAAAACTGAAAGTAAACCATTCATTATAGTAGATATATTTTTTCATATAACTACAAAACATGGG
Organism: Erpetoichthys calabaricus; assembly: GCF_900747795.2. Taxonomy (NCBI): domain Eukaryota; kingdom Metazoa; phylum Chordata; class Cladistia; order Polypteriformes; family Polypteridae; genus Erpetoichthys; species Erpetoichthys calabaricus. The sequence goes on along the minus strand of NC_041399.2, from coordinate 149,133,830 downwards.
AATTTGCACTTCATAAGAAGTTGATCAATACCAGCTTAGAATTACTACAAATTAGAGTCAGCATGACTGAAAATGGATGTATCAATAAACTATATTTAGTTATGTAACTAAATATTAGTTTATAGCTAGATAGACAGGCAGACAGAAGCATGGAAAAAACTGTCAAATATTAAAACGCTATTATGAAAAACTCTGACACTATGTTCCCATTATGTGTCCATATATGCTGCCATTTGTGTAAATAATTTGCACACCTTATAGGGCAGAGGTCACTAACAGGCGGACCACAGTCCGAGTCCGAACCCAGAAGCTGTCTCATACGGACCCAGACTTACAGCCAAAACAGAAAGTTATGATTTAAAACCTGACGGGGCTCTTCTATTTTATCTGGCACAGCTTTTGTAGTCTTTACGGTAATGTTTTAGTGGATGAGGAAATCCACAGACCAATTGTATGCGTGTTAAGCCATTTCACGTGATACCACTCAGCCAATCAAGTCTGTGGATTCTAGGTGGAAGAAAGTGAGAGATACAGATGACTGCGTTGGAAAAAGAAAAGACGGGTGAGACGGAGAAAGGGACAGAAAAATAAGGAACAAATGGTGCTCTCCAAAAAAAGGAAAGTGGACTGCGAAAATAGGGCATTTAATCCGGAATAGACAAACTCATTTCTGTTCATACTTCCCACTGGGAGCACTAAACCAGTGCGTCTCATATGTTCAGAAACCGTGGCACTTGTTAAAAGTGCCAATGTGAAACGACATTATGAGACGAAACATAAAGGTTTCGAACAAACATACCCACTCAAATCCGAAGTGAGATCACAGAAAATAATTAGTCTCAGAGCCCAATATGACCAGTCCACCAGGATTCTGAGCCACACATTCACTGCCCAACAACGTGCTTATTAGTGTTCCCTCAGAGTTGCTTGGATTTTGGGTCAACACAAAAAGTCATTTACTGATGGAGTGGTTGTCAAAGAACGCATGAGTGCAGTAGCTGAAACACTACTTGAGGGAAAACAAAAACGAGCTGTGTGATAAAATAAAGCAAATACCCATGTCAGCATCATCTGCCACAAAGAAAAGTGAAATATTGACTCAGGACGTGCAAACTCAGCTTGATGAAGCAATGCCTAAGGCAACTTGTGTAGGTTTAGCTGTGGATGAGTCCACTGACATATGTGACAATGCTCAGCTGTTAGTGTATGTCAGGTTTTTCAACACTAACCAGAAAGCATTCTGTGAAAACCTGTTAGGTGTCACTCTCCTTCAGACCAGTACAAGAGGAGAAGACATCTACATGGCCATTAAGGAGATGTTGGCAAAGAGAGGAATAGAGCCAAAAAAGGTGGTTTCAATAACCACAGATGGAGCCCCTGCTATGATAGGGAGAGAGAAAGGAGCTGTAGCAAGACTGAAAGAAGACAATCCTGAGCTTATAGCTTACCATTGCATCATTCATCAATCTGTCCTCTGCGCCTCCCTGTCAGATGAGCATGTTGAGGTGATGAATACAATGATGAAAATGATCAATTTTCTCAGAGCATCCTCTTCCTACCAGCATTGCATGCTTAGAGAATTCCTTAGGGAAGTTGATGCCAATGCTGATGACCTTTTGCTGCACAACAATGTGAGATAGCTCAGAAAAGGCAGGGTGTTAGCACGCTTTTGGTCCATAAAGAGGGAAGTAGCAACTTTTTTGGCAGAGCTAAGAAGTCAGAAGACATGACAAGTTTTCTTTCTTTTTAGAAAATGATAAACAGATGGACAATGTGGCCTTTTTGGTTGATATCACTTTACATCTGAATGAACTGAATTTGAGGCTACAGGGCAAAGACAATTCAGTTTGTGAACTGATGACGGCTGTCCGCTCCTTTCCGAGGAAACTTGAGGTGTTCAAGGAAGACTTGCAGGGAGACTGAACACTTCCCAGCAGTGCAGGAACAGGTTCAGGGACAGCGAGATGTGTCTCCTTTTGTTGACTTTATTAATAAGCTGATTATAAACTTCAGCAACCATTTTGACACCTTCAGTTTTGGACAGCAGCTCACCATGTTCATTCAGAGACCATTTCTCATCACAGATGTCGGGGGGTTCTCAAAGGAAGTCACACAGCACTTTAAATGAGTAAATGCTGGGCCTCTTCAGATGCAACTGGTTGATTTCCAAGCAGATGTGGCCCTGAAAGAGCAGTGTAGAAGAACTGACCCTTCCACTTTCTGGCTCCAAATGGTCCCTGAGACAGCTTTACCAGGTCTGAGGAAAGTAGTCTTGTACATCTTGACCATGTTTGGCTCCACACACAACTGCAAGGCAGCTTTCTCCACAATGAACATAATCAAAACTAAATATCATTCCAGGCTCACCAATGATCACCTCTATATGTCTATAAGAATGGCTCTGACTCCATTCAAGCCCAGGTTTAAAATCCTGGCAGGACAAGCTAGAGCTCAGTTCTCTCACTGAGCAAAAAAGTGGGGCGATGAATAAAAGAGGGGAAGAAAGTGAGCATTTAAAACTGTTTAATTGTTAAGATGTATTGAGATTTACGTATTATCTGTAAAATTGGTTGAGACTGTTGAGTCAAGATGTGAAACAGAAAAGGGGAAATTCAAAATTTTTCTCCGTTTATTTTATTTTTTTGAAGTTAAACACTTTATTTAAACATGCACAATTTTCACATTTTATTTATTTTGTCTTATTTTGAAATGCAGCCCTACTTTTATTTAGTAAATTTAAGAACATTATATACTGTGACGGAACATTATACATATCTGCAGTCATACATACATGTTTAGTTCTGTGTTACGTGACAATAAATATTGTCAAAAAGTTTTTGAATTGTATTGAACTCATTTGATTTGAAAGTCTGGTATTGATTACATGCAGATGCAGATACAACTACTAGGCTACTTAAATATATATAATACTAAATAGTTAGACAATATGATCTTCTGGACCATTGCTTCAAGAAATTTTCTCTAATTGGACCTCTTCAGATTTTAGTTGAATACCCCTGTTATAGGGTGTCACAATAACAGAACACAGACATCAAAAAGGTTTGGGTCAGCCACCCGTATATTATGCCTTGGCTGCAAATGGGTATACAGTGGAACCTCGGTCCACGAACATCTCGGTACACGTACAACTCGGTTTACGACCAAAACGTTCACCAAACTTTTGCCTCGGTTCACGACCACACACTCGGTATACGAACAAGCCAGTTTCCCTTTCGGTTTGTGCGCGCCCATGATTTCCGCACCTGTTGCATTGTTCTCGGTCAGACGTGCGTGCTTTCGCTGTGAACTCTTTGTGCTCTATTTCATTTCCCTTCCAGTTCATGCTCGCCGATTACTGTATTTAAGCACGTGTTCAGCCTCTCCCTGTTCATTGTTCTCAGTCAGACGTGCATGCTTTACCTGTGAACTCTTTGTGCTCTACAGTATTTCGTGTGCTTTTGCAGTTAACCATGGCTTCTAAGCAAGTGAAGAGTGGTGAGAAGAAAGTGTTGCAATGTTACTTTTCTCTTTTTTTCAAATGTTTATTTTTTTCCATGTGCTTAAAATTCATTTAAAAAGAGTGTTTACAGCGATCGGGCTGTAATGCCATTAGCGTGAACTCCTGCAATGTTACTGTCTTGGTTGGCTTTTAAATAAAGTTCGGATTTGTTGAAATGTTCCTTTTTTTCCCCCTGTGCTTAAAACTCATTTAAAAAAAAAAGTGTTTATACAGCGATCGGATTGTAAGGCTATAGCGCGAACTGCTGCAATGTTACAGAGAGAGAGAGAGAGAGAGGGCTCGCGTGCTTCTGAGAGACAGAGGGGGAGGGGGCTCGCGTGCTAATGAGAGAGAGAGAGCCTGCGCATGAATCTGAGCAGGGAGCCTGGGTGTTTGTGTCAGTGTTATTCAATGTTTTTACATTAGTTTACTATTACACTGTGCATTCTATGGTGTAATTAACTATATTTGTGCTTAAAAATCTTTAAAAAAATATATTTACATACAGTTTGTACGGTCTGGAACGGATTAATTGTATTTACATACAATCCTATGGGGGAAATTGCTTCGGTTCACGACCAAATCGGTTTAGGACCAGAGGTTTGGAACAAATTATGGTCGTGAACCAATGTTCCACTGTATTTGGTTGAGTTGTTCACAGGTTGGAGTCCAAAGCAGAACTGATTTTAGAGTGCAAAATTGGTGGCTTTAAAGGCTGGGACAGGAAATGATGTCATCAGGACCAGAACCGGAAGCGACACTGCCAGTACCGAAAGTGATGTCATCAATGGTGCCGAGGCCTAGCGGGATTTCCCGTGGATGGTCTGCAGAGAATTAAGAGAGAAAATCAGTGCAGCTTGCCACCCCCTAGTCTGGCGTGGTACTGTTATTATTCAGGCCCTTTTGCTGCCTCCCAATCGCACGTGTGTGACAAAGGAGAGAAGGTATCAGGGAACAGAGGAATGATGATGATGTGGAAATGCCATGACTTCTCTGTTCCTCTCTTTCCAGTAACACAATGTGCCAGAAGAAAAACACTAATCTTGTCGTCTGCTGGTTTCCAGAATCAGCCCCTTCCCCGTCACAACCTTTCTAAAGACCAAAAGGGAGACAGAAGGCCATCCTGCTAAAATACCTGAAGATGTGCAGAAGGCATGTCAGCATGGAAGTACCATCATTTAAATACCTATGTTAGAACACCAATTTCAGTTTGGCAATAAACAGGGAGTCCATCAGGCACCCCAAAACTTTCTTGATGTTTCTTCCTATCTTTTTTATTTTTACACACACACATACAATATCTTCTGTCTGACCTTTTTAATCTGTACCTGTTATTGTAGTATTTATAAAGTCAAACAAAGGATCAAATATGCTAAAGTTGCATTTTTTTATTATGCATTACAGATAACATTTTTTTTTTATTGCCATTAAATACATGTCATTAAAGAAGAGCTGAACTGACCAAATAGAAGTGTACCTGCAATGGCAACCCAGGACTGCATTTTAAAGTAGCAAATAAACTTTGACATCAATTTTGAATGAAGGCAGTAAAAATTTCTGCAAGGACAGTCTCACTTGCTTGGAGTCATGAGTTCCACCCTATCATATTTAACAGCAAATATTCTAAAGTATAAGAAATGATGACCATAACTGTAAAGACTGTAATGCCATGGACCAAATATAAAGATAAAGCTTATTTTGTTATTCAGTTACAGATCATCAATAATAATCATTTTGGATGAAGACTGAAACCTTTTTGTTGTATAAAGTACATTTGCTAAAAGGTCAAAGCATGGTAAAAAATAGTTCCTAAAAGAGCTGTAGTGAAAGATACAGATTAAAAGATATCAGCAAGAGGAAAATAGTAATGTTTTAGAATACCTTATAGAGTATGGCAAGTCATAACCATGTCAATGAAACCAGCACAATACCACCAACACAATGAGACCTCGGTCAGAATATGCCTCGAAAAATCATTATTCTGTGTTATATAAACTGGAAAATATTGCGTAAATTCCATATTGTAAAAGTCACCCGAATTTGGAGTAAAAAAATATACTGATCAACATTTTCAGTTAATATGACCTTTACAATATTTTATTGTTATATTTGTAAAATTGTATTTTAAAGTAAGAACATAATTTGTGTTTAAAAGAAGCTGAAAACCTCAGCATGTCGTGCTGTGATACATTATTTGTTCTGCTGTGTGTTCATGTTAGTGTTTGGTTTTTTTTTAGATAGCTTTCTATTACTGATGCCAAACTATGCCTTTTTACAATGCCTGCCTGTGCAAAATTATTTTTTTCAGTGTTTCTATAGTAGTCAAGGTCTTCTATTTTGTGACTTTCCTACTACTGATTGATTTTCTGGCTTTCTAAATTTTTGCTCTTCTTTTCACCTTGATTTTTGAATTGATATTTGTACCCATTTCTGGTAGCTGTTGCTGGCCTTAGCTGTCTGCATGTACTTCAGGTAAATATTCACCAATTTCATCCACATCATTTTTTAAAGTGGAAGCTTGTTCAGATGTAAACCTGCAAATACACTTAGGTAGTAGTTAGCTGAGGAGGGTTCAACGTAATTCTATGAATTAATCAAAGCCAAAGCAAACAAATCTTGTATAGAGCTGGAGGTTGTATTCTGTGCCTTCAAATTAAAATAGTTAAACTACTGCACCAGTTTAATATTTTGATTGGGACGGTTCCACATCTAACTAATTCCCATTATAATTTTTTTCAAGTTGTGTCCCCTACTGTATTTTCTGTCTTTTGTCTCAAGATGAAGAACTAGCTGTAGTTATTAAGATGTATCGAATGTTGGAGTTTTGGGGTGCATTTTCACACTGTTATCAATATTTACTCCATATGATTTGGAATTTTTGTTCATTTTCTTATGTTTGTATTTTTCTGTTGAAAACATCACATCATCTAAGATGTTTTCTTGAAAGCTGCAAGTAAAATTCTTCTACATGGATATATTATTTTTGATTTAGGGTGCTTAGAAATAAAACAAGTAAGATATGTGTAAGAAGCAACATTCAGGTGCATTTGTAGACTTCATTAAGTGGTCTGAAAGTTGGAGCATTTAAAAATTTTTCTAGTTAAATTATAAAAGATTTTGTTATCACAATTTTATTACATGTTTTGTAATAGTGTGTAATATTCACAAATAACAGTGGTAATGGAAATTAATTATATACACTGTATTAGTAGTCAGGTCAGGTTGGACAGCATGCACTGGTGCAGCGTGTTGCCACACATACCACATGATGATACTGGTTGGCAACCCCCCAGGCAGACATGTGGTCCAGTCTCACCCTCCAGAAATGAACCTCTATCTGCCACAGCCAGGTGTTATGTGGGTGTCCCCTTGGCCTGGTCCAGCCATTCGGATCCTCAACAATGAGGATCCTGCGGGCCAGATCACCCTCGGGGGAATTGCACCACATGGCTGTAGTGCCATAACTGTGGCTAAAATTACTTTCATAAACAGCAGATTCCAACTTAAGTGATAAATCCATGAGCTATTGTTAGTTGTTGCTGGTTGTGGAGTGGAGGGTCTGTGGCTAATTGTAGTTCAAATTTCTTAAACATAAAATCTTTCAAAGAAAGAACACAATGTACAGTGCTTTTCAGAAATTATTTCCAACTGAGAAGAACTCAGGTACTATACTTTAAATACAGTTTTTTAATGAATAATTCCGCAAATCCCTCAGAAATTTAGAACATTTCACACAATAAAATGCAATTATTTAGATGTACACCATATTTTGCAGTGTTGTTGAGATGCCTCCTTTCATAATTTCCTTTCTTAGATATAGCATGAGGAATATTGTACTTTCCACAGTTACCTTAGTAGTACACATTGAAAATATGTAACATGCCAAATATAATAGCTGAAAGATTACCTTCTGGTACCCTTGAACACATGGTTAGTAATAACCCAGGGCCACTGGGTATTTCAGGTCTTTCAACCTCAGACCCCTGATCCCAAGTAATCCAGGGTTGACCAAACATCATCTTGTGTCCAAGTTGCATGCATTGACTATGAATCATTCCTTTAAATCCACAAGCATCTCAAAACCCCCTCAACTGTTTCAGTAATGACCTTGATGGCCTACCTCTTATGTACCCTTGTTGTTTAGTTTTATCATTATTCTGTCAACACTGTCTTGTGATTTATTTTTTGGTATTGTCGGCAGTCTTTGCATGGCCATGGCTTTAAAGTTTATAGTTGCTATGCCTGTTGCTGTTCACGTGGCATCATATTATGTACGGTGTCATGGTGGTGACAAAAATGACACAATATGTTGTTGCCAGAGTAACAATAAAAAAGCAGACAAACACTAAAACACACAATGCATTGAAAATGCAGTCAGTATCTTCTTAAAGCTTAGAATCATAATAATTAAAAAATTCTAGAAATCAGATGATTATTGTCAGTTCCGTTCAGTTCAGTTCAATTCAATTCTATTCCATTCTTGAAAACAGGCAATGAGCCCTTTGAAATGTTTACATCTATAATGAATTAATATTAGTGATGCGTGAAACCCACTAGTTTCGTTTTGAATACAGTTTTTCAAAACAGACACTAAAAGTAATTTTGCATGTGATTTTATAATTGCAAAACTCGCTAAAACATTTTTTGGAGTTTCTAAAACTATCTTGTGGTTGAAAACAAGAAATATTTCTCCTGAACGCCACACTAACATGACTGCATTTACCTACATTTTTGTATGCATACAACAGGTAATCCACAGGGCATTCATAAAATCAATTAAATTTTATGGATTTTGTTCACATCACCACAAAAAAGAGTAATGCACTTTTTAAAAATATGACATGCTGTATAGTTTCCATATAGAGGCACTCCAAAATGTATCATCATGCATATTACTTTGTTTTTCTATTCAGAAAAAGACACTACATGGGAATTCACTCTTTGCTGTTGTAATATATGTACACTCCAAGGGCAATAGAGAAATGTGCCAAGTATCATTTCTGTCTCAGATGCATCTTTATGATTGAGAGAACCAAGATTGTCAGCAAAACTAGCAAAGTAGATATTATACTACCAGCACAACCACAGCACACTTCTTATGGATCACCACTAGTTTAATCTATTTGGAGTTTTAAACATGGCAAAAAAAGGAGTTGAGGCCTTCAAAGACAGGTATAAAAGCAAGCCAGTGTCGTTACTGACCAACCAGAAGATGCTCACCTAGTCCTGCTTAATACAACTACTAACAGAAGGCTTTCGGCCTGGCTGGGCCCAAAATTGAAGGAACTGGCATTTAAAAGTTCAAAATACTTTTAAAAGATTCAAAATATCACAAATGCCTGACAAAAGGGAGAACACATGAAAAACTCTGGCATTTAAAGGTAAATTAAACAATGAATCTGTATTGTATTGTGATGTATTTAAAATAAGAAATATAATAAGTAATGCTCAAAAGCAGTTGCCTAATTGTTCATTCAAAGTAAACAAGTCCCAATACTCAAAAACAATCTCAACTCCAGAAAACAGAAAGAAAACATCACAAAATCTATGAAATCCAAAGAAATAACAATACTCACAAAATAGACTTCAACCAAGAACAATAAACCACTACAATGTCTTTCCTGCTCACAGCCCTGTACAGCCGGATGGAGGATCCAGTAGCAGTGATGTCAGGATTGCCCTGCATCCTGAGGCTACATAAGAATACTTAAAAGGGTACTACATAAATGTTAAACAAATTAACAAACATAACAGAACTTACATAAAAACATAAAAAAATAATCATTCAAAAACAGTAATAAAATAGAAAATATACCTAAACCCAGGTTGTAACATAAAAAATGAAACTGGAAATAAATCTGATGATTATTTTTTTTCCACTAGAGTGCAGGTGCATACAGGATTAGCATGGAAAAATGCTTCCGGACAGGAACTAAACACCTTTCTTCCTGTGCCAAAGTTTTTCTGGTTGAGAAACACCATTTGTTTTACAATTCAAGTGAAACACACAGTAAAACATACATAAAATGTTTATTTAATTGATTTAATTTTGCAATAACTAAGGGTATCAATAAAATAATATCTTCTTATATAATACACTGTCCGTTTGTCTGTCCAGGATTTTAAATCACCTGTTCACAGTTCAGAAACCATTCGACCTATTGACCTGAAATTTGGTACACATATACTACGTGACGTCTACTGTCCGTTTTCGGGGTGATGATTTTTTTTTTACTGTTTTTATTGTTATTTTATTTTATTGAAGAATCAACTCTCGGCAGTGGGCTGCAGGGTGGCCGTGTGGCGCATGCGTACAGGCGCCGTTCTCATGCCTACCAACTTCACCATCACTTCCTCTACCTCTTCATATCTTAAATCATTCTTGAGGAAGACTGAAAACTTAAGTGCCAGCTTAAGTGAAAAATTAAGAAAAATGTAACAAGTAATTGCAACACAAAAACTGACTTAATCAGTTTTAACGTGAAAAGATGCCGACGGAAGAAGAGAAGAAGCGAGGCGCTAGAGTGGAGAAAAGAAGAGCTGCTGATGAAGCAGCAAGCGCATCAAGCTCTGAGCAAATGAATGCTAAACGTACAGAGAAAGAGGATGAAAACTGTAAGTCAAGTGTATTCACTGCACGTCATCGTGCAGTCCGCCGTTACTGGTTTCACTATAATTGTTAAATTCTAAGTACATTGACAGTAAGACTAATTAGCAATGTTACTTAGCCCAATCACTATTTTGATTAGTCTATATTGTATATGATATTCAAGCATGAATGATTCAGAGTGACAATTCAATGACTTTAAAAGTAAAAGAGCTCTCTGGGTTATTGCTTAGTTGTTAAGGTTCAGTGATAAACACTATTGGTCAAATGTTTTAGAACACCACGGTTTTTTCAGTTTTTATGAAAATGCACACATTTTAATGTCTTAATGTGTCATGAAATCAATGCATAAAACAAATAAACAATAAACCCTAGCAAATAAAAAATAAGTGAAGGAATCATTAAGTGTATAAAATTGTATTCAAATTTTTGATTCATCAAAGTAGCCACCTTTTGCAGACATAACAGCCAAACTGTGGTAACCCTTTTGATTCAGAATGCCAGTCACTCTGTGCGAGTCACCAACTCTAACTCCAGCAAAAGAACCCCAGACCATCACATTTCCTCCTCCATGTTTAACAGTTGGTGTCACACAGTGAGGGACCATCCTTTTACTAACTCAATGGCATACAAACACCCTGCGTGATGAACTGAAGATTTCTAATTTTGATTCATTGGTCCATAAGATTTTCTTCCACTCTGCAGTAGTCCACTGCCGGTATTTCAATGCCCTATTTTTCCCTTTAAGCAATGTCTTTCTTAATACCTCTCACCCTGTCAAACATGCAGCATAAAGTCTCCTCTTCACAGTAGAAACTGAGACTTGCTTTTTTCAACCACTGTTAAGCTGAGCTATCTGGTGACCCTCTGAAACTTGTCATCTGATTGAGTTGTGACTTTGAGCCTGCCAGATTTCTGCCTATCAGTGTTTTTTCCAGTTCCCAATTGCCTTTGGATTGTGTAGGACACTGTACTCACTGATACTTAGATTTATTTAGCAGTTTCTGAAAATGAAAGGCCTACACTTCTGAGGGTAATAATACTCATTTCATTTAATTGCCATTTTCTTGCCATTATCACTGGAATTTACCAATTTTATAGTATAATATTGTCCAAGTAGTACTTCAGAGGGTGTAGTAACACAGTCTGGTCCAACTCTGTTTTAAGAAAGGCAGAGGGTTTTTACGTAATCAACTAAAGTTGGGACACCTGTGCAAATTGTTTGTTTCAACTTGCAAGGCTTAATTTACTTTAACTGCTACAGAATATCTGTACTAATCTATTAGTTGTTCCCATTTCATTGAACTTTTCTGTCATCTTGTAAAGCACTTTGAGCTACATTGCTTGTATGAAATTGTGCTATATAAATAAAAGTTGTTGTTGAAGAAGGCCCATTTGTAATATTCTGAAATTTCGCTTTTTCAGTTTTTGCTAGCCTAAACTCTAAATTTAAACATCTGGCAGTTTATTGCCTTACTTTTCACCATTTTAGGTCATTCATTGCATTTCAACGGATTAAATCGGAAGAAAAACTTTAAAAGCTGAGGAGTTTTTAAAAGCTGAGCTAGTCTTGGAGCTAAAATCATTAAGCCCCTCACACTCACCTCATAGATGGCGTCTTAACCCTCTTCTATTAGCAGACGAGAACTGTACAGAATTTATATCCAAACAAATCAGCTTCTTCCTAGAGACAAACACGCCCACAGAGGTTTCTGCAGGAACACTCTGGGAAACTCTAAAGGCCTTCTTAAGAGGACAGATTATTTCATATCTTTCCCACCAAAATAAATTAGAAACCAAGAAACTGTTAGAGCTAAGAAGCGAAATTACTAGAATAGATGAAGAATAAGCCAGGCGTCCAAGTGAAGCTCTTCACAGGAAAAGGCAGGACCTGCATACAGAACTCAATATCTTAACAACTAAAGAAACTGAACAACTTCTTTATAAGTCAAGACATCATTACTATGAACACGGAGAGAAAGCTAATAAGCTTTTAGCTCAACAAATTCACAAACAAGAAGTTTGCAATGCAATATCAGTAATCACCAACACGAATGGAGAAGAAATCATTGACCATAAAAATATAATGCACGCATTTAGAGATTATTATAAATCCTTACATTCTACTGCGTTCAAAGAAGACAACACACAATCTAATGCATTTCTGGATGCATTACAGACACCACAAATAGATGCTTTAAGTGCTGAGGAACTGGATAAACCTCTGATGCTAACAGAATTACTAGATGCTATAAAGTCACTTCAAAGTGGGAAATCATCAGGCCCTGATAGTTGCCCCGTAGAATTTTATAAGAAATTCTCCACTCAGCTAGCTCCCCTCTTATTGGCAACATTTACAGAAGCTAGAGACAACCAAATACTACCTCAAACATTTCGTCAAGCATTAATCACCGTCTTTCCTAAACAAAATAAGGACTTGTTACAATATGCATCATACAGACCAATTTCACTCCTGAATAATGATGTTAAGATACTCTCAACAATTCTAGCTAGAAGGATGGAGAAAGTGCTGCCCTCGGTAATATCACAGGATCAAACTGGATTTATTAAAGGCCGACACCTATCTTCCAATCTCCGACGCTTGTTTAATGTTATATATTCACCAGCAAAATCAAACACCCCAGAGATATTACTATCATTAGACACAGAAAAAGCATTTGATATGATTGAATGGAACTACCTTTTCACTGCATTGGAGAAATTTGGGTTTGGCCCGAATATTTGTGCATGGATCAAACTACTGTATACCAATCCAGAAACTTCAGTTTGTATTAACAACATTTGTTCAGACTACTTTAAGCTAGAACATAGTACCAGATAAGGATGTCCCTTGTCACCACTGCTGTTTGCAATCGCCATTGAACCACTGGCAGTTCACTGTCGAAATTCCTATCAGATAAAGGGGATTATCAGAGAGGGACTGGAACAGAAAAACACTGTGCCTGCAGTTTTAACAGCACTCACAAAATTTCAAAAGATATCTGGTCTTAGAATTAATCTGAATAAAAGTATACTCTTTCCAGTGAATTCACATGCATATAATATTTGATTGGACACCCTACCTTTTACCATAGCAGATCAGTTTAAATACCATGGGGTAAATATCACAAGTAAACATAAAGCTCTTTATCAACATAATTTTGCCGTCTGTATGGAAAAAATTAAGCAAGACTTGCATAGATGGTCAACCCTTCATCTCACTCTAGCCGGAAGAATTAACATTGTTAAGATGAATATCCTTCCTAAACTTCTTTTTTTATTTCAAAACATTCCAATATATATCAATAAATCATTTTTTAAGCAATTAGATTCAACAATAACCTCATTCATTTGGAACTCAAAACACCCACACATCCGAAGAGCGACCCTACAAAGACCTCAGGCAGAAGGTGGCATGGCTTTACCTAATTTTCAGTTTTATTACTGGGCAGCAAACATACAAGCCATAAAAACCTGGACACAAAAAAATGAACATACACAGGCTTGGCTCGCAATAGAAGTAAAATCCTGTAATACTTCTTTATACTCCCTGCTCTGCGCTCCAATAAATGCAAGTTATTGCAAATATACTAATAACCCAATTGTGCTTTACTCACTTAGAATATGGAACCAACTTAGAAAGCATTTTAAGATGGAAAATCTTATATCCGTGGCACCTCTGCAAGAGAACCACCTCTTTCAATACTTGCAAACATATCCAGTTTTTAATATCTGGAAAAGTTTTGGGATTAAAATGCTCAGAGATTTTTATATAGACAACATATTTGCATCTTTTGAACAATTATGTTCCAAATTCAAACTCCCAGCTACACATTTCTTTCACTATCTTCAAATTAAAAATTTTGTTAAACAGAAACTGCCCGATTTTCCTCACCTCGTACCCTCCACCATGCTGGAAAAAATACTGCTCAACTTCGAGGAATTAAACACCATTTCCGCATTATATAAAATCTTATTAGAGTCCCTACCTTTCAAAGACCCAAGAGGACATTGGGAAGAAGATCTCTTAATCAATATATCAGAAAAGGAGTGGAAGGTAGCAAAGCAGAGAATTCACTTGAGCTCTATATGCGCAAAGCATAGAATTATTCAACTAAAAATTATATATCGAGCTCATCTGTCTCACTTAAAACTGTCCAAAATGTTTCCAGGGCAAGATCCAACCTGCAAACGCTGCAACCAAGCTCCTGCCTCACTGGGTCACATATGGCCTGCACCAAACTAACATCATTTATAACCAAAATTTTTAAGTGCCTTTCAGACAGCCTTGGGGTCACAATCCAATCCTAACCCATTAACAGCTGTGTTCGGTGTTCTTCCAGACGGACTTGAAGTGGAGAAGGACAAGCAAACGGCAATTGCATTCACTACACTTTTGGCACGCAGACTTAATTTTGTTAAATTGGAAGAATCCTAACTCTCCTCTCATAAGTGGGTGGGAAACCGATGTTTTATATTATTTGAAATTGGAAAAATCAATATTATTTTAGAATAAGAGAAATAACTATTACCGCATTTAATTCCCTTCTCCATTTTTTATTTACCTATATATATTTCTTCCTTTCTTTTGTTTATTGTTGCCTTATTAAAAAGCCCTAAGCAATTCTCCTTTGGCTAAGCTCTCCTTCTCAGGGGTGGGGTTTGATTTGTCTTCAATTTTTTTTTGTTATAAATTGATCTATTTGTATGGAATGATTACAATAAAATTAATAAATAAAATTAAAAAAAAAAAAAAGCTGAGGAGTTCTAAAACTTTTGACCAAATGTCTATTATTTTTCAAATAATTGTGTCAAAAGAAAATCCCACAATGGTTAAGAAACTTGTAAAATCAAGGAAAGTGACACATTTATTAACTGCTCTTAATAATGTTTTTCTTCATCAGTTAAGAAGACAGTTTGAGGGGTACAGTCTCTATGAAGACGTCATCAGGGTTTATGCGTTTTTATGTGACAATCAATGAAACACTACATCTGGAAAGAACCACACCTTGTCCAGGGATTATGGCATTAAAGATAAGCTAGTGTGAGAATGTTAAAGTACATTGTGCAATGGCAAACAAATAATCTCAGTATCAGTATAGAATGCTATCTCAGGAAACACTATCATCAGTGTTTGCTGTGAGTTTGGTGAAATCACATAAATGGTTGCAAACTTTGCCAAACATCCTGCAAAATTAAAATGGTGAAATGGCATTTTAAGTATGGCTGAGGACTACGGAATTTGATCCGAGCTGTGAGTCAGCAGTTCTAACCACTGCACCACCATGCCTCAAACAACAAAAGATGCAAGCAGAACGATAACCATAAACAAAATACAACAAATGGCCACACATTGTATGAAGTTCCATCACTGGCTGTTGCATGGATGTTTTTGTTTCCAGTCTCTATGCTGATGCTTTGCACTTTTCCCATTAAGGAGATGGAAATACCTTATAAACAGTAATAAAGCTTTGTTATTATTTCACAGAGTTGCATGTATTTTCATTCTCAAGGAGAGCTCCTTTGAGGCTTGCTTTGACACCATAGCTGGGCACATGGCTAATTTGCACAGCCAATACACAGAGATCAGTATTATTTGTTTTGTGGTCCAGTACTAATAACATTTTCAATATGATCAGCTAAAATACTGCAAATGAATACTTTCAAATGAAAATACTGCAGACTTTTTTTTTTTAAAGCATACAGGGTGGAAGGTTAGCGTACTGTTCAGGTGGTGACATCCTGCATTTCCGAAGCAGTGCCATAACAGTTTTAGAGTACATATGCAGGAAAGTTCAGTGCATAGGTGCTTTAGCTCTGTGATGTGTTGCTGGCCTCACAAAGCATTATGGGGCACAGGGGAAAGAACGGGAAAGACATTTTTGGTGAATATCATCACTGTAAAAAAACACTTGGCAAATTTCACCAATTAGCACTGCCTATCACATTTACAAGCAGCTGTAGCATTCTTTGTGTTGCATAACTTTGACAAAGAAGCTACTCTGATATTGATCAGTTGCATAAAATGAGGTTATATTAGAAGAATATCTTCCTCAGTCATCTCATTCTTGTACAGGCAGTTTTTTCACTAGATGTTGTCATGAAATGAACATTTTTAGTATCTATATGAACTTCTAATTTGAGTTCATTTTGATTGAAATGTTTAGTATCTATATGAACTTCTAATTTTAGTTCATCCATCCATCCATTATCCAACCCGCTATATTCTAACTACAGGGTCACGGGGGACAGAGGGATGGATGAATGAGGGGATCATTTTGAAAATATTGCTTGCAACATTTTGGGATGTTCACTTGATGAAAGCATCATTTCCAGTCACATATCTTTTCTTAGTCATTATGTGTGATATCATTACTCATGCCATATTTTATTTAAGATAGTGGCACTGTGGTACTGATGTCCAAGTTTTGGATTAAAGATACAAATCAACTCCACCCTTCTTGTCAATTGTTAGCTATTCAGGGAAATTATTATTAGGTAGCCAGGATCTTAAATATGTTTCTTTCAAGCACAAATTTGGTCTTGTGATTTTATAATGATGTTAGACTCTCTCTGGTCTGACCCTCTCCATTCATCTCAGTTATCCTTTTGATATTCCCTTTAATTATGAACTTTGTTTCCAGATCCATTTTCTTTGTTAGTTTTATGAGCTTCCACCAGCACTTAATAGATATCTTATGGGCAAAGAAGCATTCCTTATTTGTTTCAGTTTTCCTCAGGAAAATAAAGGTCACAGTAATGTTCCACTTCACCTCCATTATTTTACAGATTCTGCAGTTCCAATATTCTGAACCAGAGAAAATTTCTAAAGCTGGTTACAATAATGCATTTGTGTTTTAGAAAAGTGGTATTTTTACATGTTTATTGAAGTGTTTCCTAACTTATTTATCCAGTTCAGGGCCCCAGGTAGCAGGCACCTGTCCCAACAAGAATAGCCATAAAACAGGAGCCAACCTGGACAGTCACTAGTTCATCATAGGATACTGTGTATAGAATGTAAAATATTTATATGCTACTGTTTTTTTTTTGTAAAATGTTTTTCAATTTTCTATTAAATACTTTCTTGAATATGACATGTGCTTTGGATAAGCCTTCTGTAAACCTTTTACAAAATTACGTGATCTCCGTTATGAATTGATAGTACTGTAATATGGTAAACTGGGTTTTTTTCTGACGATTTCAATAGTTTCTAGGACCACGGGCTTTTTACACCATGGGCTTACACAGCTAGTCACTATATATTAGTGCACCTGTTCTGCCAAAAATGAAAAAATGTGATTGGTGTGGACGCTGAAGTCAAAAACAATGGAAGACAAAAACACCAATTTAAAATAAAAAGCAATTTCTTTATTCTTGGTGAATCAAGGAGACTGCAGCCCCCCCACGCCTATGAAGAGACTGGGTCCCCCCCCCCCAGCTCAGTGCCACTGACTGGTTAGAACAGACAGTCTGTCTAAAAAGAAAGAAATCCTCCCTTATATTACCTAGCTTATTCATTAACCAAAGAGAAAAAAACATGGCTGTTCATTTTGAGGCCATACATAGATTGCTGTAAATTATGGTTACATCCTAATTTATTACATGCAAGAGTGTACAGAGTTTATTACCAAATTAAAGAGTCATCAGGGCACTCACATTCCTAAAATACACCTTTATCAACACACAAGACCAGTCTAAAGCAGTTTCTTATAGTTCAGTACATTAGTTATAAAGAAATTACATTCTTATAGCTTTAATATCTTCATTAGATTTTGTTTGGTTAGATTAATAAATCATTATTTATTAATCCATAAGTGACATGTTTCTTATAGTTTTAACCAAGAATTCAGAAACTATCACATTGATTTATAATATCACAGGGTGTTCTGTTAATATCAAGAGGTCAGCATTTTCTCATAAAAGAATGCAAACCAGTCTCATATTCTGTGCACAAACTTAATTCTTTTTCTACCTAAATGAAGAACATATCATATAGAAATAATAAATCATATAGCTGTCTGCAGCATGATTAATACAAAATACAGTCCTTGGTATTTGTGAGTGAAATACTTATAATCATTACAGTTAATAATGTTTTTTCTTCCTCATTGGTCACAAAGGCAAGAGAATAAGTGATCAGAAGATTAAAATGTTGTCAGAAACAGGACATAAAAAATTGGGACATTAGTGCCAAAACACTGTATTAAAATCATTTCAAAGAAACAAAGGCCAAAGTGAAATTAACCAGAAAACTATAAGAAAAGGAACACACAAAGATTTGAGAGAGTATCCACAATTATAAGCCATCTAAAAGTGCAAGGCGATAATCTTTATACTTTTGCAACAATGACGTCACACATCATGCATGTCCAAGCACCCTAACATAGCAACCTAGATAACAACTGTATACTAATAACATCTATGGAAAACAAATTAGCATAGTGTCAAAAAATGTAAAGAAGTAATACATTCATCAAAATTTAACCAAATGCAAAAGCAAATGACAGAATCAAATTGTCCACAAAATAAAACTCCTAACTGTATCAAAACACATGAAAATAAGCAAACATAATAATTATATATATGTAATAATAATAATCATTTTGTAATAACAGAGACAGTCTGAGTGTTGGGGCACCCGCTACTAAACACCGCAAAACTGAAAAGGTTTTAAAGTGCATGAAAATGCAAAATCGAATCTTCTCAGTCTGGAGTCCTAGTGTGACTGCCCAAGATGGCAATTCTTCCGGTCATATGGTGCCCAGGCAGGAAGAGGCGGAACCAGGTGGACGGACACCGGAAGGGAAGTTGGTGGTGGAGAACTGCCAATCTTCCTATTTACAGAGGGAAGAAAAGAGAAATCATTATCATACAGCACCACCTCCTGGAGTGGCAGAGAATTACCTTCATCAAAGTCTTCAAACCATCTCCCATGCGCACGTGAGTGGCAACCTGTATTTTGCCAAGTAAACCATCAATGATATTTTGAGTATGTGGCTGTTATACCTGTGGTCATTTAATAGAATCACAATCCACGCAAACACACAATATTACAATTTGTTTGAATAAAGATGCATTATAATGAAAATGTTTTTTCCGATTAACTGCAAAATCTTATTATATTTTGCATTTTTCAAAGATGCAAAAGCAGAAATATTACTATGAATTTCTTTATGTAAATTAGAAAAAGATGCCCTGTGACATCACACAATCCGGTGTGTCAGTTCCTGCAGCTGGTGTCAGTTTCAGCCTTAGCAACGCAGAACTGGATTAAACTGGTTCAGTATTAGATGGATAGGTCAGACAAATGCAGTAGTGATATCTTTGCAGCAGCATTGTGTACCCATTTTACAGAATTGGGAGTAACCAGAGTCTTCTACAGTAGCAGTGGACATAAAGCAAAATTCAGCCTTGGATGTGACGTCAGTCCAATACATGATACTATCACCTGCACCCACTAAAACTGGATAAATTTAGACATTGTCACTAATTTAACAAGCAAACTCTCCTTATGTATAAAAAAATCCAAATAACCAGAGAAATCTCATGTAGACAGAGGGCAAACAAGCAAACTCTAAATACACAGTACCAGGCTGATAATCTAAAATGGGTCTCTCGAGAAACAAGGCAGTAACCAGTGTACAACAGTATCACCCTAATAAAAGATATAACTTGAATAATTGAAAAGCGCATTATAGGCTTTCAGCAATTCAGTGTTTAAAAACGATACCAAAGAATTCTGTCGAGTTGCTGTAAACTTCGAAATGGGGAGATTCTGTCTGCAACTGAAGTTAGGAAAATGCGCTGATGGAAAATGCCAGTGCAAAGGTTGTCTCAGCTGGGACCCTGAGAAATCCAATTTTATAAACCTATTCCAAGGGTAGGATAATAAATTATTAATATTTTCATCACCCTTCTTTGCTTAGCATCAAATACGTTCAATTTATATTAGTGGGTAAGTCATGCTAAAACCAAAACTTGCAATGTAATGAAATGTATGTTACAATATTATAGCTGCCTCACTTTTGAAACTGAAATTATATGGCGGCAAAATATGTAAGAATAAATATCAAGAAAGATAGCATTAGTTTGCAACAAAATATTCTTTTAATGTTGTACATAGATACAACTCTGAAGTTAATTCATATATCATGTCCAGTAAAGTAATAATTATGTGCTTATTTTCACTTTATTAGAACCATTTTGATATTGCAGAATTTTCTAAGCCCTTTAAGTTGATAAAGGGAATTATGAGATTGGCATAACAATAAGTGTATCATGGTAATTACTGAGATAAAGATAACTGAATTCATATAGTGGATAATGCTTTCTTTAAAGAGGTCAAGTATGTTATATTTGTGGACATGACAGCAGAATTACGTACACTTAAGTACATGACATTTCTACTACAATTAATACTATTTCTTAAAAAACTGTGAGTATTTCATACTGCATATGAGAATCTCAAAAAACAGAATAACAAAAGCACAAAAAAATACAATTAAATACCTGAATGACTAATCATATAATATACATAAGTATGGAAACCTTTATTCAATGACAGATTGTTGTGCAAAATTCAAAGTGAATAATGTACGCACAATTTAAAAAAATGTTTAATTTCATCTTATGACCTTTTTCTTTCAAAGGGAGCAGAATTAGTGTCAAAAGGACAGGCAATGGCAGCTTACAAAAGGGCAAACTTGCAAACAAACATCAACATCAAAAAATTCTTTGGTCATAAAGGTAGAGTGAAATCCAAAAAGCTAACAAAAAGAAATTTTCTAACCAAAATAAATTCTTTGAAACACATGAATAACTAATTGTAAAATAACAGTCTCGATCAACTGTACTAATTCCCTTCATGATTTTAAACACTTCGATCATGTCACCTCTTAATCTTCTTTTGCTTAAACTGAAAAGGCTCAGCTCTTTTAATTTTTCCTCATAATTCATCCCCTGTAGCCCTGGAATCAGCCTAGTTGCTCTTCTCTGGACTTTTTCCAACACTGCTATATCTTTTTTGTAGCCTGGAGACCAAAACTGCCTCACCATTAGCTTGCACATAACCTCCTTTGATTTGTATTAAACTATCTCCACTATACTATTTAAACCAACATTCTGTAAACTTGTTATACTATTCTTACTCTGATCTTGCACCTGAAACATTGGTATAATATTATATATCTGAACTGAATTCCTATTCTCATTAAGAATTACACAAATTCATTTTTGCATACTTTTCTTAAATGAACTTCGTGGATATTTTCACTGCAGTTTCCCTTGCATGAAACCTTTTCCTTATAAACAGGTTCAGTTTTCCCATTCTTTTAGTGTATTATTTTGTTAATTACTATCTGTTCATCCTATTATTCCTAAATGTGGTTTACTTATTTTCTGAATAAATATTTCATATTTGGGAAAGCCCCAGTAAGATGACCACTGTTTAATGGAGTATGAGGTTCTTATGAAAGAGACAAGCAAATCTGCCTCCAGCAGTAGTTATTTTGTTCTCTAAAAAGAAAAATATATTCTGTGTTTCCATTTGTTTCTTTACCGTCAAGCAATAATCTTTATAACGTGTCAATTGGCCTTTACATGGTCAATTGCAAAGCAGTATTCTATACCATATTAATTTCAATATAGTACACTTTTATTAGTAAGTCCTGTAAGCATTTAGAAATATGATAACATCAAAAATTAAACACAAAAATAACACATAATAAATTTCATGATAATATAAAATCTTAATATATGAATATGACAATATGAATATTATATATATATATATATATATATATATATATATATACTCTCTCTATATAAAGTCCTAGGCCTGAAAGTGCAACGGTGATGTTTTTATGCCACGTCTTTTGTCACGCTTTAAATCTGGCTAATTTTAAAACCTACATATATATGTATGGTATCATTCTTTTCAGAATTTATCAAACTTTAATGTGATGTTGTTAGATTTTCAGATTCTTATTCCCTTTTTAAATTATAAACTACAAAATATCAAGAACTTACATCTCACGAGACAGGACTTTGTGCCAAAAGATTTAACCACTCCTGGGGCTGAAAATAAAACACAAAGAGTAGAACAGCTGCTGCACAGGCTTTTAAACGTTTGCAGATCATGAGATGCAGATCACATGGCACCGCAGCAGCAGCAAGCCAGTAGCTGATCGAGCAAAGAGGAGGTAAAAAAAAAACTGTATTTGTTTCCCATTGTATCACCGTTTAAAAGGGAGTTTCGGAGGAGCGACCGTGTCCCCTTGGGGTGCGTTCAGCCCTCCTCTTCACAACGCGAGCAGCAGAGATGCGAAGTGGCTGGGAACCCCCTAGTATATATATATGTTCAAGCTTTGGTCGTAAAGTTGCACAGGAGACAAGAGGGTGGGACCAGGTTTCCAAGGAAGATTAACTTTATTGCTAAACAGGCAGGAACAGACAGAAGACTTTATTCAGCAGGAGTTTATCTTCGGCACAAAAGCACACAGGTAGAACGTCCCACTCCAGCTTCACCCTTCAGTCTTCTATTAGTAATAATATGTAAAACACTGTCAGCATGCATACAAGAACATTGCAATGCTGTCAGAAGAAAGGACCCACTGTCTCTGATATATACACATACAAGTTAAACCAAACACGATGCAAGTAAAATTCAGTGCTAATACTAAAAATGCCAGAGAGCTGGCTGAATCATTGCTCTCAAATGAACACTCCATTAACAGACATTTGGACATTACTCAGGATATGCAGACTTAAAAAGAAGGACAGCTAAATAATAAAAAAGACTTTATGACCAACACCCTTTGATCTCCACCATATTGATCCATACCCCCTTTTCACACCCACTCCCTCATTTGCTATATATTGCCTTTGATTCCTGTATATCTAATCATTTTCCTCTGATGATGAACCCTGGCAGGTTGTTGAAAGCTTAGGAATAAAAAACTATTTTAAGATACGTGATTAGACTAGAGGGTGCACAAGCCACCTGGAAACAATGGAGCTACCCAGGGTTAACCCAGATTTCGATCCAGCCAGCACAGACCTTCAGGGTCGCCAGCTGAGTAGAATGAGTATGAATGAGTAGAAGACACCAGAGTATGACCACCATAGTGCGGACTAAGTGCAGCTGCTTTCACTGTGATCAACTGGGACACCTGGCTCAGGAGTGTCCCACAATTTTTTTTACTAAATTTCGTCTTTCTGTCTGTAGGGAAAAGCCAAGCAAAATGACACCTTTTATTGGCTAACTAAAAAGATCTTTCTGTCCCAAAACTAAATCTAAACTGCCTCCTGACTCCAGAAAAGACAGAAAATACAGTTTTGTGAAACTGAAATTGAATCAGATTGTCATGTGATAGCTATAAGTGCATAGTTACTTTTGTTTTGTAAGCATATCCAAAATGGCTTTGTTTCAAATCAATTTAGAAGACACAGAAGAAGTTGGGGGTTTACTTCTGTGACAGCTAACAAACCCTTGGAGGAATACCTGTATAACATGCACACTTCATACATGGGATACTTTGACATTTTATGAGCATTGCAAATGATTAATGAGGTGATTGCAAGACCTGACAAGAGAGAAGGGGAGACACAGATGTCAAAAATGACCATTCCACTTTACTGGATCTGCTGCCTTTCAATGGGATCTCTGAGCAGAATAGTAAAATTATGGCAGTGCCTCACAGCACATTACTATTCATTTACTAAATAAAGACCAGAGAGTGAAGTCTCAAAAAGTCCTTATGTGCTTCTAAATGTTTACCCTTCATTGGTAAAAGTATCATATACTGAATCCAAGCCAAGTGTAAAATAGGTAAGTATGTTTCTTCTGCCTGTATTTAGAAATGTTTTTCTTTTCAGAGTTATAAAATAAGCTGTCCAGCAGATTAACAGCATTATATTTCTCAAGTGATACTGTGTAGTAGACTTCTTTTCATTTGAGAGTGCCACTTCTTTATTCAATGTGTTGTGCAAATTTGAAACAAACTACTATGCGGTGGAGGTCCTGAAGACGTTCAGAAAATACAAGGGTCAGATACTGGGAAAATGTAGCTATTGGATAACCAAGTGAGCTTGACAGACTGAATAGCAGTGTATTGTGTCCAGATATTGTATGTTCTGCAGTAGGTGACTGCTCGTATAATTTTTACATGCAGCACAGACTGAGAGTAAATGATAAATAAAAAAAAATGTAGAAAGAAAACAAAAATTGTAATTTTAGGTAATCAATGCAAACGAGTATGGAAATTCATTTTCTCTGTAGGCAATACATATTTGGCAGTGAAAACTGTGAAGTCCCCATAAGGGAATTTTGGCTTAGTAGTTCAGCGGACAGTAAATTTGACAAATCTAATGCCTTGACAAGATTCAGTAAGACACCTAACATTTTCAGATAGTGTACGCTAACCAAAATGTAAAACTCTCTTTAAAAGGATTATGTCAATATTTCCAAGATTTTGAAGTAAATGCATAATGGCATGCTCCTTTCATGTATATAAAGTACAAGCACTGGGGGTAAAAAGTGTTTGGGAGCTATAGCCATCAATTGCATGTTTTTAAGCCACAAAAGAGGCACAAATGACTTAGACTCTAAAGTCATTTGAGAATTGAAAACTAGGCCAGAGCATTCCCTCTGCAAAAAGCATGGAAAAACACATTAATATGCTGTATGTTTAAGGTAATATACTGTAATATCAGGGTATTTCTTTTAATTATTTACAGGTTTATACTTAAATATTTAAATAAACAGCACATTTTAAAAATTGTACTTAAGACTACAGGCATATATTGGAGTCAAAAAAAGTATCCACCCTACCATTAATCCCTTTCAAATATATATTGCAATGTACATGAATGTTAGCTTTGTTTGTTCTGTTGGTTGAAAACATTCAAAAGCGCAAGCCCACAATCTCAGAAATCACATTACTTGTTGAAATAAGTCTGGCAGTTTTTCACTTTGAAAAGATTCGTACATAGTCAGCAAAAATGTTGATAGCATAAAAGAGAATAGATCTGTATGCTTAATAACATTACAAAGGCAGTAAGGAAAGATGACTGATGCGGTGTGTTTTTGGATTTGAAAACCACCAAGAGTTCAATCACCCAAAGCTGTATCTATATTTCTTTAAAAAACATATATCTCTATATATGAATAAATATGGAGAGAGAGAGAAAGAATAACAGAGGACAATAGTGGTGACCCAAAACTCCAAAAAGGCCAGGGCGGTCACTGTAGATAGAAAAGAAAGGGATATGCTTCATACCCATAAAAATAAAAGATATGCTGAAACTAGCCAGAAATGGCAATAATAATAAGAAACGAACAAAGCCCAAAGCTTCACTGAGCCCATATTCCCTATCTAGCTGAAATCTTTTCCTGCTTGCACCCTCTATTCCTTTCTTCTTTTGCCTCCTTTTACTCTTTCCAGGTGCGTCCTTGCCAACAATAATTCTTAAACCTCAAGCTAACCTGTCTAATGGCCAGTAGGATCTTTTTGTCGAAGATGGGACTCTTGGGACCACCGTGCCAGAACTCTTCATATTTGTCCCATTTGTCCTACATATATGTTTGGTGGCTCATAATACTTACCACTTGTCATATTTTTGTAGTTGTACTTAAGTTAATATCTCCTTGGTTACCTTTAATACATTAGGGCAAAAATGGAGGTCTCCTGTTAATAGTAATGTTATCAATGCCAGTGCACTTATCCCAGAGTATCACATACTTAAACTCCTGTCTTGAATTACCCCAATTTCCCTCCAGTTGCACTGAACACCCCTTTACTATATATATATATATAGTCACACACATGCGTGTAGGAGACCGTTTCCGGGCTCAAATAAGTGTGATTATCCACCAGACCAAGGGTTGGCATTGTCAGATAACACTTTCTCTCTTTCTACCTCTGCAGATCATCAAAAGGAAGTCCTACCTGAAAACCTCACTTCAGGTCTTGACTCCGATGACCTCATTTCCTCCCTCAACCCCATATAAATGCCATTTTGTATCATGTTATTCAGTTCTGTATTGAGCTTGGTCTGCTAATCTAATTTTTGTTGTTTCTTGTGGTTTCTTCATAATAAATTTATATATATATATATATATATATATATATATACACACAGTATATACTGTATATATATATACAAGGGGGGACCCAAAAATAACTGGAATTTTGTTGTTGTTAGGTTGGTACTTGTAGTACGTGGCTGGGCCGCTAGGGTGATCTAGTTACACTCCTCACAAGTCAGTCTGCCAAGTGTCATCAGTCTGGAAGGTTGTGCTTGTGTTCAGTGAATTTTTTTGTAAAAGTAGGTTGCGCAACAGTGTGAGAAGGAAACGCCCTGATTTGTGGGAGTCAGGCGATTGGTTCATCATGACAACGCTACATCTCACACTGCTCTCACCATTCGCCAATTTTTGGCAAGAAACGGTATGACAACCCTGAACCACCCACCCTACTCACTGGATTTAGCTCCGTGTGATTTCTTTTTGTTCCCTCGGATGAAAAAAGACTTGAAAGGAAGGCGTTTTGCTGACGTCGAAGAGGTAAAACAAGAAACGACCAGAGCATTAATGGGCATTACTTCAGATGAATTTAAAAAATGTTTCGAACAATGGAACAAACGGTTAGATAAGTGTATTTCTGCCAATGGAGAGTACTTTGAAGGAGACTAATTGTAGTTTGTACAGAAAATTAAATTAAACACGTTTTAAAAATATTTCCGGTTATTTTTGGGTCCCCCCTCGTATATAGCGGCCTAACTCTTGAACCATGTCTGCACTTTTTTCTTATATATATATATATATATATATATATATATATATATATATATATATATATATATATATATGTATATATACAGTATATATATATATATAGTGGCACGCAGCTGGGGGTGGTACCCAGCCGGGACGCCCAAGAGGACCGGAGGAGGGCTCAAGCCTCCTCCAGACCAAGAGGGGCAGCCGCCCTGGTCGCTTTGAAACTCAACCCTGTAGGGGCCCGTGGTCACCGCCAGGGGGCGCCCGGATGCCTTGGCAGCCCTGGACCTCAGCACTTCTGCCACACCAGGAAGTGCTTGGGGGAAGAGGAGCAGGGACACCCGGAGTGCTTCCGGGGATACAGCCGACACTTCTGCCACATTAGGGCGTGTTGGTGGAAGATTGCCGGAGCACATCCAGGGGATAATAAAAGGGGCCGCCTCCCTTCATTGAGGGCTGGAGTCGGGTGAGGAGAAGGACTGAGCTTGGTGGAGAGGAGTGGAGGCGGCCTGAAGAGAAGAAAGGTAGAGAGTGTGAGAGACCTGGACTTTGGGGAAGTCTTGGGGGTTTGTTGTGTGTGCATTTATTGACATTTGTAAATAGAACTGTAAATGAATTTACCATGTCTGCCTGTCTGTGTCCGGGGCTCGTTCCACAATATATATATATATGTATATGTATATATTGTGATGGACGGCAGGCATTTAATTTGTATGCGTTTCGTTTGATTTGCGTTATTGGTTATTGTGATTATTGATTATTATTGGAAGAATTGTGGAGTGTGCGGTGTTTTGTGCACTTTATTGAAGAATATTATTAAAGAATTTTCTTGGTGCTTTTAACGTGTGTCCTGGACGTCTGTCTGGTGGCTTCAATGGGGCAACAGCGACCCCTAGCGTCCACAATTGGTGCAGCTGGCAGGAGTCTGGCTGTCCGTTTGGTCCGAAAACCAACGTATAAGTGTCTTTCTGAGAAAATCACGTCTCGTCCACCCCCGCCCGTGTTTGGTTACCAGATACACAATTTAAAGAGATTGTTATTTTTATGGGAATTGTTACATATGCATTATTTTCACTTTTACTTTAAAAACTTTTGTAAAAACAATACTTGTCCTTTATTATCCACATGTCTGCCAAAAGCAATCCAGCAACTGCTAGGTTAGATGTCTGTGAACTTGTTTTAAATGATGGCTCACTGCCTTGTCTCGCGTGACATTGCAAAAACAATAATTGTCCTTTATTTCCGGCCCCGTTAAATCTCTTTTTTGCAGGACGTATAACTTTGTGCCACTTCGTGTCTCTGCTGCTCGCCTTGTGATCGCTTCTCCATGATCATAAATATACACTTGTCATATTTTTGTAGTTGTACTTAAGTTAATATCTCCTTGGTTACCTTTAATACATTAGGGCAAAAATGGAGGTCTCCTGTCAATAGTAATGTTTTCAATGCCAGTGCACTTATCCCAGAGTATCACATACTTAAACCCCTGTCTTGAATTACCCCAATTTCCCTCCAGTTGCACTGAACACCCCTTTACTATATATATATAGTCACACACATGCGTGTAGGAGACCGTTTCCGGGCTCAAATAAGTGTGATTATCCACCAGACCAAGGGTTGGCATTGTCAGATAACACTTTCTCTCTTTCTACCTCTGCAGATCATCAAAAGGAAGTCCTACCTGAAAACCTCACTTCAGGTCTTGACTCCGATGACCTCACTTCCTCCCTCAACCCCATATAAATGCCATTTTGTATGCATGTTATTCAGTTCTGTATTGAGCTTGGTCTGCTAATCTAATTTTTGTTGTTTCTTGTGGTTTCTTCATAATAAATTTATATATATATATATATATATATATATATATATAATATACATACATATAATATACATACATATAATATATGTAAATATACACCTGACCAAATTGTGTTTTCTTTGAAATTAAACTTGTCATTGCTTTAACTGTTGCAGACCACCAATTATCAGAGCGTATGTTCCATTATTGTGTAAATCTATGTTTTGTGCATTGAATGATGCGAATGCAAAAAGACTTTGTTTTCTGCTCTTTGCCTTTTATTTCTGACCTCACTTTGCCCTTGTATTTTTTTAATTACACCTGGTCCTGATGATTAATTTCCTTTTGTTTGTGCTAATGCGATCTTTTAGTTGTCGACGTTTCATTTATAATGTATTGTCCTTTATATGCTTTATATGCACTGAGACCCCTGGATCTGTGTGTGCTGCATGCCTTTACACTACTGATTTTTTTTGCTGGCCGTGCTCTGTTGCTTGCTTGTAAGTAGGGTGTGTCTTGTAAGAATCTCATGTTCTATATCCCTGTGAGATTCTCCGTGGCCATTCTATTTCGTCTTGCGGGTCTTTTATTTGTCTTCCATGATCTTAATGTGAAGATCACGTATCATCTCTTAGTCATTCCCTCCCACAGGATTTTTTTTATAATAGAGAGATATATATATAAGAAAAAAGTGCAGACATGGTTCAAGAGTTAGGCCGCTTCCTCAGTGTATGCATCTTTTTTTTAACTGATTATGAAAATATTAGTTATAAAACATTAACACTGCACTAGTAATGTCTAAATCAATGGCAAAAATTGGGAATTTCATCTCCTCTTATGACTGGTCCTCAAGTGATGATCACTTCCTTTGGGTTAATGAAACTACATTCACCCATAAAAGGCAGTGCCACCAGAGCAAGGTAGAGGTGTGGTCAAGCGGACTGGACTGTGAAAATAAGAAGAGGAAGTCAATGACAGCACTCCTTTTCTCCATGTACACTGTACCAATGTAATGTAAGTTGGCAGCATTGTTAGCAATGACATAGGAGTGTTGAACAGGTGTAAGCTACAGGGTAGACAACCTACATGATGTCATAGTAACAGTATAAAGACGGCTGCCCAAAGATGAGCAACATTATGGTTATTCTCTTTTTGAGGTATGAAGGGGGAAAACCTATTGAAATTTATCTAAGAGGACTGTCACACCACCATCTGCAGGGAAAGTGATGTTGACTCTCTATTGGCATGAACAAGGCATCATTTTGGAGCGCTGTATTCCCAGGAGGATCGCTGTCACCAGTGTCATATATTCTGACCCCCTCACCATCTTTGACCTGCAATTAGACCCAAATGACATGGACTTCAGAGTAGAGGAATCTTGTTGCCTCATGTTACCCGTGCAATGAATGCAATTACTGAGCTCCTGCTTTTCAAATGTCTTCCACATCCACTATATTTGCCATACCTCATCCCCACTGATTACCACATCTTTTGATGACACAAAGAGGCGATGAATGGGTGCAGCAGGCAATGAATGAATGGATGCGCACATAACCAAAAGAGTTTTTTCTAGATGAATACACATACTTTGACAGTGCTGAGGAACTTGTATGGAGATTGTATATTGATAAGTTAACGCTTTTGCTATGACAACTTTGCTGCAACAAATTTAAAAAAAAAATTAAGGCTTTCATTTGACTCACCCATATATATATGGTTTTAAATATACAGAAGATTTAAATATACTGTAAATACATACATACATATGCATGTGCGTGTGAGAGAGATAGTGTGATAGTGGAGAGTAAAATATGATTCTATACTGTACTTTCAGTTATAAAACAGACTAAACAGATGGTATCTAATAATTAATGAGAGTACTTATAGGTATATTACTTAAGGATGCTTAGACTGACTGCTTTCTCTAAGTATGCCTTCAAGCACTTGGTAAATAATTGATCAAACAGAGTTTGTTTTTTTATGCATTAAGAAAATTTCATTCTTGCCTTAAACTGATGTTTTTTTTTAATTTCCAGATATTTTATGGTCACCATTGGAAAGGTAAAAGAAACAATGTAGTGTGGTCAAAAGTAAAACATGATCATAAAATAGCTTGAACAGGTTTGTCACTGCTGATTGCATAAATTATACTTTCACATTTATAGAATTTAATAGTGTTTAAAGTGTTAAATAAGAGACAACTAAGACCAAACTTTACAATGTCAGATTGGAAATCTCTTGTGTTTAAACTGGGGAAAATTATTATATTTAAAATTATTTATATTTATATTATATTATATATAAAATGTTTATATGGTTATTTTTAGAATGTCATGCTTGGGTCACAGATTTGCGCAGAAACACAGGAGGTTGTAGAGAGACAGGAACGTTATTCAAACACTGCAAACAAACATTTGTCTCTTTTTCAAAAGTTTAAACTGTGCTCCATGACAAGACAGAGATGACAGTTCTGTCTCACAATTAAAAGAATGCAAACATATCTTCCTTTTCAAAGGAGTGCAAAGCAAGCAGTCAAAAAAAAAATCAATAGGGCTTTTTGGCTTTTAAGTATGCGAAGCACCGCCGGTACAAAGCTGTTGAAGGCGGCAGCTCACACCCCCTCTGTCAAGAGCAGGAAGAGAGAGAGAGAGAGAGAGAGATAGAGAGAGACAGATAAAAAAAATCAATACGTGCCCTTTGAGCTTTTAAGTATGCGAAGCTCCGTGCAGCATGTCCTTCAGGAAGCAGCTGCACACAGCCCCCCTGCTCACACCCCCCTACGTCAGCGCAAGAGAGAGAGAGAGAGAGAGGGAGAGAGAAAGTAAGCTGGGTAGCTTCTCAGCCATCTGCCAATAGCGTCCCTTGTATGAAATCAACTGGGCAAACAAACTGAGGAAGCATGTACCAGAAATTAAAAGACCTATTGTCCGCAGAAAACCGCGAAGCAGCGAAAAATCCGCGATATATATTTAAATATGCTTACATATAAAATCCGCGATGGAGTGAAGCCGCGAAAGGCGAAGCGCGATATAGCGAGGGATCACTGTACTCCACTTGAGATGTAATACACTTGTCCCAGCATTTCTTCCATTCCAGGAAACATGTCCAATGCTCATCTTTTTTGTCTAGTGCCTCCTGCAATTTTTGTCTTGGATTTCTCCAACAGTAGCAACGTGTTGTGAATTCTGCTGGATCTACTTTTTCAGTACCGTTGAGAATTCTGAAAACCTGTATTATGTCCCAACACAGTCTCCTCTGCTAGAGAGCAAAAAGGCTTAATTGTCTAAGCCTGTCAGTGTACAGTGCACATGTCCTTATGTCATGAGATGCTCTTGGTTGCTGTACCCTGCACAAATTAAAATGTCACTGTGTCTTCTTGTCGCTTGGTGACTAGAATTGCACACACCAATCCAGATGCAGTTTCACTAGAGTGTTATATAGTCTGAACATCATGTATCTTGATTTATATTCAACCAGTTTTTAGCCTAACATTTTATTTGCCTTTTAATTTGTTTATCTCCGTTTTGCTTAGACAATGAAAATATTTTGTCAATATAAACATCTATATGCTTTACAGAGATTGTTTCCTGTATGACAGGGTCTCCTATCTTGTATTTATATTTGACATTCCTTTCGCGCACAGGTGGCACTTTGCACCTTTCTACTTTCAACTACCTTTTCCAAGTGCTTGCCCATTTCTGAAGCTTGTCTAAGTCTTTCTGAACTGTTTTTGCTGCTTTCTCAGTGTCTTCCATTGCTCTGATTTATTTGCGAATTTCACAAGTGTTCTAATTATATTGAAATCTGTGTCATTACTTTAAATAACAAAGTAGAGGTCCCAGGACAGAATGCTGAGGAACGTTACTTCACCTCATGTGGAGCATTCTCCTTTTATCTGAACTCTTTGTCTTCTGTTGGTTAAACAACTTGTGATCCTGTTTTATAGGTTGCCTACTGTAGTGGCTGAAAGCGCTGCACCTTTATAAAGACACAATTCACAAATACTGTAGTGTTGGAGGATGCAGGGCGATGAGTAGAGAGGCAACAGTTATGTATAAGTACATTCAATAATAAAGTCTGTAGCTTTTGCCTGCATTGAGAAAACGTCTGGTTTGTTTTCTACCCTCACAGGGCGCTACAGTGGTGACCCTGACACTCTTGGACGATTCCAGAGTTACTTTAGTCATGTCTGCCAACGCAGTGGAGTTAAAGTTATCAGAGTTTTGGGAACAAGCCGCAGCATGGTTCACTCAAGCAGAGGCACGGCTTGCGTTGCGGAAAACACGGCACATGTCACAAGGTACTTCTATGTCGTTGCAGTTCTCAGCAGCTCCACAGCATCTAGGGTGGTGAGTCTGCTTGAAAATCCCCCGGCCAAATGTTCCATTCCAGCTTTACAAAAAAAACTAGAGGTGTGGGAGTTCTCATACATAGAACAGTCTCATTTGTAGTATCAGATGTTGTATCTGATCCTGAAGGGAGATACATTATTGCTATGGGTAATTTATTTAATTGTAAAGTGATTTTGATAAATGTTTATGCACCCAATGTGGACGATAGGGAATTCATCCAAAATGTATTTGCGTCCGTTCCCAATGTGAACACTCATAAAATTATAATGGCTGGGGATTTTAATTGTGTTTTAAATCCAGACCTAGATAGGTCTCTTGCCATAGGGGCGATGACATCTAACACTGCAAAGACAATTACACAGTTTGTAACTGACCACAACTTATTAGACCCCTAGAGATTTCTAAACCCAAATTTAAGAACATATTCCTTCTACTCACCAGTGCATCATTGCTACTCAAGAATTGATTATTTTTTTGTAGATAACTATTTCTTGCCTACAATTAAATCCTGCAAGTATGACTCCATTGTAATTTCCGACCATGCCCCTCTGATCCTGGAGATAAAATCATTATGCCCCACATACTCATCTCGCAGATGGCATCTTAACCCACTTTTATTAGCAGATGAGAACTTTACAGAATTTATATCAAAACAAATCATTTTTTTTCTAGAGACAAATATATCCTCAGAGGTCTCTGCAGGGACACTCTGGGAAACCCTGAAGGTCTTCTTAAGAGGACAGATTATCTCATATCTTTCCCACAGAAATAAACTGGAAAGCAAGCAGGTATCAAAGCTAACCAATGAAATTACTAGAATAGATGAAGAACACGCCAGGTGTCCAAGTGAGGCTCTTCATAGGAAAAGGCAGGCTCTGCATTCAGAGCTCAACCTCTTAACAACTAAAGAAACTGAACAACTCATTTTTAAATCAAGACATTATTACTATGAACATGGAGAGAAAGCTAATAAGCTTTTAGCTCAACAAATCCACAAGCAAGAAGTTCGCAATGCAATCCCAGCAATTACCAACACAAACAGAGATATAATCATTGACCATAAAAATATAATGCACACATTTAGAGACTACTATAAATCCTTATATTCTACTGAGTTTAAAGAAGACAAGACACAATGTAATGCATTTCTGGATGCATTACAGATACCACAAATAGATACTCTTAGTGCAGAGGAATTGGATAAACCTCTAGCGCTACCAGAGTTACTAGATGCTATAAAGTCACTTCAGAGTGGGAAAGCAGCAGGCCCCGATGGCTACCCTGCCGAATTTTATAAGAAGTTCTCCACTCAGCTAGCTGCCCTTCTATTAGCAACATTAATAGAAGCTTGACGAAAAGTTTGAGGTAGAATTTTATTGTCTCTAGCATCAATTACAATTACAATGTATTACAATGTGCATCATACAGACCAATTTCACTTCTGAATAATGATGTTAAAATACTCTCCAAAGTCCTAGCTAGAAGGACGGAGAAAGTGCTGCCTTCAGTAATATCACAAGATCAAACTGGATTTATTAAAGTCCGACATTTAGCGTCCAATCTTCAACGCCTGTTTAATGTAATATACTCACCCGCAAAGTCAAATATGGCAGAGATGTTATTATCCTTGGATGCAGAAAAAGCATTTGATATGATTGAATGGAGCTACCTTTTCACTACATTGGAGAAATTTGGGTTTGGGCCAAACATTTGTGCATGGATTAAACTACTGTATACCAATCCAGAAGCTTCAGTTTGTATTAACAACATTAATTCAGACTACCTTAAACTAGAACGTGGTACCAGACAAGGATGCCCCTTGTCACCACTACTTTTTGCAATCGCCATTGAGCCACTGGCAGTTCACTTTCGAAATGCTTGTGAGATAAAGGAGATTATCAGAGAAGGACTTGAACAGAAAATTTCTTTATATGCAGATGATATGGTACTGTATATATCAGACCCACAAAATACTGTGCCTATAGTCCTAACAGCACTAACAAAATTCCAAAAGATTTCTGGTCTCAGAAGTAATTTGACTAAAAGTGTGCTCTTTCCAGTGAATTCTCAAGCACACAATATTAGATTGGACACCTTCCCTTTTATCATCGCAGATTAATTCAAATATCTAGGGGTAAACATCACAAGTAAACATAAAGCTCTTCATCAACAAAATGTTGCTGTCTGTATGGAAAAAATCAAGTAAGACTTGTATAGATGGTCAACCCTTCATCTCACTTTAGCTGGAAGAATTAACATTGTTAAGATGAATATCCTCCCTAAGCTTCTCTTTTTATTTCAAAATACTCCAATATACATCAATAAATCATTCTTTAAGAAATTAGATTCAACCATAACCACATTTATTTGGAATTCAAAACATCCACGTATCCAAAGAGCGACCCTACAAAGTCCAAAGGCAGAAGGTGGCATGGCTCTGCCTAACTTTCAATTTTACTACTGGGCAGCAAACATACAACATATAAAAACCTGGATATTGACACAAATAGATGAACATATGCAGGCTTGGTCTGTAATAGAAATAGAATCCTGCAGTTTATCTTTATATTCCTTGCTTTGCACCCCAATAAATGCAAATTATCGCCAATATACTAATAACCCAATAGTGCTTCACTCACTCAGAATATGGAACCAATGTAGGAAACATTTTAAGATAGAGAATCTTTTATCGGTGGCACCACTGCACGAGAACCACCTTTTTCAACCATCGCAAGCATATGCAGTTTTTAATGTCTTGGAAAACATTTGGGTTTAAATCACTTTGAGATCTGTACATAGACAACGTCTTTGCATCCTATGAACAATTACATTCTAAATTTAACTTTCCAGCAACACATTTCTTTCACTATCTTCAAATTAGAAACTTTGTTAAACAGAACCTGCCCAATTTCCCTCATCTCCCACCTCCCTCTATGCTGGAAAAAATATTCATCATTCTCAAGGACTTAGACAGCATCTCTGCAATATATAAAACCATTTTACAGTCCCTCCCTGTCAAAGATCCAAGAGGACAATGGGAAAAGGATCTCTCCCTCAACATATCAGAAAAGGAGTGGAAGGTAGCAATGCAGAGAATTCACTTGAACTCCATATGTGCAAAGCATACAATTATTCAACTAAAAATTATATATCGAGCACATCTGTCTCACTTAAAATTATCCAAAATCAAGTTCCAGCCTCACTGGGTCACATGTTCTGGGCCTGCACCAAACTAACATCATTTTGGACCAAGATTTTTCAATGCCTTTCAGACAGCCTTGGTGTCACAATCCCTCCTAATCCACTAACAGCTGTGTTTGGTGTACTTCCAGAGGGGCTTAAAGTGGAGAAGGACAAACAAACTGTGATTGCCTTTACTACACTATTGGCACGGAGACTTACAGTATCTAGATCAACTGGAAGAATCTTAACTCTCCTCTTTTAAGTCAGTGAGTAACTGATGTTATATATTATTTGAAATTGGAAAAAATAAAATTCTCACTTAGAGGATCTGTGCAGAAATTTTTCCAAACCTGGCAGGATCTAATCAATAACATTTTAGAATAAGCTTTTAAAGCACTGAGGAAGCAGATTCTCTCCCTTTTTTTTGTCTTCTCCATTTTTCTATATTCACTTATTACTCTATCTATTTGCTTATTTTTATTAGGTTTAAATTTTATTCTGCTGGCCATGCTCTTTTTCTCAGGGGTGGGGGTTGATTTGTTTTCAATCCTATTCTTGTAAAATTGATGTATTTGTATAGAATGTTGCATGATTTCAATAAAATCAATAAAAATGCATAAATAAATAAATAAATAAAAAGAAAATCCCCCGGACACAGATAGTAGGTAACCTTATAGGCATACCCTTTAGAGACTGTCACAGACGGCCGGGGTCCTTGTCCGGTTGAGACGCCTCTTTACTGAATGGACTGGGGTAGCAAACCTGGTCAGAACAGTACCTCCCCCAGGATGCTAGATGGCAGACCCCCTGGGAGTCAGTGGTGCCTCAGATTTCCACAGGGCTCCATGGGAGATGGAGTCCTTTACAACCCTGTTGGGATCCGGGGCTGCCGACAGGGGGTGCTGCAGTGGTTCCTGAGCCCATGTGGGTCGGGAGGAGGGAGACGAAGCTTACCAGGAGGAATGATGGAGGAGAGAGAGAGAGAAGGAAAAAGAATTGTGTGGGTTCGTGCTTTATTTGGGACTATGTTGTACCTGTGGGAAACGGGGAAGGCATTGCCCACAGGCGAAGAAAACGTAATAATACATTTATTTGTTTTATCAGAATGCCTCCAGTGTCTGTCTGTGTCAGGTCAGGCGTTGATATAGAAACTTTGTCACAAGACATTCAGCCTAACAGAGTCAGAGTGGGCACAGTGGCTACTATCATTGCCGGGCCTCTGAGACACGAAACTTTCTGCATTGATGGACCACATGTAAGCTTTGTTAGGCAGCCATAACCCCTGTTTTATATTTAGAGAGCTGTTTCTCCAACAGATGCGTGGCAGCCATTGGCATTTTTCAGCAGACATTAACGGCACAGTGAATGCAAGTATAGCACTTTCGACCGGGAATTACTGAGTTTGTACCTGGCCATTTGACACTTTTGCTTCTTGCTTGAAGGCAAACCATTCACTGCATTTGTTGACCATAAACCACTTGTTCTCGCAATGTTCAAAGTCGCTGAGCCATGGTTTGCTCGTCATCAACAGCACCTGGCTTACATATCAGAGTTTGCAACAGACATCCAGCATGTTGAGGGTAAAAACAATGTGGTAGCTGACTGTCTCTCTCAGCCTGAACTATCAACCATACACATTGGAATTCACTATTCTCAGCTAGCGGCTGACCAAGCTGAGGACTTGGAGGTCCAGGCTCTTCACTCAGCAGAAACCAGCCTGCAGTTGGACATCAGTGCTGCTAAGCTCCTGTGTGACACCAGCACAGGTTACCCATGACCAACAGCTTGTGTTGCATGCGAGAAGGCTAAAATACATTGGCATGTTAAAGCCCCATTGACACCTTTGCCGGTGCCTGCTCACCATTTTAACCATGTTCACGTGGACCTGGTAGGCCCCCTTCCTCCTTTTCACAGTTTTACACACTTGCTCACTGTTGTTGACAGGACCACCAGGTGGCCTGAAGCTGTTCCTTTGATGTCCACGACTGCAGCAGAAGTAGCAAGAGTCTTTATCAACACTTGGATTGCAGTGTTTGGCACACCATCTCACATCACATCCAGCCTTGATGCACAGTTCACTTCACAGTTCTGGGCTGCAATGGCACAACCCTGCACCATACCACTGCCTACCACCCCCAAGCTAATGGTCTTTGTGAGTGATTTCACCGGTTGCTAAAGTCAGCCCTCAAGGCCTCCCTTACCAATGACAGCTGGGTCAACTATCTACCATGGGTGCTTTTGGGGTTACTGTACATACAGCTGCAAAAGAAGATCTGCAAGTCTCGTCCGCTGAACTGGTATTTGGTCATCCTCCCCATGTGACCGGGAATTTTATCCCACAGAGTTTTGTCCCCAAGACTGCATCCCGACACCACTCTCTGCTACCGGACACAACAGTCAACTTCCAGCCGGTGCCTCCTGCCCAGCACAGTTCTCCTCACTCCTGGTTCCATGCCACTTGCAATCGGCAAAGTTCTTGTTTGTCCAGCACGAGGCACATCGCATCTCACTGAAACCACCTTATAATGGCCCTTTCTGAGTCCTGGATCATGGAGACAAAACGTTCATGCTTGACATCAGTGGCAGTCAGCAGACAGTCTTGGTGGATTGCCTCAATCCTCTAAGGTTTTCAATACTTTTCCGGGCGAGCTGCCTCTTGCTTCTTCTAACACACCTGTACCTACTGGGCATGCAAATATTAACTCTCTGGGTCCTGTCACAACACTGCCTACCCGCACTCGGAGAGGGTGCATAGTGTGTGCCCCAACAAAGTTAACATTGCCTGTGCATGGGAATTCTGGGGTGGCCTGTATAGCGGCTGGAAGCACTGCGCATCTATAAAGACACAATTCACACACACTGCTGTGTGGCAGGAGGCGGGGGGATGAGTGGAGAGGCAACAGTTATGTATAACGTTTAAACACGTTCAAAAATAAAGTCAGTAGTTTGAAAATAACATTGTCTGGCATGTTTTCTTCCCTCGCAGGACTCTACACTATGGCTTCTAGGTTCTGAATTATTTTTGGTGTTGGACTGTCTCAAAGGCTTTTTGAAAGTCTAAGTAATTTATGTTAAATGGTTTACTTTTGTCAACTATTGCAGATGCGAGTTCAAAAAAATCAAAGAGATTGGCTTGGCAAGATCCTCCTCTCATTGTCCCATGCTGGCTGTTATTAAGTATTCTATTTTCATATATGTACTTTTCTAATATATTTCTTATAATAGAGTCTACGATTTTGTATGGTACAGAAGTAAAACTATTGGTATAGTGCTTGCACCATAGTGTCCTGAAGGACTTGTTCTCCTTTTCTTTTTGGCCACCACTATTTTATTCTCTCCTTCTCCCCTCTCTCTGTCTCTGTCTAGAGCCCTTGAGAGTTTCCCTTGCAGAGCAGCACACATGACAGAGTTTTCAGCCCCTTGCATTTCCTATATTACCATGACTTCCATGACTGACACTGTGTATATCTTTTTTCTTTAAAAAGTCAGCTTGCAGCATAATTCTTCCGTGTGCCATATTTTTGGTTTCCTTACCTCTGGCAATCTCATGCTAGACAGACACCTCTTCAGAATAAATTTGCACACCCTAGAGTTAGGTTTTGTCACATTACAATTCCCAGAAGTGTACTGGCTAATGATTTTGAATTATTGTCAGATTCTCATATAGGAATGCCAAAACCACAGGCATTACCTTACAGATTCAACATAATGATCTAATAAAATACATCAAAAGATTAAAGGCTAATGATAAATAAAAAAATACATTTATAATTTAATAAACTAAAATAGTCCCAAATAGAACTAGAAATAAAGGCTTAAAATGAGTGATTCAAATAGAAGGGAATCACTGCAAAAAATGAAATCTAAGCAATTTATTAAGCCATTAAATTCAGTTTTCCTTATTAAAAGATTTATCGATTTACCAAGAAGTTTACTTAGCATATTTTAAGAAATCTTGTATATATGAAATAGTTGTTTTGCCTTTATTTAGCAAAAAATCTGCCAATGGGTTAAGTAAAATTTACTTGACAAGATTTCCATATTAATAAAACAAAAAAAGGTGTACTTTTTATTTGACATTCCATCATTTTATATATTTGTAATTTTATATGAGGTGTTTTTCAGAACTTATTGGCTACAATTTTTAGTTCTCCACTTTCACGGTAAATTGTTGTTCTCATACATTAAGGCTGTTTGAATTCGTATGTTACTTTTGATCTAAACCATCCAAAACTTTGCAATGGTAAAAGATTATAGATCAATGTGTTACATTCAAATCGGATTAAAGCTACCATTCTTACAATCTGTGATATTATTATATAATTATATAGCAAAATACCCGCGCTTTGCAGCAGAGAAGTAGTGTGTTAAAGAGGTTATGTAACCATATATATACATAAACATATATATACATATCTACATATACACATATCTACATATACATATATATATACATATACACATCCACATCCACATATACATATATATATACATATACAAATTTACATATCTACATATATATATATATAGATATAAATATAGACATACATATATACATTGTCACGGATGAGCAGGGACACTGCCCGGCCGGGACGCCTGGATAGTCCCCAAGTTGGACAATACTTCTCCTCGGCCACGGGAGGGCAGCCGCCCGGGCCTAATTTGGGGCCACAGGAATGGAGCCAGGATACTCACCACTGTGAGAAGACGTGGCCACTGCCAGGGGGCGCCCGGACAGTTAGGGAGTCCTGGATGGCAGCACTTCCGCCACACCAGGAAGTGCTGCCGGAAGTAATCCCAAAGGCACCCGGTGTACTTCCAGGTGCTCTCCTGACACTTCCGCCACACCAGGAAGGGATGTCATGGGGAGCACCTGGGGCTCATCCGGGTCGTAATAAAAGGGGCCGCCTCCCTCCACTAAGAGAGCCAGAGTTGGGAGGAAGAAGACAAAGCTTGTGAGGAGGGCGAGAGGAGGTCGAAGGTGAAAGAGAAGAAGAAGAAGAAGAGACAGAGAAGAAAAGAAGAAGAGAGAAAGAGAGAGAAGGTTGAAGGTGAGAAGAGAAGAAAAGAGAAAGAGAAGAAGAAAGGGTTGGTGAAGGAAGGCATTGTGGTGCTGTAGGAAAATAAAGAAGTGTGTTTTGGACATTCTGGTGTCTGTCTGTCTGTGTCTGGGGGTATGCTTTCCACAACATACATACATTCACATATATATATATATATATATATATATATATATATATATATACATATCTACTTATTGGCTCCTGTATTTAGGATATAGCGGGTTGGATAATGGATGGATGGACATCTGTATGCATAGCCCTATTTGCCCGTTTTCGTTTTTTTTCTTTCTTCAGTAATATTTCAGTAAACCCGGAGCTTCTCAGTTCAAATCCTGGTACTGACACCACTGTGTGACCCTGAGGAAGTCACTTCACCTGCCTGTGCTGCAAAAAACAAAAGTAATGTAACAAATTGTACCTCAGATGTTGCAAGTTGCTGGAATAAAGTCATAAGTAAAATAGATAAATATGTATTATACACATAGGAACTATTAATTTATTTTCAGTTAAGTCATCTCCAGCAAACTTTTATAAATGAGGGTTTCTCCTTTTTAGATAGTGCAAACTGTTTCTTCTTCATTGACGATTTCTCTTGGAGAGGTTTTTTCATTTCATTGAAAATTAAAGGAGCAGCTGCCAAAATATGTAGGTTTCTTATTAATTTTTCAACATTGTGTAAAATAAATTTATAAAGTAACATAAAAGGTTTAAATACTGGTTATCCTTTTACACTAAAATATTACTAAAGAGATACAAAAAAAGTAAAATGCATATGTTCTTTTTCTTTAAGGAGATTAAATATTACTGAAGAAAGAAAAAAAAACTAAAACAGCCAAATGGGGCTATGCATACGAACTTAAAAGGTTTAAATAAAACAGAAATATATACTTTTATTTTTACTTGCTTAACTTGTGGAGGGTGTATCCTGTAGCAAAGCCCTAACTTTTTTCGTGAAAGCCTGTTTCAGTCAATAAGTCTTAAAAAAAGGTGTAAAGATATTGACAATAAGCTACGCAAACCCACCAAGACATGGAATCGTTTAAATCAAGTATCATTACATCTTCCTTTCTTAAAGAGAAGTAAGGCAGTACTTATAAGCTTACATATATATATATACTAGCAAAATACCCGCGCTTCGCAGCGGAGAAGTAGTGTGTTAAAGAGGTTATGAAAAAGTAAAGGAAACATTTTAAAAATAACGTAACATGATTGTCAATGTAATTGTGTTGTCATTGTTATGAGTGCTGCTGTCATACATACACACATATATTATATATATATATATATATATATATATATATATATATATATATATACACACACACATATACACATATATTATATATATATATACACATATATTATATATATATATATATATATATATATTACACACACATATACAGATATATCATATATATATACACATATATTATATATACATATACACATATATTTTTTATATATATATATATATATATATACATACATACATACATACATATACACACATACATGCACTTACAATAACATAGAAATCAATATAAACAACATTAACAACATTATCATATGAGAATATGAAGTAATATATAAGAAGCACATTTCATATAAATATAAATTATTAAACAGTAAAATCTTCTATAATTTGCTACCGTTGCTATTCGTTTGTCTGTCCAGGATTTTAAATCACCTGTAGCTCGCAAACCGTTTCACCTATTGACTTGAAATCTGGTACACATATAGTACGTCACGTCTGCTATCCGGTTTATGGGTGATGATTGTATTACTCTTTTTATCTTTATTTTATTTTATTGTAGAATCAACTCCTATCTGTGCACACCAAGGCGGCCGTGGGCGGATGCGTATGGTGTATTCACTCCATGTTATCGTGCATTGCGCTGTCACTGGTATTTTGATAAAAGAATTTGAACAACATATAAGAAGCGTATAAATTATTAAACAGTAAAACATTAACATTTAAGAAGTAAAGTTACATTGAGTACTACTGCAGTGCCTTCGGGAATACCTCATTTTTTCTTTGCCCATTACCTGCTTAAATGTATACATTTTTTGGTGTACCTACCCGAGAACACGCGACATATAATCGACCGTGGGAGAAGCATGGATTTTAAACACGCGTTGAGTTCATCTGCTGGTCTCCCTCGTGGAATAACTGGTAACATTTGACTAAAATCTACAGCGAGTAAAATGACATTACCTCCTTTTTTTTTTTTTACGATCTCTGAGATCTTGCTTTTTTCGGTTCAAGGCTTCATAAGCTCTTTTATGTTCCATGGTGTACTTATCCCAAACCATCATCTTTGAATGTTGCAAGACTTTCGCCTTGTATGTAGATCGGGGTAATTACATTCATTGCATTCCTAGTCTGAATCACAATCTGATTGTAACATCCGCTACGTGCCCTCTTTTAATTGCGAGAAGCAGATATATATAGCCAAATTCTCGCGCTTCGTTGCAGCGAAGTACTGCTTTTAATTTTTTATTAAGAAGAAAAGAAAACCTTTTTAAACGGATCGAAAATATACCAATAACAATTTGTTAAGGATCTGTTTTTTTGTGAAGCTCCCTTTTCACAGCTGTCGCGCTACGGCGTGTGTTTCGTTTATTTGACAGTATGTAGATCGTGGTAATTACATTCATAGCATTCGTTTTCTGAATCACAATCTGATTGTATGGGTGGTTACCTGCCAGGTCACGCTTGTGGTTTGTCAGCAAGTCGCCTTACGTCCGCCACGTGCCCTCTTTCTGTTCCCAGAAGCGTTTCTATAAACTTAATTTAAACTTAAGTTTTACACCGTGCTTTTTTCCCTTATGAAGATGCTTGTATGCTTCACTCGCTGGCTTCTTATTGTTTCGCTCCCTTCTCAATTGTTTAATGAATTTTTTGTTCTTCGTGGTTTGCGGCTCTTCCTTCATTTCTCCCTACTGCGGTCTTTTATCTCGTGAATATGTTATTGCAATCCGCAGCGGGAGCGTTTCTATAAACTTAATTTAAACTTACGTTTTACACCGTGCTTTGTTTCCCTTATGAAGATGCTTGTATGGTTCACTCGCTCGCTTCTTATTGTTTCGCTCCCTTCTCAATTGTTTAATGAATTTTTTGTTCTTCGGTGTTTGCAGCTCCTCCTTCATTTCTCCCTACTGCGTTCACAGTCTTTTCACGTGATTACATGGGAGGCGTGATGACGTGACACTCAACTCCTCCTCCCACGGCCATCGAGCTGCCGTCCATTACAGTATATTGTGAAAAAAGAGGTTCCAGTTATGACCATTACGCGTTGAATTTCGAAATGAAACCTGCCTAACTTTTGTAAGTAAGCTGTAAGGAATCAGCCTGCCAAATTTCAGCCTTCCACCTACACGGGAAGTTGCAGAATTAGTGATGAGTCAGTCAGTCAGTCAGTCAGTGAGTCAGTGAGTCAGTGAGGGCTTTGCCTTTTATTAATTAGTATAGATAGACATACATACATATATATATATATATATCTATAGCAAAATACCCGCGCTTCGCAGTGGAGTAGTGTGTTAAAGAGGTTATGTAACCATATATATACATAAACATATATA
Organism: Erpetoichthys calabaricus; assembly: GCF_900747795.2. Classification (NCBI taxonomy): domain Eukaryota; kingdom Metazoa; phylum Chordata; class Cladistia; order Polypteriformes; family Polypteridae; genus Erpetoichthys; species Erpetoichthys calabaricus. The sequence continues at coordinate 149,088,960 of NC_041399.2, read as the reverse complement.
CATATATATACATATCTACATATACACATATTTACATATACATATATATATACATATACAAATTTACATATCTACATATATATATACATATAAATATAGACATACATATATACATACATACATACATACATACATACATTCACATATATATATATATATACTGTATATATACATATCTACTTATTGGCTCCTGTATTTAGGATATAGCGGGTTGGATAATGGATGGATGGACATTTGTATGCATAGCCCTATTTGCCTGTTTTCGTTTTTTTTCTTTCTTCAGTAATATTTCAGTAAACCCGGAGCTTGTCAGTTCAAATCCTGGTACTGACACCACTGTGTGACCCTGAGGAAGTCACTTCACCTGCCTGTGCTGCAAAAAACAAAAGTAATGTAACAAATTGTACCTCAGATGTTGCAAGTTGCTGGAATAAAGGCATAAGTAAAATAGATAAATATGTATTATACACATAGGAACTATTAATTTATTTTCAGTTAAGTCATCTCCAGCAAACTTTTATAAATGAGGGTTTCTCCTTTTTAGATAGTGCAAACTGTTTCTTCTTCATTGACGTTTTCTCTTGGAGAGCTTTTTTCATTTTATTGAAAATTAAAGCAGCAGCTGCCAAAATTTGTAGGTTTCTTATTAATTTTTCAACATTGTGTAAAATAAATTTATAAAGTAACATAAAAGGTTTAAATACTGGTTATCCTTTTACACTAAAATATTACTAAAGAGATAAAAAAAAGTAAAATGCGTATGTTCTTTTTCTTAAAGGAGATTAAATATTACTGAAGAAAGAAAAAAAAAAACTAAAACAGCCAAATAGGGCTATGCATACGAACTTAAAAGGTTTAAATAAAACAGAAATATATATTTTATTTTTACTTGCTTAACTTGTGGGGGGTGTATCCTGTAGCAAAGCCCTAACTTTTTTCGTGAAAGCCCGTTTCAGTCAATAAGTCTTAAAAAAAGGTGTAAAGATATTGACAATAAGCTAAGCAAACCCAGCAAGACATGGAATCGTTTAAATCAAGTATCATTACATCTTCCTTTCTTAAAGAGAAGTAAGGCAGTACTTATAAGCTTGCATATTTATATATAGACATACATACATATATATATATATCTATATCCGAAGCCGTGCAAGCAAACTCTTGAGAATGCAACGTATAGTTGTACAGGAGAAAAGCAATCTTGCCTCAAATCAATGGCAACCTTTTGTAGGTCTATGAACTTAATTTAAACTTTAGGTTTACACGGTGCTTTCTTTCCAAAGTACCTGCACTCATGAATATGTCTGTATGTGTCAGTCGGTCAAATCCACGCGCTTCGCACCGGCGAAGTACCGCTTTTAAATTTTTATTAAGAAGAAAAGAAAACCTTTTTAAATTGAGGGAAAATATACTAATAACAGTTTGTTAAGGATCTGTTTTTTTGTGAAGCTGCCTTCACTCGAGTGATCACTTCGAGGTTTGCTGGCCAACTATAAGCGTTACCTGGTAGGTAACCACCCATACAATCAGATTGTGAATCAGACTACGAATGGCGTGAATGTAATTACCCCGATCTACATGTTGTCAAATAAACGAACCACACGCCGTGGCGCAATTTTAGGGGCTTCGCCTGTAGCACTGACGTCCGAGGTTCGATTCCCGTAAGGGAGTGAAGTGAGTGGCTGGTTACCTACCAGGTAACGCTTATGGTTGGCCAGCAAGTGAGGTAACATCAGCCACGGTGCCTTCAGTTGTGAGAAGCAGATCATAGAATGGTTGAAAATAGTTTACTGTCAAATAATGCAAAGAGTACGCGACACGTCTTTCCCCCTTATTCTTGGCTCATCAGGCGTACACACTCACTGCACTCGCTTACGGTAATCGAACCTCGGACGTCAGTGCTAGAGGGGCTTCGCAGCGGTGAAGTATTGCTTTTAAATTTTAATTAAGAAGAAAAGAAAACCTTTTTAAATTAAGTCTTAAAAAGAGGTGTAAAGATATTGACAATAAGCTACGCAAACCCACCAAGAAATGCAATCGTTTAAATCAAGGCGCGAGTCGAAAAACACCATCCCATAATATTAGTTAACGATTAACACATTTCTATATGTATTGTAAGCATACAATACAACTGATAATATGCTGCGCTTATTTATCTGGTGTGGCGACATTTTTGCGCGTTTAACGTCTGAAATCTAACGTGGTTTGTGCCCTTCAGAATGAAAACAGTTTGCATTTACCTTTTTAATAAAAGGCGAGCTTTTAAGCCTGAGAAATCACCCCGTAAATGCACACGTTTAATTGCACATGTGTTAATATGTATGCTTACACAGTATTAAAAGACACTCAAAAATTAACGTTATTTACCTTCGTTCCCGCGTTTGACTCGTGCTGTAAATCTCTTCCTTGTTTTAAGTTCACGTGATTACGTAGGAGGCGTGATGACGCAATACGTGACTCCGCCTCCTCCATTAGAGTATATGGACAAAAAACAGGTTCCAGTTATGACCATTACGCGTAGAATTTCGAAATGAAACCTGCCTAACTTTTGTAAGTAAGCTGTAAGGAATGAGCCTGCCAAATTTCAGCCTTCCACCTACACGGGAAGTTGGAGAATTAGTGATGAGTGAGTCAGTCAGTCAGTCAGTCAGTCAGTCAGTGAGTCAGTGAGGGCTTTGCCTTTTATTAATTAGTATAGATGTATACCCAATAATTCTGTTATTGCTACCAATTACCTGTTTCAATTCAAAATAATACAGTTTTCTGTAAATTGTGTTTTACGATGACCATCGACAAAAGCCAAGTTCAGTCACTAGAAAAAGCAGGGATTGATCCTTGGCCTGAATCTTTTACTCACGGGTAATTGTATGTAGCATGTTCAAGAGTAAGGCTACATACGAGTGTTAACTCTGGGTAAAAAAAGCAAAAACCTACACATATTGCATACAGAAAAGTACACAGTATACTTCTATTATGTCTGAATAACTGACGGTACTATAACCAAAGTCCATTGTCTTAAGAAATTTCCCAGACGAACTCAGGTAACATAGCTAGTAACCTTATAAATGTTGAAGCTATAATTCAAAACTAAAAAAATCCAAAACCTAAAGGCCCCAAGAGTATGTTTAACCTTTTAATAAAAGGAGACATACAAAAAAAACCAGCAGGTAATCTTGCTAAAACTGCAGCAATGTTTTGATAGCATGCAAGAGTCTTATATAAGGCTCTTAGATGATTCAAGTCCAAATGACCACAGAACCTGAGAGTTTTAATCACCAATAAGTCCTCATTTCTGCAGACTGGGCTGAGACGATAAATACAAGACAACGTCAAAGCAAGACACTAGAAAGGAAGCAAAGGAAAATGACGGACAAGGAACAGAAATAATGCTAACAATTATTATTTCAGTTAATTTTAAAATACAATTGTGCAAAATTTGTTTCATATTTATTTGATGCTCTCTGTCTTTGATTGATAAATTTATATAGCAACAAGCTGTGTAGGCCTGTGCTATAAAAAGCACAGGGTCCTAGAAACTATTGAAATCGTCAGAAAAAAACTGAAATGTAGAGATGTCAGGTAATTGAAAGGAACTACTCTGGTCATCTCTCTCCTAGGAGGATTTGTTTTGCCGATGTGCTCATATTGCTTGTGCATTAGCGGTGAAAGAAAAAGTAAAAGGAATACTGTTTTGCAGATGTTAGCAATTAAGCGACTTTGTCTTTCTTCTGAGGTTTCGTTTTGCTGACGTGCTGGCCTTGCTTGTGTTATTAATGGCTAAGCGATTTTCTGTTTCCTCGGAGGTGGAGCCCTTACACACACATCCATGCGTAGACGTTTATATATAGCATTAGTTTTTATGTTGTGATTTGGCACAATTTAGCATGCTTTATTCAATTTTTTTTTTCAGTATTATTGATTTGGGAGCTTCTTGGCATAGGCATGTACTCGCATTTGGCCAAAGAGTGAGTAAAGCAAGCACTTGTAATGTCTACCATAGCACCTCTGTTACATCTTTTCAGCACCACATGTTGTTTAATTTCTTTATTAATCTTTAAGCCACCCTAAATCCAAGTGAAGTAACATATTGTGTTCCTTTTTCTTTTTACCAACCAAGGAATGCCAAGTACAGAAACCTAATAGTGGACGTCAGAGGGTCAGTGGCACATTTGCCTGTTGTCCAAAAAGCCCAGATACCTCAAACCAGATAGTCTATACTTTTTATAGAATTTACAGTGTTCTGAACTATTGTTTGGAAGAATATGTTTTTTCTTGAACTTCACTTTAAATAAAGCAAACTTTAGCTGACTCCTAAAACTGTATTGTGAATCATATACTGATTATACTGACTGCCTTTATTCAAACATGATGACTATCTAGCAAACAACAAAAATAAACTATTTTTGGCTGCTTGTTTGCTATGTTTTAATGTGCTGGTTTAAAATAATATTTTTTAAATCAGAATTCATTGGAAATGAGCAGTGTATTCCCCTGATTTCTCAAAGATCCAAAGGGTGAGCTCTTTGTGCCACATAATTGTAACAAAATGACATTTGTCAGCATACGTATGGATGATTATGATATTCATGTCATAGCCATGTGTTATCCGTGTCACACCCAATAACGTGATCTGTGTGCAACTCCATAAAAGCCAAAAGGCAAACAGCAAGAAGAAGAAGAAGATAACAACATATTCAGTAAATGCCCTCTGTCCTAAGAATCAAACAAGCAGTGTCTAAATGCAATCAAGCATCCCCACATTCTGACAAATCCATCTTATCAAAAAGGGTCTTTGAAAAATGCTGCCTTTTAAACTGTGACTGACATGCTGAAGAAGAATTGTGATCAATATCAGAGCTGCAAAATAATTCAACTTGTTAAATTTGGAAGCTGTGTTTGTTTGTAATGTCTTTTAATTCTGTGGCTATGGGGATTGGTTTTGATGACTGTCAGGGCAGTTTCCTGAATATAGACAGATGCGTTTAACAACTAAACTGTTCTGTTGGCCTGATCAAACTAAGAGTTGTAGCAACACAAACTCTCACTTTGTAATAAAGCAGGGACAAAATCAAACTAATAGTCCATGACAGTTATATGTTAGAATTCATTACAAGGTACTGAGGTTTAGCCTGAGCAGATAAAGGAACTTTCATAGTATGCATCAGAATCAGCCACGTTAGAATGAAATTCAGTTAAAATAATACTCAATAAGAGGTGCACCATAACGTCATCAACTATTGAGCTGATCTACAATATCTGCCCAAAACAGGGACGTTTGCAAAATCAG